>NC_134479.1:14655955-14918455 GCF_964194025.1 Convolutriloba macropyga | reverse complement strand
GGCAGCATAGTTGTCTCAGTACTACGAGTCCTTAGAATGTTTTTTGACCAGCGTAAAAAATCTGCAGATTTTGTCCTTTTTGCGCAGAGAATGTAATCCATTGTTTGCTAATTCTTTCCAACAGCATTTAAAAGGTGTCAAATAATTGAAATAGTCAATTGTATTATTTCACAAATAGGAATCGGGCCTACAAATAATCCATTTCTTGCACCAGTAACGGAATAGTTCAAGAAATCAGAGGTACAAAAAAGAAACAAAAAATCCAAAACGTTTGCGGATCTCAAGAGAGAAATTTTACAAAACCAAAATTTGCAACGAAACGATCATTTAATTTAAGTCTACCAATTATTGGACAGTATCAGAAGAAAAAATTTCAAAATATTGGTTTAACTAACTGAAATACCTCAAGCTGATAATATCGTGGGATATCCCAACCATATAGAGAAAGAATAAAAAACAATTAGAGTAATTTGAAAGTTTCTGATGTTAGCCTACTAAAAACCTGTTAAACTCGGTACGACTGAAGCTGCAAGGTCAATATACTATCGAGCTGGCAGAAAAATCAGTGGTGCTTAAAATATCATACAGAAAAGGTAAGATACTAATAAAAACTCTTCCGATAGCAGCAGTGGAAAAAAATCCAACAAAAAGTCTAAAACTAAAGCAGAACTTCAACACTGCTTCAGATTTTTGCAACTTTAACTGAGCGCTAACGGGAACATTGATTAAAAGCATTCCCCTAATTACGCATGGATGAATACTGCAGCAAAGAAAATTGTTTAACGGAGGGGAGCACAAGAAATGACAGTACAGTGTGGAATCCCTAAATCGAGCAGGGACCCATTAACCAAAATGACTAAAACCCTTGACATTGCAAAACAAAAGATTGCAACCAAAGTTGTCAATCGAAAACTCATAATGGTACACAACATTTAAAACGGTTTGATTTTGTAATCTCACCGATCGAATGTTGTCACCACTATGTGTAAGCGTCGCTTCCCGGCAGAATTGATCTCTTAATACAATTTTTGAAGCCCTCATTGCAATTTATGTAGGAATTGGCAACATAACTCAAATCCAGACACGGCACTGCCCTGGTTGCTACTTCTTAGTAATCATACAAGGATCATATATGACGCCCAGACAAGTCATAAGCTATTTAATTGTACAATCCTTTTTTGATTATAAGGAAATCAAATATGATTTTTTATGATTACCGAGACATCATGTATGATCTTTGAATGGTTACCAGGAAATCATAGATTCTTGTATGAACTTGTATGATTACCGGAATTTTGCAACAGAAAAATATTGATGTTTACACAGATGGTTAACAACAAGGCAGTAATGCGTTACGTTTGTGATTATTTGATAATCTTTCAAAAAGCGTATGACTCTAGTATGATTACAGGGACATCATACAGTTCATATCTGACTTTATATGATTACCGGGAAATTCTTATGGCCATCAACCAGGGTGAGAACAATTCGCCTACTCTGCAAATGAAAGTTGTCGGCAAAGCATATCAACATTCCCTATGACCCCTGAGCTATTTAGGCGTCAATAAAAAAAATCAAATCTGACACAAACTATGTTGGGTTACGGACTTTCGCAAGCGGAATAAAAGCGTTTTTAACTAAGTAGAAAAATTAATTTCTCAAAAGGAGAGAATAACAAGAATGATATTTTACAGTAGAATTTAGAGATTTACAGGAGAGATCTGATTATTAGATCAAGATGTTATTTGATTTTGGGGATGAAAAGGACTCAAAAATCAGCTGTATATATACCCATTATCAGTGTGAAAAAGTCAAGATACAAAACTAATCTTAGCACCATGATTTATAGTGGGGGTCGCAAGGGTTACCCAATATGGTTTGCTTCTGCAAATCAGTCGCAAAGGGAACCATAAATGGAATGCATTTGCACTTTTCTAAGAATTCATTCACACATCAATTAATCTAACTCTAATAATAGTTATCTAGAATCATCAGTTTGAACCGAGAATTGATTCACAGCACCATTTCTTTAAGATTCATTTATATCAGTATTGGTAACCTGAATCAATTTACCTTCTGTCAGATTAATTTGGTAAGTTAAACCTTCTAATAATACTAAGATTAAGTCTTCAACTCGAATCAAAATTCTAACAAACTATATATGACCATCACTGATAAACATGTCTTAGTGCTGAAGAGGGCTATTAGCAACTAACAAAAAAACGGATAGGAAAATGTTGGTTGTTTATTCCTCACAGAATCTACAAAAATTAACAAAAAAGTTTCGTGATCTATCAATTGGACATAAAAATTTCCTTCAAAACTTTAAATTCAACTCTTTTTTTTAAATAAGACATTTAATTATCTCATTATATAAATTAAGGAAGCCACCCGCCTTTTAAAAAATGATCTGCGTTTGTTTATATGGTTTCATTGACATTCTGACATACAATAGGGCGGCCCGGTTAACTAAACATGACTATTTGAAATAATGTCGCAGAGAGTCATCGAGATTTGTGCGAAACATCTTCATTAAATAAAATTGATACGCGGTCTACTTTTCTTTATGGTACAACAAACTTTCTTCCTGAGCACCGGTTGTTTTCATTAATCAAGAATTAAATCAACTGATTGGCGTCTGTGAAATGCTAAAGGGCAAAGAGGTATACAATTGGCGTGATAGCCGAGAGGTAAGGTGTGTGATTCACACGCCAATGATTGAGAGATCAATCCCCTGCCTCCGTGAAGATTTCTGTGTCAGGATGAGCTCTTACTTAACCATAGCTTCAGGTTGACCATAGCCTGACCAATGTTGGCTGCAATCATGGTTTCACGTGAAAGTTTCGGACGCAAAAAAAGTGGTCCTAGTCACCAAAAAAGAGCAATGCTGCTCATCAAAAGAACACTCTGAAATGTGGGAATAATAAGAAAAAGGGCAGCTGAGAACAGGCCGCTGTGGCCTAATGCTGTTCCGCAGCGATTACGCAGGAACCAATTATTATTTTGTATTTTTTAATTAAACTTTATAATTATTTCAAATATGTCGTTGAATTCAGGTGCTCTGTTGTCTAAATTATTTATGCAAACGTCGTGCTTTATAGAGTTTCGATATTTAAAAATTTTTTGACAACTCGTCCTAAAATATTCTTCACAATCTCCCATTTTTAGCTTGCTCTTGGAGTAAAAACATTCAATTACGAATCAAAGTTGTTCACATTGAAGTGCTTATAGACACTGCTTGTCAATTCTGGTATTTTGCCAAGAGTGAGCGCATGCTCCCTTTTCAAACTCCGCTACGTCAATGTTTGGTAATAGGAAGCATTTCACATCTCGATTCCCGAGAAAAAAGTTGAATTTGAATGCAGCGAATGAGATTGGAGGTAAGAAAAAAAGTAATAAACTATATAAAGACATTTATTGATTCTGTTAAGACCTTAGTGCCTGAATTACAATTGTTACAGCAATACAAGCTTTAATACATTCAAGGCACCGTTTGATCGCTTGACACAAGCGTTCTCATCTACCATTTGTTCAATTATCAACACCAGAGTTTTCAATAACTACAATGTTATTTTTTTTTCAAAATGCTTTCACCTGTTCCCCAAATAGGCAAAGAGCTTGGTCATTTCGGACTGATCAAAGTAACCCATGAAACTGTATGCAACTTTCTAGATACTTTACCACACCAGGGCAATTTGCTTTTTCAAAATTTGAAATTGTGGCTGATTTTGAAAGTCTATTAATGCGTGCAAGAATTACAGCTTCGTGTTTTTACATTGCAAAATTGGAGCTGCGAAATCTATTTGTTTTGGGACGATGCATGCGTTATCTGGTTTAATTTGCTTAGCAGGTATAATCTATATATTAATTCTAACTCGAATGCTATACCACCATGTTTAAGCGCCTATCTTCACATGTTTTAGCGTCCCTTAATCATGCAGCCTAGCGTAATGCATGAATCTTATACCACCATGTTTAAGCGCCAATCTTCACATGTTTTAACGGTCCTTAAACATGCAGCGTGTTCTGTGACTTGGTTTTGTGTGTGCGTGCGTGTGTCCGTGAGCGTGCATTAGTATGTGTGTGTGTGTGCGTGTGCGTGTGTGTGTGTGTGTGTGCGTGCGTGCGTGCGTGTATGCGTGCACGCAGGCATTCAAATGACGATTTTGCTCTTTTCGGTTTTGAGACGTTCAATTCGTTTTCGAACGTTTGATTAGTTTTCGAACGTTTGCTTGCTTTTCAAACGTTCGATTTGTTTTCGAACGTTCTTTTAACTTGACCGCTTACGTCTATGTGACTGTGTTTGTGTTTGTGTGTGTGTGTGTGTGTGTGTGTGTTTGTGACCTTCAACTGATAAAATTTAACTGACGTTAGCCATGGCTTGGAGTACAACCGCTAAATTTTATCCTTGTGCGTTTGTGTGTGAACCTGTTTGCGCGCGCGTTTGTGTGTGTGCGTATGTATGTGTGTTTGCGTGCACGCGTGTGAGATCTTGAGCTGTTGACATTTAACTGAGGTTAACCGTTACATTGAGTCGCTTTAATGCAATACTGATTGTTCTTTTTACATATTATTATTCCTTTTTGCATATCCCAGATGGCCGACGATTTGGTAAGCATCCATTGGTGATTAAAATTAATTAGGGCGGGCAGGTCTGAACTGGTCTAAAAATTTGTGAGGTTTTGCGCAGATTTTTTTCATTTTCTCAGACTCTTATCCTGCAATTCAGTTATCCTCCTGACTTTTCTTCGCTAAAACTTTTCTTCGATTTTCTTGGCTAAAACGTTCTTCGCTTTTCTTCGTTAAAGATAACTTTCAGAGATGACTGCTTTACCAATAAAAGGACTGCAGCAAAGCTTTAAAGCTGAGATCCAAAAAAATTGAGCAACGAATTGTGGTTGCTGTTGAGCGGTTGCAGACGGCATTAAATTATTCCGTCTATAAAACGAAAAGCCAAGAGTCTGACAGAAAGAAACTTAAAAAAATGAGCAGGGCCTTAAGAAAAGGCCCCGAAATAGATAGATTGAGAGCAACTATCAAAAAGACCTCCTTTTGCTCACTTTCCCCACTTTCTTTTCTCACTTTCTTTTTCTTTTCTCACTTTCTTTTCTCTTATCTTCTCATTTTCTCTGCTCACTTTTCTTTCTCACGTTCTTTTCTCACTTTCTTTTCTCACTTTCTTTTCTCACTTTCTTTTCTCACTTTCTTTTCTCACTTTCTTTTCTCGCATTCTTTTCTCTTTTTCTTTTCTCTTTTTCTCTTCTCACTTTCTTTTCTCACTTTCTTTTCTCACTTTCTTTTTTCACTTTCTTTCTTCACTTTCTTTTCTCATTTTCTTTCTCACTTTCTTTTCTCACTTTCTTTTCTTACTTTCTTTTCTCACTTTCTTTTCTCACTCTCTTTTCTCACTTTGTTTTCTCACTTTTTTTCTCACTTTCTTTTCTCACTTTCTCTTCTCACTTTCTTTTCTCACTTTCTTTTCTCACTTTCTTTTCTTACTTTCTTTTCTCACTTTCTTTTCTCACTCTCTTTTCTCACTTTCTTTTCTCACTTTTTTTCTGACTTTCTTTTCTCACTTTCTTTTTTCACTTTCTTTTCTCACTTTTTTCACACTTTTCTTTCTCACTTACTTTTCTCACTTTTTTCTCACTTTCTTTTCTCACTTTCTTTTCTCACTTTTTTCGCACTTTTCTCACTTTCTTCTCTCACTTTCTCTCTTTCTTTTCTCACTTTCTTTTCTCACTCACTTTTATCACTTTCTTTTCTCACTTTCTTCACTCACTTTCTTTTCTCACTTTATTTTCTCACATTCTTTTCTCACTTTCTTTTATCACTTTCTTTTCTCACTTTCTTTTCTCACTTTCTTTTCTCACTTTCTTTTCTCTCCTTTCTCACTTTCTTTTCATATTTTTTTTCTCATTTTTTCCTCCCTTTTTTCTCACTTTCTTTTCTCACTTTCTTTTCTCACTTTCTTTTCTCACTTTCTTTTCTCACTTTTTTTTCTCATTTTCTTTTCTCCCTTTCTTTTCTCACTTTCTTTTCTCACTCACTTTTATCACTTTGTTTTCTCACTTTCTTTACTCACTTTCTTTTCTCACTTTCTTTTCTCACTTTCTTTTCTCACTTTCTTTTATCACTTTCTTTTGTCACTTTCTTTTCTCACTTTCTTTTCTCACTTTTTTCGCACTTTTCTCACTTTCTTCTCTCACTTTCTCTCTTTCTTTTCTCACTTTCTTTTCTCACTCACTTTTATCACTTTCTTTTCTCACTTTCTTTACTCACTTTCTTTTCTCACTTTCATTTCTCACTTTCTTTTCTCACTTTCTTTTATCACTTTCTTTTCTCACTTTCTTTTCTCACTTTCTTTTCTCACTTTCTTTTCTCTCCTTTCTCACTTTCTTTTCACATTTTTTTTCTCACTTTCTTTTCTCTCCTTTCTCACTTTCTTTTCATATTTTTTTTCTCATTTTTTCCTCCCTTTTTTCTCACTTTCTTTTCTCACTTTCTTTTCTCACTTTCTTTTCTCACTTTCTTTTCTCACTTTTTTTTCTCATTTTCTTTTCTCCCTTTCTTTTCTCACTTTCTTTTCTCACTCACTTTTATCACTTTGTTTTCTCACTTTCTTTACTCACTTTCTTTTCTCACTTTCTTTTCTCACTTTCTTTTCTCACTTTCTTTTATCACTTTCTTTTGTCACTTTCTTTTCTCACTTTCTTTTCTCACTTTTTTCGCACTTTTCTCACTTTCTTCTCTCACTTTCTCTCTTTCTTTTCTCACTTTCTTTTCTCACTCACTTTTATCACTTTCTTTTCTCACTTTCTTTACTCACTTTCTTTTCTCACTTTCATTTCTCACTTTCTTTTCTCACTTTCTTTTATCACTTTCTTTTCTCACTTTCTTTTCTCACTTTCTTTTCTCACTTTCTTTTCTCTCCTTTCTCACTTTCTTTTCACATTTTTTTTCTCACTTTCTTTTCTCTCCTTTCTCACTTTCTTTTCATATTTTTTTTCTCATTTTTTCCTCCCTTTTTTCTCACTTTCTTTTCTCACTTTCTTTTCTCACTTTCTTTTCTCACTTTCTTTTCTCACTTTTTTTTCTCATTTTCTTTTCTCCCTTTCTTTTCTCACTTTCTTTTCTCACTCACTTTTATCACTTTCTTTTCTCACTTTCTTTTTTCACTTTCTTTTCTCACTTTCTTTTCTCACTTTCTTTTCTCACTTTCTTTTCTCACTTCCTTTTCTCACTTTTTTCGCACTTTTCTCACTTTCTTCTCTCACTTTCTCTCTTTCTTTTCTCACTTTCTTTTCTCACTCACTTTTATCACTTTCTTTTCTCACTTTCTTTTCTCACTTTCTTTTCTCACTTTCTTTTATCACTTTCTTTTCTCACTTTCTTTTCTCACTTTCTTTTCTCACTTTCTTTTCTCTCCTTTCTCACTTTCTTTTCATATTTTTTTTCTCATTTTTTCCTCCCTTTTTTCTCACTTTCTTTTCTCACTTTCTTTTCTCACTTTCTTTTCTCACTTTCTTTTCTCACTTTTTTTTCTCATTTTCTTTTCTCCCTTTCTTTTCTCACTTTCTTTTCTCACTCACTTTTATCACTTTGTTTTCTCACTTTCTTTACTCACTTTCTTTTCTCACTTTCTTTTCTCACTTTCTTTTCTCACTTTCTTTTATCACTTTCTTTTGTCACTTTCTTTTCTCACTTTCTTTTCTCACTTTTTTCGCACTTTTCTCACTTTCTTCTCTCACTTTCTCTCTTTCTTTTCTCACTTTCTTTTCTCACTCACTTTTATCACTTTCTTTTCTCACTTTCTTTACTCACTTTCTTTTCTCACTTTCATTTCTCACTTTCTTTTCTCACTTTCTTTTATCACTTTCTTTTCTCACTTTCTTTTCTCACTTTCTTTTCTCACTTTCTTTTCTCTCCTTTCTCACTTTCTTTTCACATTTTTTTTCTCACTTTCTTTTCTCTCCTTTCTCACTTTCTTTTCATATTTTTTTTCTCATTTTTTCCTCCCTTTTTTCTCACTTTCTTTTCTCACTTTCTTTTCTCACTTTCTTTTCTCACTTTCTTTTCTCACTTTTTTTTCTCATTTTCTTTTCTCCCTTTCTTTTCTCACTTTCTTTTCTCACTCACTTTTATCACTTTCTTTTCTCACTTTCTTTTTTCACTTTCTTTTCTCACTTTCTTTTCTCACTTTCTTTTCTCACTTTCTTTTCTCACTTCCTTTTCTCACTTTTTTCGCACTTTTCTCACTTTCTTCTCTCACTTTCTCTCTTTCTTTTCTCACTTTCTTTTCTCACTCACTTTTATCACTTTCTTTTCTCACTTTCTTTACTCACTTTCTTTTCTCACTTTCTTTTCTCACTTTCTTTTCTCACTCACTTTTATCACTTTCTTTTCTCACTTTCTTTACTCACTTTCTTTTCTCACTTTCTTTTCTCACTTTCTTTTCTCACTTTCTTTTATCACTTTCTTTTCTCACTTTCTTTTCTCACTTTCTTTTCTCACTTTTTTCGCGCTTTTCTCACTTTCTTCTCTCACTTTCTCTCTTTCTTTTCTCACTTTCTTTTCTCACTCACTTTTATCACTTTCTTTTCTCACTTTCTTTACTCACTTTCTTTTCTCACTTTCTTTTCTCACTTTCTTTTCTCACTTTCTTTTATCACTTTCTTTTCTCACTTTCTTTACTCACTTTCTTTTCTCACTTTCTTTTCTCACTTTCTTTTCTCACTTTCTTTTATCACTTTCTTTTCTCACTTTCTTTTCTCACTTTTTTTTCTCACTTTCTTTTCTCACTTTCTTTTCTCACTTTCTTTTCTCACTTTTTTTTCTCACTTTCTTTTCTCCCTTTCTTTTCTTACTTTCTTTTCTCACTCACTTTTATCACTTTCTTTTCTCACTTTCTTTACTCACTTTCTTTTCTCACTTTCTTTTCTCACTTTCTTTTCTCACTTTCTTTTATCACTTTCTTTTCTCACTTTCTTTTCTCACTTTCTTTTCTCACTTTCTTTTCCCTCCTTTCTCACTTTCTTTTCACATTTTTTTCTCATTTTTTCCTCCCTTTTTTCTCACTTTCTTTTCTCACTTTCTTTTCTCACTTTCTTTTCTCAGTTTTTTTTCCCACTTTCTTTTCTCCCTTTCTTTTCTCACTTTCTTTTCTCCCTTTTTTCTCACTTTTCTCACTTTCTTTTCTCACTTTCTTTTCTTACTCACTTTTATTACTTTCTTTTCTCACTTTCTTTTCTCACTTTCTTTTCTCAATTTCTTTTCTCACTTTCTTTTCTGACTTTCTTTTCTCACTTTCTTTTCTCACTTTCTTTTCTCACTTTCCTTTCTGTCTTTTCTCACTTTCTTTTCTCATTTTTTCCTCACTTTTTTCTCACTTTCTTTTCTCACTTTCTTTTCTCACTTTCTTTTCTCACTTCCTTTTCTCACTTTCTTTTCTCACTTCCTTTTCTGACTTTCTTTTCTCACTTTCTTTTCTCACTTTCTTTTCTCTCCTTTCTCACTTTCTTTTCACATTTTTTTTCTCATTTTTTCCTCCCTTTTTTCTCACTTTCTTTTCTCACTTTCTTTTCTCACTTTCTTTTCTCACTTTCTTTTCTCACTTTTTTTTCTCACTTTCTTTTCTCCTTTTCTTTTCTCACTTTTTTTTCTCACTTTCTTTTCTCCCTTTCTTTTCTCACTTTCTTTTCTCCCTTTTTTCTCACTTTTCTCACTTTCTTTTCTCACTTTCTTTTCTCACTTTCTTTTCTCACTTTCTTTTCTCACTTTCTTTTCTCACTTTCTTTTCTCACTTTCTTTTCTCACTTTCTTTTCTCTCTTTTCTCACTTTCTTTTCTCATTTTTTCCTCACTTTTTTCTCACTTTTTTTCTCACTTTCTTTTCTCACTTTCTTTTCTCACTTTCTTTTCTCATTTTCTTTTATCACTTTCTTTTCTCACTTTCTTTTCTCACTTTCTTTTCTCACTTTCTTTTCTCTCCTTTCTCACTTTCTTTTCACATTTTTTTCCTCATTTTTTCCTCCCTTTTTTCTCACTTTCTTTTCTCACTTTCTATTCTCACTTTCTTTTCTCACTCTCTTTTCTCACTTTTTTTTCTCACTTTCTTTTCTCCCTTTCTTTTCTCACTTTCTTTTCTCCCTTTTTTCTCACTTTTCTCACTTTCTTTTCTCGCTTTCTTTTCTTACTCACTTTTGTCACTTTCTTTTCTCACTTTCTTTTCTCACTTTCTTTTCTCACTTTCTTTTCTCACTTTCTTTTCTCACTTTCTTTTCTCACTTTCTTTTCTGACTTTCTTTTTTCACTTTTTTTCTCACTTTCTTTTCTCACTTTCTTTTCTCTCTTTTCTCACTTTTTTTTCTCATTTTTTCTTCACTTTTTTCTCACTTTCTTTTCTCACTTTCTTTTCTCACTTTCTTTTCTCACTTTCTTTTCTCACTTCCTTTTCTGACTTTCTTTTCTCACTTTTTTTCTGACTTTCTTTTCTCACTTTCTTTTCTCACTTTCTTTTCTCACTTTTTTTTCACACTTTTCTTTCTCACTTACTTTTCTCACTTTTTTTCTGACTTTCTTTTCTCACTTTCTTTTCTCACTTTCTTTTCTCACTTTTTTTCACACTTTTCTTGCGCACTTACTTTTCTCACTTTTTTTCTCACTTTCTTTTCTCACTTTCTTTTATCATTTTTTCCTCACTTTTTTCTCACTTTCTTTTCTCACTTTCTTTTCTCACTTTCTTTTCTCACTTTCTTTTCTCATTTTCTTTTATCACTTTCTTTTCTCACTTTCTTTTCTCACTTTCTTTTCTCTCCTTTCTCACTTTCTTTTCACATTTTTTCCCTCATTTTTTCCTCCCTTTTTTCTCACTTTCTTTTCTCACTTTCTATTCTCACTTTCTTTTCTCACTCTCTTTTCTCACTTTTTTTTCTCACTTTATTTTCTCCCTTTCTTTTCTCACTTTCTTTTCTCCTTTTTTTCTCACTTTTCTCACTTTCTTTTCTCACTTTCTTTTCTTACTCACTTTTGTCACTTTCTTTTCTCACTTTCTTTTCTCACTTCTTTCTTTTCTCACTTTCTTTTCTCACTTTCTTTTCTCACTTTCTTTTCTCACTTACTTTTCTGACTTTCTTTTCTCACTTTCTTTTCTCACTTTCTTTTCTCACTTTCTTTTCTCTCTTTTCTCACTTTCTTTTCTCATTTTTTCCTCACTTTTTTTTCACTTTCTTTTCTCACTTTCTTTTCTCACTTTCTTTTCTCACTTTCTTTTCTCACTTTCTTTTCTCACTTCCTTTTCTGACTTTCTTTTCTCACTTTCTTTTCTCACTTTTTTTCTGACTTTCTTTTCTCACTTTTTTTTCTCACTTTCTTTTCTCACTTTTTTTTCACTCTTTTCTTTCTCACTTACTTTTCTCACTTTCTTTTCTCTCTTTTCTCACTTTCTTTTCTCATTTTTTCCTCACTTTTTTCTCACTTTCTTTTCTCACTTTCTTTTCTCACTTTCTTTTCTCACTTTCTTTTCTCACTTCCTTTTCTGACTTTCTTTTCTCACTTTCTTTTCTCACTTTTTTTCTCACTTTCTTTTCTCACTTTCTTTTCTCACTTTCTTTTCTCACTTTCTTTTCTCACTTTCTTTTCTCACTTACTTTTCTGACTTTCTTTTCTCACTTTCTTTTCTCACTTTCTTTTCTCACTTTCTTTTCTCTCTTTTCTCACTTTCTTTTCTCAGTTTTTCCTCACTTTTTTCTCACTTTCTTTTCTCACTTTCTTTTCTCACTTTCTTTTCTCACTTTCTTTTCTCACTTTCTTTTCTCACTTCCTTTTCTGACTTTCTTTTCTCACTTTCTTTTCTCACTTTTTTTCTGACTTTCTTTTCTCACTTTCTTTTCTCACTTTCTTTTCTCACTTTTTTTTCACTCTTTTCTTTCTCACTTACTTTTCTCACTTTTTTTCTGACTTTCTTTTCTCACTTTCTTTTCTCACTTTCTTTTCTCACTTTTTTTTCACACTTTTCTTTCTCACTTACTTTTCTCACTTTTTTTCTCACTTTCTTTTCTCACTTTCTTTTCTCACTTTCTTTTCTCACTTTCTTTTCTCACTTTCTTTTCTCTCTTTTCTCACTTTCTTTTCTCTCCTTTCTCACTTTCTTTTCACATTTTTTTCCTCATTTTTCCTTCCTTTTTTTCTCACTTTCTTTTCTCACTTTCTATTCTCACTTTCTTTTCTCACTCTCTTTTCTCACTTTTTTTTCTCACTTTCTTTTCTCCCTTTCTTTTCTCACTTTCTTTTCTCCCTTTTTTCTCACTTTTCTCACTTTCTTTTCTCACTTTCTTTTCTTACTCAATTTTGTACTTTTGTCACTTTCTTTTCTCACTTTCTTTTCTTACTTTCTTTTCTCACTTTCTTTTCTGACTTTCTTTTCTCACTTTCTTTTCTCACTTTCTTTTCTCACTTTCTTTTCTCTCTTTTCTCACTTTCTTTTCTCATTTTTTCCTCACTTTTTTCTCACTTTCTTTTCTCACTTTCTTTTCTCACTTTCTTTTCTCACTTTCTTTTCTCACTTTCTTTTCTCACTTCCTTTTCTGACTTTCTTTTCTCACTTTCTTTTCTCACTTTTTTTCTGACTTTCTTTTCTCACTTTCTTTTCTCACTTTCTTTTCTCACTTTTTTTCACAATTTTCTTTCTCACTTACTTTTCTCACTTTTTCTCTGACTTTCTTTTCTCACTTTCTTTTCTCACTTTTTTTTCACACTTTTCTTTCTCACTTACTTTTCTCACTTTTTTTCTCACTTTCTTTTCTCACTTTCTTTTCTCATTTTTTCCTCACTTTTTTCTCACTTTCTTTTCTCACTTTCTTTTCTCACTTTCTTTTCTCACTTTCTTTTCTCATTTTCTTTTATCACTTTCTTTTCTCACTTTCTTTTCTCACTTTCTTCTCTCACTTTCTTTTCTCTCCTTTCTCACTTTCTTTTCACATTTTTTTCCTCATTTTTTCCTCCCTTTTTTCTCACTTTCTTTCCTCACTTTCTATTCTCACTTTCTTTTCTCACTTTTTTTCTCCCTTTTTTTTCTCACTTTCTTTTATCCCTTTTTTCTCACTTTTCTCACTTTCTTTTCTCACTTTCTTTTCTTACTCACTTTTGTCACTTTCTTTTCTCACTTTCTTTTCTCACTTTCTTTTCTCACTTTCTTTGCTCCCTTTTTTCTCACTTTTCTCACTTTCTTTTCTCACTTTCTTTTCTTACTCTTTTTTGTCACTTTCTTTTCTCACTTTCTTTTCTCACTTTCTTTTCTCACTTTCTTTTCTCACTTTCTTTTCTCACTTTCTTTTCTCACTTTCTTTTCTGACTTTCTTTTCTCACTTTCTTTTGTCACTTTCTTTTCTCACTTTCTTTTCTCTCTTTTCTCACTTTCTTTTCTCATTTTTTCCTCACTTTTTTCTCACTTTCTTTTCTCACTTTCTTTTCTCACTTTCTTTTCTCACTTTCTTTTCTCACTTCCTTTTCTGACTTTCTTTTCTCACTTTCTTTTCTCACTTTTTTTCTGACTTTCTTTTCTCACTTTCTTTTCTCACTTTCTTTTCTCACTTTTTTTTCACACTTTTCTTTCTCACTTATTTTCTCACTTTTTTTCTGACTTTCTTTTCTCACTTTCTTTTCTCCCTTTCTTTTCTCACTTTTTTTTCACACTTTTGTTTCTCACTTACTTTTCTCACTTTTTTTCTCACTTTCTTTTCTCACTTTCTTTTCTCACTTTCTTTTCTCTCTTTTCTCACTTTCTTTTCTCATTTTTTCCTCACTTTTTTCTCACTTTCTTTTCTCACTTTCTTTTCTCACTTTCTTTTCTCACTTTCTTTTCTCACTTCCTTTTCTGACTTTCTTTTCTCACTTTCTTTTCTCACTTTTTTTCTGACTTTCTTTTCTCACTTTCTTTTCTCACTTTCTTTTCTCACTTTTTTCTCACACTTTTCTTTCTCACTTACTTTTCTCACTTTTTTTCTCACTTTCTTCTCTCACTTTCTCTCTTTCTTTTCTCACTTTCTTTTCTCACTTACTTTTATGACTTTCTTTTCTCACTTTATTTTCTCACTTTCTTTTCTCACTTTCTTTTCTCACTTTCTTTTCTCACTTTCTTTTCTCTCCTTTCTCACTTTCTTTTCACATTTTTTTTCTCATTTTTTCCTCCCTTTTTTCTCATTTTCTTTTCTCACTTTCTTTTCTCACTTTTAGTTCTCACTTTCTTTTCTCACTTTTTTTTCTCACTTTCTTTTCTCCCTTTTTTCTCACTTTTCTCACTTTCTTTTCTCACTTTCTTTTCTTACTCACTTTCATCACTTTCTTTTCTCACTTTCTATTCTCACTTTCTTTTATCACTTTATTTTCTCACTTTCTTTTCTCACTTTCTTTTCTCACTTTCTTTTCTCACTTTTTTTTCTCACTTTCTTTTCTCCCTTTCTTTTCTCACTTTCTTTTCTCCCTTTTTTCTCACTTTTCTCACTTTCTTTTCCCAATTTCTTTTCTTACTCACTTTTATTACTTTCTTTTCTCATTTTCTTTTCTCACTTTCTTTTCTCACTTTCTTTTCTCACTTTCTTTTCTCACTTTCTTTTCTCACTTTCTTTACTCACTTTTTTTTCTGACTTTCTTTTCTCACTTTCTTTTCTCACTTTCTTTTCTCCCTTTTTTCTCACTTTTCTCACTTTGTTTTCTCACTTTCTTTTCTTACTCACTTTTATCACTTTCTTTTCTCACTTTCTTTTCTCACTTTCTTTTCTCACTTTCTTTTCTCACTTTCTTTTCTCACTTTCTTTTCTCACTTTCTTTTCTGACTTTCTTTTCTCACTTTCTTTTCTCACTTTCTTTTCTCACTTTCTTTTCTCTCTTTTCTCACTTTCTTTTCTCATTTTTTCCTCACTTTTTTCTCACTTTCTTTTCTCACTTTCTTTTCTCACTTTCTTTTCTCACTTTCTTTTCTCACTTCCTTTTGCTCACTTTCTTTTCTCACTTTCTTTTCTCACTTTTTTTCTGACTTTCTTTTCTCACTTTCTTTTCTCACTTTCTTTTCTCACTTTTTTTTAACACTTTTCTTTCTCACTTACTTTTCTCACTTTTTTTCTCACTTTCTTTTCTCACTTTCTTTTCTCACTTTTTTCGCACTTTTCTCACTTTCTTCTCTCACTTTCTCTCTTTCTTTTCTCACTTACTTTTATGACTTTCTTTTCTCACTTTCTTTTCTCACTTTCTTTTCTCATTTTCTTTTCTCACTTTCTTTTCTCACTTTCTTTTCTCTCCTTTCTCACTTTCTTTTCACATTTTTTTTTCTCATTTTTTCCTCCCTTTTTTCTCACTTTCGTTTCTCACTTTCTTTTCTCACTTTCTTTTCTCACTTTTCGTTCTCACTTTCTTTTCTCACTTTCTTTTCTCACTTTCTTTTCTCCCTTTTTTCTCACTTTTCTCACTTTCTTTTCTCACTTTCTTTTCTTACTCACTTTCATCACTTTCTTTTCTCACTTTCTTTTCTCACTTTCTTTTCTCACCTTCTTTTCTCACTTTCTGTTCTCACTTTCTTTTCTCCCTTTTTTCTCACTTTTCTCACTTTCTTTTCTCACTTTCTTTTCTTACTCACTTTTATTACTTTCTTTTCTCACTTTCTCTTCTCACTTTCTTTTCTTACTCACTTTCATCACTTTCTTTTCTCACTTTCTATTCTCACTTTCTTTTATCACTTTATTTTCTCACTTTCTTTCTCACTTTCTTTTCTCACTTTTTTTCTCACTTTCTTTTCTCCCTTTCTTTTCTCACTTTCTTTTCTCCCTTTTTTCTCACTTTTCTCACTTTCTTTTCTCAATTTCTTTTCTTACTCACTTTTATTACTTTCTTTTCTCATTTTCTTTTCTCACTTTCTTTTCTCACTTTCTTTTCTCACTTTCTTTTCTCACTTTCTTTTCTCACTTTCTTTACTCACTTTCTTTTCTCACTTTCTTTTCTCACTTTCTTTTCTCCCTTTTTTCTCACTTTTCTCACTTTCTTTTCTCACTTTCTTTTCTTACTCACTTTTATCACTTTCTTTTCTCACTTTCTTTTCTCACTTTCTTTTCTCACTTTCTTTTCTCACTTTCTTTTCTCACTTTCTTTTCTCATTTTCTTTTCTGACATTCTTTTCTCACTTTCTTTTCTCACTTTCTTTTCTCACTTTCTTTTCTCTCTTTTCTCACTTTCTTTTCTCATTTTTTCCTCACTTTTTTCTCACTTTCTTTTCTCACTTTCTTTTCTCACTTTCTTTTCTCACTTCCTTTTCTGACTTTCTTTTCTCACTTTTTTTCTGACTTTCTTTTCTCACTTTCTTTTCTCACTTTCTTTTCTCACTTTTTTTTAACACTTTTCTTTCTCACTTACTTTTCTCACTTTTTTTCTCACTTTCTTTTCTCACTTTCTTTTCTCACTTTTTTCGCACTTTTCTCACTTTCTTCTCTCACTTTCTCTCGTTCTTTTCTCACTTACTTTTATGACTTTCTTTTCTCACTTTCTTTTCTCACTTTCTTTTCTCACTTTCTTTTCTCACTTTCTTTTCTCACTTTCTTTTCTCTCCTTTCTCACTTTCTTTTCACATTTTTTTTCTCATTTTTTCCTCCCTTTTTTCTCACTTTCTTTTCTCACTTTCTTTTCTCACTTTCTTTTCTCACTTTTCGTTCTCACTTTCTTTTCTCACTTTCTTTTCTCACTTTCTTTTCTCCCTTTTTTCTCACTTTTCTCACTTTCTTTTCTCACTTTCTTTTCTTACTCACTTTCATCACTTTCTTTTCTCACTTTCTTTTCTCACTTTCTTTTCTCACTTTCTTTTCTCACTTTCTTTTCTCACTTTCTTTTCTCCCTTTTTCTCACTTTTCTCACTTTCTTTTCTCACTTTCTTTTCTTACTCACTTTTAGTACTTTCTTTTCTCATTTTCTTTTCTCACTTTCTTTTCTCACTTTCTTTTCTCACTTTCTTTTCTCCCTTTCTTTACTCACTTTCTTTTCTCACTTTCTTTTCTCACTTTCTTTTATCACTTTCTTTTCTCACTTTCTTTTCTCTCCTTTCTCACTTTCTTTTCACATTTTGTTTCTCATTTTTTCCTCCCTTTTTTCTCACTTTCTTTTCTCACTTTCTTTTCTCACTTTCTTTTCTCACTTTCTTTTCTCACTTTTTTTTCTCACTTTCTTTTCTCCCTTTCTTTTCCTACTTTCTTTTCTCCCTTTTTTCTCACTTTTCTCACTTTCTTTTCTCACTTTCTTTTCTTACTCACTTTTATTACTTTCTTTTCTCACTTTCTTTTCTCACTTTCTTTTCTCACTTTCTTTTCTCACTTTCTTTTCTCACCGTCTTTTCTGACTTTCTTTTCTCACTTTCTTTTCTCACTTTCTTTTCTCACTTTCTTTTCTCACTTTCTTTTCTCACTTTCTTTTCTCACTTCCTTTTCTGACTTTCTTTTCTCACTTTCTTTTCTCACTTTCTTTTCTCTCTTTTCTCACTTTCTTTTCACATTTTTTTTTCTCACTTTCTTTTCTCCTTTTCTTTTCTCACTTTTTTTTCTCACTTTCTTTTCTCCCTTTCTTTTCTCACTTTCTTTTCTCCCTTTTTCTCACTTTTCTCACTTTCTTTTCTCACTTTCTTTTCTCACTTTCTTTTCTCTCTTTTCTCATTTTTTCCTCCCTTTTTTCTCACTTTCTTTTCTCACTTTTTTTTTCTCACTTTCTTTTCTCCTTTTCTTTTCTCACTTTTTTTTCTCACTTTCTTTTCTCCCTTTCTTTTCTCACTTTCTTTTCTCCCTTTTTCTCACTTTTCTCACTTTCTTTTCTCACTTTCTTTTCTCACTTTCTTTTCTCTCTTTTCTCATTTTTTCCTCACTTTTTTCTCACTTTCTTTTCTCACTTTCTTTTCTCACTTTCTTTTCTCACTTTCTTTTCTCACTTTTTTTTTCTCACTTTCTTTTCTCCCTTTCTTTTCTCACTTTCTTTTCTCCCTTTTTTCTCACTTTTCTCACTTTCTTTTCTCACTTTCTTTTCTCACTTTCTTTTCTCTCTTTTCTCATTTTTTCCTCACTTTTTTCTCACTTTCTTTTCTCACTTTCTTTTCTCACTTTCTTTTCTCACTTTCTTTTCTCACTTTCTTTTCTCATTTTCTTTTATCACTTTCTATTCTCACTTTCTTTTCTCACTTTCTTTTCTCACTTTCTTTTCTCTCCTTTCTCACTTTCTTTTCACATTTTTTTTTCTCATTTTTTCCTCCCTTTTTTCTCACTTTCTTTTCTCACTTTCTATTCTCACTTTCTTTTCTCACTTTCTTTTCTCACTTTTTTTTCTCACTTTCTTTTCTCCCTTTCTTTTCTCACTTTCTTTTCTCCCTTTTTTCGCACTTTTCTCACTTTCTTTTCTCACTTTCTTTTCTTACTCACTTTTATCACTTTCTTTTCTCACTTTCTTTTCTCACTTTCTTTTCTCACTTTCTTTTCTCACTTTCTTTTCTCACTTTCTTTTCTCACTTTCTTTTCTCCCTTTTTTCTCACTTTTCTCACTTTCTTTTCTCACTTTCTTTTCTTACTCACTTTTATTACTTTCTTTTCTCACTTTCTTTTCTCACTTTCTTTTCTCACTTTCTTTTCTCACTTTCTTTTCTCACTTTCTTTTCTGACTTTCTTTTCTCACTTTTTTTTCTCACTTTCTTTTCTCACTTTCTTTTCTGTCTTTTCTCACTTTCTTTTCTCATTTTTTCCTCACTTTTTTCTCACTTTCTTTTCTCACTTTCTTTTCTCACTTTCTTTTCTCACTTTCTTTTCTCACTTTCTTTTCTCACTTCCTTTTCTGACTTTCTTTTCTCACTTTCTTTTCTCACTTTCTTTTCTCTCCTTTCTCACTTTCTTTTCACAATTTTTTCTCATTTTTTTCTCCCTTTTTTCTCACTTTCTTTTCTCACTTTTTTTTCTCACTTTCTTTTCTCCCTTTCTTTTCTCACTTTCTTTTCTCCCTTTTTTCTCACTTTTCTCACTTTCTTTTCTCCCTTTCTTTTCTCACTTTCTTTTCTCCCTTTTTTCTCACTTTTCTCACTTTCTTTTCTCACTTTCTTTTCTTACTCATTTTTATCACTTTCTTTTCTCACTTTCTTTTCTCACTTTCTTTTCTCACTTTCTCTTCTCACTTTCTTTTCTCACTTTCTTTTCTCACTTTCTTTTCTCCCTTTTTTCTCACTTTTCTCACTTTCTTTTCTCACTTTCTTTTCTTATTCACTTTTATTACTTTCTTTTCTCACTTTCTTTTCTCACTTTCTTTTCTCATTTTCTTTTCTCACTTTCTTTTCTCACTTTCTTTTCTAACTTTCTTTTCTCACTTTCTTTTCTCACTTTTTTTTCTCACTTTCTTTTCTGACTTTCTTTTCTCACTTTCTTTTCTCACTTTCTTTTCTCACTTTCTTTTCTGTCTTTTATCACTTTCTTTTCACATTTTTTTTTCTCATTTTTTTCTCCCTTTTTTCTCACTTTCTTTTCTCACTTTTTTTTCTCACTTTCTTTTCTCCTTTTCTTTTCTCACTTTTTTTTCTCACTTTCTTTTCTCCCTTTCTTTTCTCACTTTCTTTTCTCCCTTTTTTCTCACTTTCTTTTCTCACTTTCTTTTCTCACTTTCTTTTCTCACTTTCTTTTCTCACTTTCTTTTCTCACTTTCTTTTCTGACTTTCTTTTCTCACTTTCTTTTCTCACTTTCTTTTCTCACTTTCTTTTCTGTCTTTTCTCACTTTCTTTTCACATTTTTTTCTCACTTTTTTCTCACTTTCTTTTCTCACTTTCTTTTCTCACTTTCTTTTCTCACTTTCTTTTCTCACTTTTCTTTTCTCACTTCCTTTTCTGACTTTCTTTTCTCACTTTCTTTTCTCACTTTCTTTTCTCTCCTTTCTCACTTTCTTTTCACATTTTTTTTCTCATTTTTTTCTCCCTTTCATCTCACTTTCTTTTCTCACTTTTTTTCTCACTTTCTTTTCTCCTTTTCTTTTCTCACTTTTTTTTCTCACTTTCTTTTCTCCCTTTCTTTTCTCACTTTCTTTTCTCCCTTTTTTCTCACTTTTCTCACTTTCTTTTCTCCCTTTCTTTTCTCACTTTTTTTTCTCCCTTTTTTCTCACTTTTCTCACTTTCTTTTCTCACTTTCTTTTCTTACTCAATTTTATCACTTTCTTTTCTCACTTTCTTTTCTCACTTTCTTTTCTCACTTTCTTTTCTCACTTTCTTTTCTCACTTTCTTTTCTCACTTTCTTTTCTCCCTTTTTTCTCACTTTTCTCACTTTCTTTTCTCACTTTCTTTTCTTACTCACTTTTATTACTTTCTTTTCTCACTTTCTTTTCTCACTTTCTTTTCTCACTTTCTTTTCTTACTCACTTTTATTACTTTCTTTTCTCACTTTCTTTTCTCACTTTCTTTTCTCACTTTCTTTTCTCACTTTCTTTTCTCACTTTCTTTTCTGACTTTCTTTTCTCACTTTCTTTTCTCACTTTCTTTTCTCACTTTCTTTTCTGTCTTTTCTCACTTTCTGTTCTCATTTTTTCCTCACTTTTTTCTCACTTTCTTTTCTCACTTTCTTTTCTCACTTTCTTTTCTCACTTTCTTTTCTCACTTTCTTTTCTCACTTCCTTTTCTGACTTTCTTTTCTCACTTTCTTTTCTCACTTTCTTTTCTCTCCTTTCTCACATTCTTTTCACATTTTTTTTTCTCATTTTTTCCTCCCTTTTTCTCACTTTCTTTTCTCACTTTTTTTTCTCACTTTCTTTTCTCCTTTTCTTTTCTCACTTTTTTTTCTCACTTTCTTTTCTCCCGTTCTTTTCTCACTCTCTTTTCTCACTTTCTTTTCTCACTTTCTTTTCTGACTTTCTTTTCTCACTTTCTTTTCTCACTTTCTTTTCTCACTTTCTTTTCTCATTTTCTTTTATCACTTTCTTTTCTCACTTTCTTTTCTCACTTTCTTTTCTCTCCTTTCTCACTTTCTTTTCACATTTTCTTTTATCACTTTCTTTTCTCACTTTCTTTTCTCACTTTCTTTTCTCTCCTTTCTCACTTTCTTTTCTCACTTTCTTTTCTGACTTTCTTTTCTCACTTTCTTTTCTCTCCTTTCTCACTTTCTTTTCTCATTTTCTTTTATCACTTTCTTTTCTCACTTTCTTTTCTCACTTTCTTTTCTCTCCTTTCTCACTTTCTTTTCACATTTTCTTTTATCACTTTTTTTTCTCACTTTCTTTTCTCACTTTCTTTTCTCTCCTTTCTCACTTTCTTTTCTCACTTTCTTTTCTCACTTTCTTTTCTCACTTTCTTTTCTCTCCTTTCTCACTTTCTTTTCTCATTTTCTTTTATCACTTTCTTTTCTCACTTTCTTTTCTCACTTTCTTTTCTCTCCTTTCTCACTTTCTTTTCTCACTTTCTTTTCTGACTTTCTTTTCTCACTTTCTTTTCTCACTTTCTTTTCTCACTTTCTTTTCTCACTTTCTTTTCTCTCCTTTCTCACTTTCTTTTCACATTTTCTTTTATCACTTTCTTTTCTCACTTTCTTTTCTCACTTTCTTTTCTCTCCTTTCTCACTTTCTTTTCTCACTTTCTTTTCTCACTTTCTTTTCTCACTTTCTTTTCTCATTTTCTTTTATCACTTTCTTTTCTCACTTTCTTTTCTCACTTTCTTTTCTCTCCTTTCTCACTTTCTTTTCACATTTTCTTTTATCACTTTCTTTTCTCACTTTCTTTTCTCACTTTCTTTTCTCTCCTTTCTCACTTTCTTTTCTCACTTTCTTTTCTGACTTTCTTTTCTCACTTTCTTTTCTCACTTTCTTTTCTCACTTTCTTTTCTCACTTTCTTTTCTCTCCTTTCTCACTTTCTTTTCACATTTTCTTTTATCACTTTCTTTTCTCACTTTCTTTTCTCACTTTCTTTTCTCTCCTTTCTCACTTTCTTTTCTCACTTTCTTTTCTCACTTTCTTTTCTCTCCTTTCTCACTTTCTTTTCACATTTTCTTTTATCACTTTCTTTTCTCACTTTCTTTTCTCACTTTCTTTTCTCTCCTTTCTCACTTTCTTTTCTCACTTTCTTTTCTCACTTTCTTTTCTCACTTTCTTTTCTCACTTTCTTTTCTCCCTTTTTTCTCACTTTTCTCACTTTCTTTTCTCACTTTCTTTTCTTACTCACTTTTATTACTTTCTTTTCTCACTTTCTTTTCTCACTTTCTTTTCTCACTTTCTTTTCTTACTCACTTTTATTACTTTCTTTTCTCACTTTCTTTTCTCACTTTCTTTTCTCACTTTCTTTTCTCACTTTCTTTTCTCACTTTCTTTTCTGACTTTCTTTTCTCACTTTCTTTTCTCACTTTCTTTTCTCAATTTCTTTTCTGTCTTTTCTCACTTTCTGTTCTCATTTTTTCCTCACTTTTTTCTCACTTTCTTTTCTCACTTTCTTTTCTCACTTTCTTTTCTCACTTTCTTTTCTCACTTTCTTTTCTCACTTTCTTTTCTGTCTTTTCTCACTTTCTGTTCTCATTTTTTCCTCACTTTTTTCTCATTTTCTTTTATCACTTTCTTTTCTCACTTTCTTTTCTCACTTTCTTTTCTCTCCTTTCTCACTTTCTTTTCACATTTTCTTTTATCACTTTCTTTTCTCACTTTCTTTTCTCACTTTCTTTTCTCTCCTTTCTCACTTTCTTTTCTCACTTTCTTTTCTCACTTTCTTTTCTCACTTTCTTTTCTCACTTTCTTTTCTCCCTTTTTTCTCACTTTTCTCACTTTCTTTTCTCACTTTCTTTTCTTACTCACTTTTATTACTTTCTTTTCTCACTTTCTTTTCTCACTTTCTTTTCTCACTTTCTTTTCTTACTCACTTTTATTACTTTCTTTTCTCACTTTCTTTTCTCACTTTCTTTTCTCACTTTCTTTTCTCACTTTCTTTTCTCACTTTCTTTTCTGACTTTCTTTTCTCACTTTCTTTTCTCACTTTCTTTTCTCACTTTCTTTTCTGTCTTTTCTCACTTTCTGTTCTCATTTTTTCCTCACTTTTTTCTCACTTTCTTTTCTCACTTTCTTTTCTCACTTTCTTTTCTCACTTTCTTTTCTCACTTTCTTTTCTCACTTTCTTTTCTGTCTTTTCTCACTTTCTGTTCTCATTTTTTCCTCACTTTTTTCTCATTTTCTTTTATCACTTTCTTTTCTCACTTTCTTTTCTCACTTTCTTTTCTCTCCTTTCTCACTTTCTTTTCACATTTTCTTTTATCACTTTCTTTTCTCACTTTCTTTTCTCACTTTCTTTTCTCTCCTTTCTCACTTTCTTTTCTCACTTTCTTTTCTCACTTTCTTTTCTCTCCTTTCTCACTTTCTTTTCACATTTTCTTTTATCACTTTCTTTTCTCACTTTCTTTTCTCACTTTCTTTTCTCTCCTTTCTCACTTTCTTTTCTCACTTTCTTTTCTCACTTTCTTTTCTCACTTTCTTTTCTCACTTTCTTTTCTCCCTTTTTTCTCACTTTTCTCACTTTCTTTTCTCACTTTCTTTTCTTACTCACTTTTATTACTTTCTTTTCTCACTTTCTTTTCTCACTTTCTTTTCTCACTTTCTTTTCTTACTCACTTTTATTACTTTCTTTTCTCACTTTCTTTTCTCACTTTCTTTTCTCACTTTCTTTTCTCACTTTCTTTTCTCACTTTCTTTTCTCACTTTCTTTTCTCACTCACTTTTATTACTTTCTTTTCTCACTTTCTTTTCTCACTTTCTTTTCTCACTTTCTTTTCTCACTTTCTTTTCTCACTTTCTTTTCTCACTTTCTTTTCTCACTTTCTTTTCTCATTTTCTTTTATCACTTTCTTTTCTCACTTTCTTTTCTCACTTTCTTTTCTCTCCTTTCTCACTTTCTTTTCACATTTTCTTTTATCACTTTCTTTTCTCACTTTCTTTTCTCACTTTCTTTTCTCTCCTTTCTCACTTTCTTTTCTCACTTTCTTTTCTCACTTTCTTTTCTCACTTTCTTTTCTCACTTTCTTTTCTCCCTTTTTTCTCACTTTTCTCACTTTCTTTTCTCACTTTCTTTTCTTACTCACTTTTATTACTTTCTTTTCTCACTTTCTTTTCTCACTTTCTTTTCTCACTTTCTTTTCTTACTCACTTTTATTACTTTCTTTTCTCACTTTCTTTTCTCACTTTCTTTTCTCACTTTCTTTTCTCACTTTCTTTTCTCACTTTCTTTTCTGACTTTCTTTTCTCACTTTCTTTTCTCACTTTCTTTTCTCACTTTCTTTTCTGTCTTTTCTCACTTTCTGTTCTCATTTTTTCCTCACTTTTTTCTCACTTTCTTTTCTCACTTTCTTTTCTCACTTTCTTTTCTCACTTTCTTTTCTCACTTTCTTTTCTCACTTTCTTTTCTGTCTTTTCTCACTTTCTGTTCTCATTTTTTCCTCACTTTTTTCTCATTTTCTTTTATCACTTTCTTTTCTCACTTTCTTTTCTCACTTTCTTTTCTCTCCTTTCTCACTTTCTTTTCACATTTTCTTTTATCACTTTCTTTTCTCACTTTCTTTTCTCACTTTCTTTTCTCTCCTTTCTCACTTTCTTTTCTCACTTTCTTTTCTCACTTTCTTTTCTCTCCTTTCTCACTTTCTTTTCACATTTTCTTTTATCACTTTCTTTTCTCACTTTCTTTTCTCACTTTCTTTTCTCTCCTTTCTCACTTTCTTTTCTCACTTTCTTTTCTCACTTTCTTTTCTCACTTTCTTTTCTCACTTTCTTTTCTCCCTTTTTTCTCACTTTTCTCACTTTCTTTTCTCACTTTCTTTTCTTACTCACTTTTATTACTTTCTTTTCTCACTTTCTTTTCTCACTTTCTTTTCTCACTTTCTTTTCTTACTCACTTTTATTACTTTCTTTTCTCACTTTCTTTTCTCACTTTCTTTTCTCACTTTCTTTTCTCACTTTCTTTTCTCACTTTCTTTTCTGACTTTCTTTTCTCACTTTCTTTTCTCACTTTCTTTTCTCACTTTCTTTTCTGTCTTTTCTCACTTTCTGTTCTCATTTTTTCCTCACTTTTTTCTCACTTTCTTTTCTCACTTTCTTTTCTCACTTTCTTTTCTCACTTTCTTTTCTCACTTTCTTTTCTCACTTTCTTTTCTGTCTTTTCTCACTTTCTGTTCTCATTTTTTCCTCACTTTTTTCTCATTTTCTTTTATCACTTTCTTTTCTCACTTTCTTTTCTCACTTTCTTTTCTCTCCTTTCTCACTTTCTTTTCACATTTTCTTTTATCACTTTCTTTTCTCACTTTCTTTTCTCACTTTCTTTTCTCTCCTTTCTCACTTTCTTTTCTCACTTTCTTTTCTCACTTTCTTTTCTTACTCACTTTTATTACTTTCTTTTCTCACTTTCTTTTCTCACTTTCTTTTCTCACTTTCTTTTCTCACTTTCTTTTCTCACTTTCTTTTCTCACTTTCTTTTCTCACTCACTTTTATTACTTTCTTTTCTCACTTTCTTTTCTCACTTTCTTTTCTCACTTTCTTTTCTCACTTTCTTTTCTCACTTTCTTTTCTCACTTTCTTTTCTCACTTTCTTTTCTCATTTTCTTTTATCACTTTCTTTTCTCACTTTCTTTTCTCACTTTCTTTTCTCTCCTTTCTCACTTTCTTTTCACATTTTCTTTTATCACTTTCTTTTCTCACTTTCTTTTCTCACTTTCTTTTCTCTCCTTTCTCACTTTCTTTTCTCACTTTCTTTTCTCACTTTCTTTTCTCACTTTCTTTTCTCACTTTCTTTTCTCCCTTTTTTCTCACTTTTCTCACTTTCTTTTCTCACTTTCTTTTCTTACTCACTTTTATTACTTTCTTTTCTCACTTTCTTTTCTCACTTTCTTTTCTCACTTTCTTTTCTTACTCACTTTTATTACTTTCTTTTCTCACTTTCTTTTCTCACTTTCTTTTCTCACTTTCTTTTCTCACTTTCTTTTCTCACTTTCTTTTCTGACTTTCTTTTCTCACTTTCTTTTCTCACTTTCTTTTCTCACTTTCTTTTCTGTCTTTTCTCACTTTCTGTTCTCATTTTTTCCTCACTTTTTTCTCACTTTCTTTTCTCACTTTCTTTTCTCACTTTCTTTTCTCACTTTCTTTTCTCACTTTCTTTTCTCACTTTCTTTTCTGTCTTTTCTCACTTTCTGTTCTCATTTTTTCCTCACTTTTTTCTCATTTTCTTTTATCACTTTCTTTTCTCACTTTCTTTTCTCACTTTCTTTTCTCTCCTTTCTCACTTTCTTTTCACATTTTCTTTTATCACTTTCTTTTCTCACTTTCTTTTCTCACTTTCTATTCTCTCCTTTCTCACTTTCTTTTCTCACTTTCTTTTCTCACTTTCTTTTCTCTCCTTTCTCACTTTCTTTTCACATTTTCTTTTATCACTTTCTTTTCTCACTTTCTTTTCTCACTTTCTTTTCTCTCCTTTCTCACTTTCTTTTCTCACTTTCTTTTCTCACTTTCTTTTCTCACTTTCTTTTCTCACTTTCTTTTCTCCCTTTTTTCTCACTTTTCTCACTTTCTTTTCTCACTTTCTTTTCTTACTCACTTTTATTACTTTCTTTTCTCACTTTCTTTTCTCACTTTCTTTTCTCACTTTCTTTTCTTACTCACTTTTATTACTCTCTTTTCTCACTTTCTTTTCTCACTTTCTTTTCTCACTTTCTTTTCTCACTTTCTTTTCTCACTTTCTTTTCTCACTATCTTTTCTCACTTTCTTTTCTCATTTTCTTTTATCACTTTCTTTTCTCACTTTCTTTTCTCACTTTCTTTTCTCTCCTTTCTCACTTTCTTTTCACATTTTCTTTTATCACTTTCTTTTCTCACTTTCTTTTCTCACTTTCTTTTCTCTCCTTTCTCACTTTCTTTTCTCACTTTCTTTTCTCACTTTCTTTTCTCACTTTCTTTTCTCACTTTCTTTTCTCCCTTTTTTCTCACTTTTCTCACTTTCTTTTCTCACTTTCTTTTCTTACTCACTTTTATTACTTTCTTTTCTCACTTTCTTTTCTCACTTTCTTTTCTCACTTTCTTTTCTTACTCACTTTTATTACTTTCTTTTCTCACTTTCTTTTCTCACTTTCTTTTCTCACTTTCTTTTCTCACTTTCTTTTCTCACTTTCTTTTCTGACTTTCTTTTCTCACTTTCTTTTCTCACTTTCTTTTCTCACTTTCTTTTCTGTCTTTTCTCACTTTCTGTTCTCATTTTTTCCTCACTTTTTTCTCACTTTCTTTTCTCACTTTCTTTTCTCACTTTCTTTTCTCACTTTCTTTTCTCTCCTTTCTCACTTTCTTTTCACATTTTCTTTTATCACTTTCTTTTCTCACTTTCTTTTCTCACTTTCTTTTCTCTCCTTTCTCACTTTCTTTTCTCACTTTCTTTTCTCACTTTCTTTTCTCTCCTTTCTCACTTTCTTTTCACATTTTCTTTTATCACTTTCTTTTCTCACTTTCTTTTCTCACTTTCTTTTCTCTCCTTTCTCACTTTCTTTTCTCACTTTCTTTTCTCACTTTCTTTTCTCACTTTCTTTTCTCACTTTCTTTTCTCCCTTTTTTCTCACTTTTCTCACTTTCTTTTCTCACTTTCTTTTCTTACTCACTTTTATTACTTTCTTTTCTCACTTTCTTTTCTCACTTTCTTTTCTCACTTTCTTTTCTCACTTTCTTTTCTCACTTTCTTTTCTGTCTTTTCTCACTTTCTATTCTCATTTTTTCCTCACTTTTTTCTCATTTTCTTTTATCACTTTCTTTTCTCACTTTCTTTTCTCACTTTCTTTTCTCTCCTTTCTCACTTTCTTTTCACATTTTCTTTTATCACTTTCTTTTCTCACTTTCTTTTCTCACTTTCTTTTCTCTCCTTTCTCACTTTCTTTTCTCACTTTCTTTTCTCACTTTCTTTTCTCTCCTTTCTCACTTTCTTTTCACATTTTCTTTTATCACTTTCTTTTCTCACTTTCTTTTCTCACTTTCTTTTCTCTCCTTTCTCACTTTCTTTTCTCACTTTCTTTTCTCACTTTCTTTTCTCACTTTCTTTTCTCACTTTCTTTTCTCCCTTTTTTCTCACTTTTCTCACTTTCTTTTCTCACTTTCTTTTCTTACTCACTTTTATTACTTTCTTTTCTCACTTTCTTTTCTCACTTTCTTTTCTCACTTTCTTTTCTTACTCACTTTTATTACTTTCTTTTCTCACTTTCTTTTCTCACTTTCTTTTCTCACTTTCTTTTCTCACTTTCTTTTCTCACTTTCTTTTCTCACTTTCTTTTCTCACTTTCTTTTCTCATTTTCTTTTATCACTTTCTTTTCTCACTTTCTTTTCTCACTTTCTTTTCTCTCCTTTCTCACTTTCTTTTCACATTTTCTTTTATCACTTTCTTTTCTCACTTTCTTTTCTCACTTTCTTTTCTCTCCTTTCTCACTTTCTTTTCTCACTTTCTTTTCTCACTTTCTTTTCTCTCCTTTCTCACTTTCTTTTCACATTTTCTTTTATCAATTTCTTTTCTCACTTTCTTTTCTCACTTTCTTTTCTCTCCTTTCTCACTTTCTTTTCTCACTTTCTTTTCTCACTTTCTTTTCTCACTTTCTTTTCTCACTTTCTTTTCTCCCTTTTTTCTCACTTTTCTCACTTTCTTTTCTCACTTTCTTTTCTTACTCACTTTTATTACTTTCTTTTCTCACTTTCTTTTCTCACTTTCTTTTCTCACTTTCTTTTCTTACTCACTTTTATTACTTTCTTTTCTCACTTTCTTTTCTCACTTTCTTTTCTCACTTTCTTTTCTCACTTTCTTTTCTCACTTTCTTTTCTGACTTTCTTTTCTCACTTTCTTTTCTCACTTTCTTTTCTCACTTTCTTTTCTGTCTTTTCTCACTTTCTGTTCTCATTTTTTCCTCACTTTTTTCTCACTTTCTTTTCTCACTTCTTTTCTCACTTTCTTTTATCACTTTCTTTTCTCACTTTCTTTTCTCACTTTCTTTTCTCTCCTTTCTCACTTTCTTTTCACATTTTCTTTTATCACTTTCTTTTCTCACTTTCTTTTCTCACTTTCTTTTCTCTCCTTTCTCACTTTCTTTCCTCACTTTCTTTTCTCACTTTCTTTTCTCTCCTTTCTCACTTTCTTTTCACATTTTCTTTTATCACTTTCTTTTCTCACTTTCTTTTCTCACTTTCTTTTCTCTCCTTTCTCACTTCTTTTCTCACTTTCTTTTCTCACTTTCTTTTCTCACTTTCTTTTCTCACTTTCTTTTCTCCCTTTTTTCTCACTTTTCTCACTTTCTTTTCTCACTTTCTTTTCTTACTCACTTTTATTACTTTCTTTTCTCACTTTCTTTTCTCACTTTCTTTTCTCACTTTCTTTTCTCACTTTCTTTTCTCACTTTCTTTTCTGACTTTCTTTTCTCACTTTCTTTTCTCACTTTCTTTTCTCACTTTCTTTTCTGTCTTTTCTCACTTTCTGTTCTCATTTTTTCCTCACTTTTTTCTCACTTTCTTTTCTCACTTTCTTTTCTCACTTTCTTTTCTCACTTTCTTTTCTCACTTTCTTTTCTCACTTCCTTTTCTGACTTTCTTTCTCACTTTCTTTTCTCACTTTCTTTTCTCTCCTTTCTCACATTCTTTTCACATTTTTTTTTCTCATTTTTTCCTCCCTTTTTCTCACTTTCTTTTCTCACTTTTTTTTCTCACTTTCTTTTCTCCTTTTCTTTTCTCACTTTTTTTTCTCACTTTCTTTTCTCCCGTTCTTTTCTCACTCTCTTTTCTCACTTTCTTTTCTCACTTTCTTTTCTGACTTTCTTTTCTCACTTTCTTTTCTCACTTTCTTTTCTCACTTTCTTTTCTCATTTTCTTTTATCACTTTCTTTTCTCACTTTCTTTTCTCACTTTCTTTTCTCTCCTTTCTCACTTTCTTTTCACATTTTCTTTTATCACTTTCTTTTCTCACTTTCTTTTCTCACTTTCTTTTCTCTCCTTTCTCACTTTCTTTTCTCACTTTCTTTTCTGACTTTCTTTTCTCACTTTCTTTTCTCTCCTTTCTCACTTTCTTTTCTCATTTTCTTTTATCACTTTCTTTTCTCACTTTCTTTTCTCACTTTCTTTTCTCTCCTTTCTCACTTTCTTTTCACATTTTCTTTTATCACTTTCTTTTCTCACTTTCTTTTCTCACTTTCTTTTCTCTCCTTTCTCACTTTCTTTTCTCACTTTCTTTTCTCACTTTCTTTTCTCACTTTCTTTTCTCTCCTTTCTCACTTTCTTTTCTCATTTTCTTTTATCACTTTCTTTTCTCACTTTCTTTTCTCACTTTCTTTTCTCTCCTTTCTCACTTTCTTTTCTCACTTTCTTTTCTGACTTTCTTTTCTCACTTTCTTTTCTCACTTTCTTTTCTCACTTTCTTTTCTCACTTTCTTTTCTCTCCTTTCTCACTTTCTTTTCACATTTTCTTTTATCACTTTCTTTTCTCACTTTCTTTTCTCACTTTCTTTTCTCTCCTTTCTCACTTTCTTTTCTCACTTTCTTTTCTCACTTTCTTTTCTCACTTTCTTTTCTCATTTTCTTTTATCACTTTCTTTTCTCACTTTCTTTTCTCACTTTCTTTTCTCTCCTTTCTCACTTTCTTTTCACATTTTCTTTTATCACTTTCTTTTCTCACTTTCTTTTCTCACTTTCTTTTCTCTCCTTTCTCACTTTCTTTTCTCACTTTCTTTTCTGACTTTCTTTTCTCACTTTCTTTTCTCACTTTCTTTTCTCACTTTCTTTTCTCACTTTCTTTTCTCTCCTTTCTCACTTTCTTTTCACATTTTCTTTTATCACTTTCTTTTCTCACTTTCTTTTCTCACTTTCTTTTCTCTCCTTTCTCACTTTCTTTTCTCACTTTCTTTTCTCACTTTCTTTTCTCACTTTCTTTTCTCATTTTCTTTTATCACTTTCTTTTCTCACTTTCTTTTCTCACTTTCTTTTCTCTCCTTTCTCACTTTCTTTTCACATTTTCTTTTATCACTTTCTTTTCTCACTTTCTTTTCTCACTTTCTTTTCTCTCCTTTCTCACTTTCTTTTCTCACTTTCTTTTCTCACTTTCTTTTCTCTCCTTTCTCACTTTCTTTTCTCACTTTCTTTTCTGACTTTCTTTTCTCACTTTCTTTTCTCACTTTCTTTTCTCACTTTCTTTTCTCACTTTCTTTTCTCTCCTTTCTCACTTTCTTTTCACATTTTCTTTTATCACTTTCTTTTCTCACTTTCTTTTCTCACTTTCTTTTCTCTCCTTTCTCACTTTCTTTTCTCACTTTCTTTTCTCACTTTCTTTTCTCTCCTTTCTCACTTTCTTTTCTCACTTTCTTTTCTGACTTTCTTTTCTCACTTTCTTTTCTCACTTTCTTTTCTCACTTTCTTTTCTCACTTTCTTTTCTCTCCTTTCTCACTTTCTTTTCACATTTTCTTTTATCACTTTCTTTTCTCACTTTCTTTTCTCACTTTCTTTTCTCTCCTTTCTCACTTTCTTTTCTCACTTTCTTTTCTCACTTTCTTTTCTCACTTTCTTTTCTCATTTTCTTTTATCACTTTCTTTTCTCACTTTCTTTTCTCACTTTCTTTTCTCTCCTTTCTCACTTTCTTTTCACATTTTCTTTTATCACTTTCTTTTCTCACTTTCTTTTCTCACTTTCTTTTCTCTCCTTTCTCACTTTCTTTTCTCACTTTCTTTTCTGACTTTCTTTTCTCACTTTCTTTTCTCACTTTCTTTTCTCACTTTCTTTTCTCACTTTCTTTTCTCTCCTTTCTCACTTTCTTTTCACATTTTCTTTTATCACTTTCTTTTCTCACTTTCTTTTCTCACTTTCTTTTCTCTCCTTTCTCACTTTCTTTTCTCACTTTCTTTTCTCACTTTCTTTTCTCACTTTCTTTTCTCATTTTCTTTTATCACTTTCTTTTCTCACTTTCTTTTCTCACTTTCTTTTCTCTCCTTTCTCACTTTCTTTTCACATTTTCTTTTATCACTTTCTTTTCTCACTTTCTTTTCTCACTTTCTTTTCTCTCCTTTCTCACTTTCTTTTCTCACTTTCTTTTCTGACTTTCTTTTCTCACTTTCTTTTCTCTCCTTTCTCACTTTCTTTTCTCATTTTCTTTTATCACTTTCTTTTCTCACTTTCTTTTCTCACTTTCTTTTCTCTCCTTTCTCACTTTCTTTTCACATTTTCTTTTATCACTTTCTTTTCTCACTTTCTTTTCTCACTTTCTTTTCTCTCCTTTCTCACTTTCTTTTCTCACTTTCTTTTCTCACTTTCTTTTCTCACTTTCTTTTCTCTCCTTTCTCACTTTCTTTTCTCATTTTCTTTTATCACTTTCTTTTCTCACTTTCTTTTCTCACTTTCTTTTCTCTCCTTTCTCACTTTCTTTTCTCACTTTCTTTTCTGACTTTCTTTTCTCACTTTCTTTTCTCACTTTCTTTTCTCACTTTCTTTTCTGTCTTTTCTCACTTTCTGTTCTCATTTTTTCCTCACTTTTTTCTCACTTTCTTTTCTCACTTTCTTTTCTCACTTTCTTTTCTCACTTTCTTTTCTCACTTTCTTTTCTCACTTCCTTTTCTGACTTTCTTTTCTCACTTTCTTTTCTCACTTTCTTTTCTCTCCTTTCTCACATTCTTTTCACATTTTTTTTTCTCATTTTTTCCTCCCTTTTTCTCACTTTCTTTTCTCACTTTTTTTTCTCACTTTCTTTTCTCCTTTTCTTTTCTCACTTTTTTTTCTCACTTTCTTTTCTCCCGTTTTTTCTCACTCTCTTTTCTCACTTTCTTTTCTCACTTTCTTTTCTGACTTTCTTTTCTCACTTTCTTTTCTCACTTTCTTTTCTCACTTTCTTTTCTCATTTTCTTTTATCACTTTCTTTTCTCACTTTTTTTCTCACTTTCTTTTCTCCTTTTCTTTTCTCACTTTTTTTCTCACTTTCTTTTCTCCCTTTCTTTTCTCACTTTCTTTTCTCCCTTTTTTCTCACTTTTCTCACTTTCTTTTCTCCCTTTCTTTTCTCACTTTTTTTTCTCCCTTTTTTCTCACTTTTCTCACTTTCTTTTCTCACTTTCTTTTCTTACTCAATTTTATCACTTTCTTTTCTCACTTTCTTTTCTCACTTTCTTTTCTCACTTTCTTTTCTCACTTTCTTTTCTCACTTTCTTTTCTCACTTTCTTTTCTCCCTTTTTTCTCACTTTTCTCACTTTCTTTTCTCACTTTCTTTTCTTACTCACTTTTATTACTTTCTTTTCTCACTTTCTTTTCTCACTTTCTTTTCTCACTTTCTTTTCTTACTCACTTTTATTACTTTCTTTTCTCACTTTCTTTTCTCACTTTCTTTTCTCACTTTCTTTTCTCACTTTCTTTTCTCACTTTCTTTTCTGACTTTCTTTTCTCACTTTCTTTTCTCACTTTCTTTTCTCACTTTCTTTTCTGTCTTTTCTCACTTTCTGTTCTCATTTTTTCCTCACTTTTTTCTCACTTTCTTTTCTCACTTTCTTTTCTCACTTTCTTTTCTCACTTTCTTTTCTCACTTTCTTTTCTCACTTCCTTTTCTGACTTTCTTTTCTCACTTTCTTTTCTCACTTTCTTTTCTCTCCTTTCTCACATTCTTTTCACATTTTTTTTTCTCATTTTTTCCTCCCTTTTTCTCACTTTCTTTTCTCACTTTTTTTTCTCACTTTCTTTTCTCCTTTTCTTTTCTCACTTTTTTTTCTCACTTTCTTTTCTCCCGTTCTTTTCTCACTCTCTTTTCTCACTTTCTTTTCTCACTTTCTTTTCTGACTTTCTTTTCTCACTTTCTTTTCTCACTTTCTTTTCTCACTTTCTTTTCTCATTTTCTTTTATCACTTTCTTTTCTCACTTTCTTTTCTCACTTTCTTTTCTCTCCTTTCTCACTTTCTTTTCACATTTTTTTTCTCATTTTTTCCTCCCTTTTTTCTCACTTTCTTTTCTCACTTTCTATTCTCACTTTCTTTTCTCACTTTCTTTTCTCACTTTTTTTCTCACTTTCTTTTCTCCCTTTCTTTTCTCACTTTCTTTTCTCCCTTTTTTCTCACTTTTCTCACTTTCTTTTCTCACTTTCTTTTCTTACTCACTTTTATCACTTTCTTTTCTCACTTTCTTTTCTCACTTTCTTTTCTCACTTTCTTTTCTCACTTTCTTTTCTCACTTTCTTTTCTCACTTTCTTTTCTGACTTTCTGTTCTCACTTTCTTTTCTCACTTTCTTTTCTCTCTTTTCTCACTTTCTTTTCTCATTTTTTCCTGACTTTTTTCTTTCTCACTTTCTTTTCTCACTTACTTTTCTCACTTTCTTTTCTCACTTTCTTTTCTCACTTCCTTTTCTGACTTTCTTTTCTCACTTTCTTTTCTCACTTTTTTTCTGACTTTCTTTTCTCACTTTCTTTTCTCACTTTTTTCGCACTTTTCTCACTTTCTTCTCTCACTTTCTTTTCTCACTTTCTTTTCTCACTTTCTTTTCTCACTTTTTTCGCACTTTTCTCACTTTCTTCTCTCACTTTCTCTCTTTCTTTTCTCACTTTCTTTTCTCACTTACTTTTATCACTTTCTTTTCTCACTTTCTTTTCTCACTTTCTTTTCTCACTTTCTTTTCTCACTTTCTTTTCTCACTTTCTTTTCTCTCCTTTCTCACTTTCGTTTCACATTTTTTTTCTCATTTTTTCCTCCCTTTTTTCTCACTTTCTTTTCTCACTTTTTTTTCTCACTTTCTTTTCTCACTTTCTTTTCTCACTTTTTGTTCTCACTTTCTTTTCTCACTTTCTTTTCTCCCTTTTTTCTCACTTTTCTCACTTTCTTTTCTCACTTTCTTTTCTTACTCACTTTTATCACTTTCTTTTCTCACTTTCTTTTCTCACTTTCTTTTCTCACTTTCTTTTCTCACTTTCTTTTCTGACTTTCTTTTCTCACTTTCTTTTCTCACTTTCTTTTCTCACTTTCTTTTCTCTTTTTTCTCACTTTCTTTTCTCATTTTTTCCTCGCTTTTTTCACACTATCTTTTCTCACTTTCTTTTCTCACTTTCTTTTCCCACTTTTTTTTCTCACTTTCTTTTCTCACTTTCTTTTGTCACTTTCTTTTCTCACTTTCTTTTCTCACTTTCTTTTCTCACTTTCTTTTCTCACTTTCTTTTCTCACTTTCTTTTCTCACTTTCTTTTCTGACTTTCTTTTCTGACTTTCTTTCCTCACTTTCTTTTCTCACTTTCTTTTCTCTCTTTTCTCACTTTCTTTTCTCATTTTTTCCTGACTTTTTTCTCACTTTCTTTTCTCACTTACTTTTCTCACTTTCTTTTCTCACTTTCTTTTCTCACTTCCTTTTCTGACTTTCTTTTCTCACTTTCTTTTCTCACTTTTTTTCTGACTTTCTTTTCTCACTTTCTTTTCTCACTTTTTTCGCACTTTTCTCACTTTCTTCTCTCACTTTCTTTTCTCACTTTCTTTTCTCACTTTCTTTTCTCACTTTTTTCGCACTTTTCTCACTTTCTTCTCTCACTTTCTCTCTTTCTTTTCTCACTTTCTTTTCTCACTTACTTTTATCACTTTCTTTTCTCACTTTCTTTTCTCACTTTCTTTTCTCACTTTCTTTTCTCACTTTCTTTTCTCACTTTCTTTTCTCTCCTTTCTCACTTTCGTTTCACATTTTTTTTCTCATTTTTTCCTCCCTTTTTTCTCACTTTCTTTTCTCACTTTTTTTTCTCACTTTCTTTTCTCACTTTCTTTTCTCACTTTTTGTTCTCACTTTCTTTTCTCACTTTCTTTTCTCCCTTTTTTCTCACTTTTCTCACTTTCTTTTTTCACTTTCTTTTCTTACTCACTTTTATCACTTTCTTTTCTCACTTTCTTTTCTCACTTTCTTTTCTCACTTTCTTTTCTCACTTTCTTTTCTGACTTTCTTTTCTCACTTTCTTTTCTCACTTTCTTTTCTCACTTTCTTTTCTCTTTTTTCTCACTTTCTTTTCTCATTTTTTCCTCGCTTTTTTCTCACTATCTTTTCTCACTTTCTTTTCTCACTTTCTTTTCCCACTTTTTTTTCTCACTTTCTTTTCTCACTTTCTTTTCTCACTCACTTTTCTCACTTTCTTCTCTCACTTTCTTTTCTCACTTTCTTTTCTCACTTTCTTTTCTCACTTTCTTTTCTCTTTTTCTTTTCTCACTTTATTTTCTCACTTTCTTTTCTAACTTTCTTTTCTCACTTTGTTTTCTCACTGTCTTTTCTCACTCTCTTTTCTCACTTTCTTTTCTCACTTTCTTTTCTCACTTTCTTTTCTCACTTTCTTTTCTCACTTTATTTTCTCACTTTCTTTCTCACTTTCTTTTCTCACTTTCTTTTCTCACTCTCTTTTCTCACTTTCTTTTCTCACTTTTTTTCTCACTTTCTTTTCTCACTTTCTTTTCTCACTTTTTTCTCACTTTTTTTTCTCACTTACTTTTCTCACTTTTTTTCTCACTTTCTTTTCTCAATTTTTTTCTCAATTTTCTCACTTTCTTTGTCACTTTCTTTTCTCACTTTCTTTTCTCACTTGCTTTTCTCACTTTCTTTTCTCTTTTTTCTCACTTTCTTTTCTCATTTTTTACTCGCTTTTTTCTCACTATCTTTTCTCACTTTCTTTTCTCACTTTCTTTTCCCACTTTCTTTTCTCACTTTCTTTTCTCACTTCCTTTTCTGACTTTCTTTTCTCACTTTCTTCTCTCACTTTCTTTTCTCACTTTCTTTTCTCACTTTCTTTTCTCTTTTTCTTTTCTCACTTTCTTTTCTCACTTTCTTTTCTCACTATCTTTTCTCACTTTCTTTTCTCACTTTCTTTTCCCACTTTCTTTTCTCACTTTCTTTTCTCACTTCCTTTTCTGACTTTCTTTTCTCACTTTCTTCTCTCACTTTCTTTTCTCACTTTCTTTTCTCACTTTCTTTTCTCTTTTTCTTTTCTCACTTTCTTTTCTCACTTTCTTTTCTCACTGTCTTTTCTCACTTTCTTTTCTCACTTTCTTTTCTCACTTTCTTTTCTCACTTTCTTTTCTCACTTTCTTTTCTCTTTTTCTTTTCTCACTTTATTTTCTCACTTTCTTTTCTAACTTTCTTTTCTCACTTTGTTTTCTCACTGTCTTTTCTCACTCTCTTTTCTCACTTTCTTTTCTCACTTTCTTTTCTCACTTTCTTTTCTCACTTTCTTTTCTCACTTTATTTTCTCACTTTCTTTCTCACTTTCTTTTCTCACTTTCTTTTCTCACACTCTTTTCTCACTTTCTTTTCTCACTTTTTTTCTCACTTTCTTTTCTCACTTTCTTTTCTCACTTTTTTCTCACTTTTTTTTCTCACTTACTTTTCTTACTTTTTTTCTCACTTTCTTCTCTCAATTTTTTTCTCACTTTTCTCACTTTCTTTGTCACTTTCTTTTCTCACTTTCTTTTCTCACTTTCTTCTCTCACTTTCTCTCTTTCTTTTCTCACTTTCTTTTCTCACTTTCTTTCTCACTTACTTTTATCACTTTCTTTTCTCACTTTCTTTTCTCACTTTCTTTTCTCACTTTCTTTTCTGACTTTCTTTTCTCTCTTTCTGTTCTCACTTTCATTTCTCACTTTCTTTTCTCTCTTTTCTCACTTTCTTTTCTCATTTCTTCCTCACTTTTTTCTCACTTTCTTTTCTCAATTTCTCTTCTCACTTTCTTTTCTCACTTTCTTTTCTCACTTTCTTTTCTCACTTCCTTTTCTGACTTTCTTTTCTCACTTTCTTTTCTCACTTTTTTTCTGACAGTCTTTTCTCACTTTCTTTTCTCACTTTCTTTTCTCACTTTTTTTTCACACTTTTCTTTCTCACCTACTTTTCTCACTTTTTTTCTCACTTTCTTTTCTCACTTTCTTTTCTCACTTTTTTCGCACTTTTCTCACTTCCTTCTCTCACTTTCTCTCTTTCTTTTCTCACTTTCTTTTCTCACTTACTTTTATCACTTTCTTTTCTCACTTTCTTTTCTCACTTTCTTTTCTCACTTTCTTTTCTCACTTTCTTTTCTCACTTTCTTTTCTCACTTTCTTTTCTCTCCTTTCTCACTTTGTTTTCACATTTTTTTTCTCATTTTTTCCTCCTTTTTTCTCACTTTCTTTTCTCACTTTCTTTTCTCACTTTCTTTTCTCACTTTTTTTTCTCACTTTCTGTTCTCACTTTCTTTTCTCACTTTCTTTTCTCCCTTTTTTCTCACTTTTCTCACTTTCTTTTCTCACTTTCTTTTCTTACTCACTTTTATCACTTTCTTTTCTCACTTTCTTTTCTCACTTTCTTTTCTCACTTTCTTTTCTCACTTTCTTTTCTCACTTTCTTTTCTCACTTTCTTTTCTCACTTTCTTTTCTCTCTTTTCTCACTTTCTTTTCTCATTTTTTCCTCACTTTTTTCTCACTTTCTTTTCTCACTTTCTTTTCTCACTTTCTTTTCTCACTTTCTTTTCTCACTTTCTTTTCTCACTTCCTTTTCTGACTTTTTTTCTCACTTTCTTCTCTCACTTTCTTTTCTCACTTTCTTTTCTCACTTTCTTTTCTCTTTTTCTTTTCTCACTTTATTTTCTCACTTTCTTTTCTAACTTTCTTTTCTCACTTTCTTTTCTCACTGTTTTTTCTCACTTTCTTTTCTCACTTTCTTTTCTCACTTTCTTTTCTCACTTGCTTTTCTCACTTTCTTTCTCACTTTCTTTTCTCACCTTCTTTTCTCACTCTCTTTTCTCACTTTCTTTTCTCACTCTTTTCCTCACTTTCTTTTCTCACTTTTTTTTCTCACTTACTTTTCTCACTTTTTTCTCGCTTTCTTTTCTCACTTTCTTTTCTCATTTTCTTTTCTGACTTTCTTTTCTCACTTTTTTTCTCTTTTTCTTTTCTCAATTTCTTTTCTCACTTTCTTTTCTCTTTTTCTTTTCTCACTTTATTTTCTCACTTTATTTTCTAACTTTCTTTTCTCACTTTGTTTTCTCACGGTCTTTTCTCACTCTCTTTTCTCACTTTCTTTTCTCACTTTCTTTTCTCACTTTCTTTTGTCACTTTCTTTTCTCACTTTATTTTCTCACTTTCTTTCTCACTTTCTTTTCTCACTTTCTTTTCTCACTCTCTTTTCTCACTTTCTTTTCTCACTTTTTTCTCACATCCTTTTCTCACTTTCTTTTCTCACTTTTTTCTCACTTTTTTTCTCACTTACTTTTCTCACTTTTTTTCTCACTTTCTTTTCTCAATTTTTTTCTCACTTTTCTCACTTTCTTTGTCACTTTCTTTTCTCTCTTTCTTTTCTCACTTTCTTCTCTCACTTTCTCTCTTTCTTTTCTCACTTTCTTTTCTCACTTTCTTTTCTCACTTACTTTTATCACTTTCTTTTCTAACTTTCTTTTCTCACTTTCTCTTCTCACTTTCTTTTCGCACTTTCTTTTCTCACTTTCTTTTCTCGCTTTCTTTTCTCACTTTCTTTTCTCACTTTCTTTTCTTACTTTCTTTTCTCACTTTCTTTTCTCATTTTCTTTTCTCATTTTTTCCTCCCTTTTTTCTCACTTTCTTTTCTCACTTTCTTTTGTCACTTTCTTTTCTCACTTGCTTTTCTCACTTTCTTTTCTCATTTTCTTTTCTCACTTTCTTTTCTCATTTTCTTTTCTCACTTTCTTTTCTCACTTTCTTTTCTCACTTCCTTTTCTCACTTTCTTTTCTCACTTTCTTTTCTCTTTTTCTTTTCTCTTTTTCTTTTCTCACTTTCTTTTCTCGTTTTTTCTAACTTTCTTTTCTAATTTTCTTTTCTCCCTTTTTTTCTCACTTTCCTCACTTTCTTTTCTCACTCACTTTTATCACTTACTTTTCTCACTTTCTTTTCTCACTTTCTTTTCTCACTTTCTTTTCTCACTTTCTTTTCTCTCTTTCTTTTCTCACTTTCTTTTCTCACCTTCTTTTCTCACTTACTTTTATCACTTTCTTTTCTAACTTTCTTTTCTCACTTTCTCTTCTCACTTTCTTTTCGCACTTTCTTTTCTCACTTTCATTTCTCGCTTTCTTTTCTCACTTTCTTTTCTCACTTTCTTTTCTCACTTTCTTTTCTCAATTTCTTTTCTCTCTTTTCTCACTTTCTTTTCTCATTTTCTTTTCTCATTTTTTCCTCCCTTTTTTCTCACTTTCTTTGCTCACTTTCTTTTCTCACTTTCTTTTCTCACTTTCTTTTGTCACTTTCTTTTCTCACTTGCTTTTCTCACTTTCTTTTCTCATTTTCTTTTCTCACTTTCTTTTCTCACTTTCTTTTCTCACTTTCTTTTCTCACTTCCTTTTCTCACTTTCTTTTCTCACTTTCTTTTCTTTTTTTCTTTTCTCTTTTTCTTTTCTCACTTTCTTTTCTCGTTTTTTCTAACTTTCTTTTCTAATTTTCTTTTCTCCCTTTTTTTCTCACTTTCCTCACTTTCTTTTCTCACTCACTTTTATCACTTACTTTTCTCACTTTCTTTTCTCACTTTCTTTTCTCACTTTCTTTTCTCACTTTCTTTTCTCTCTTTCTTTTCTCACTTTCTTTTCTCACCTTCTTTTCTCACTTACTTTTATCACTTTCTTTTCTAACTTTCTTTTCTCACTTTCTCTTCTCACTTTCTTTTCGCACTTTCTTTTCTCACTTTCTTTTCTCGCTTTCTTTTCTCACTTTCTTTTCTCACTTTCTTTTCTCACTTTCTTTTCTCAATTTCTTTTCTCTCTTTTCTCACTTTCTTTTCTCATTTTCTTTTCTCATTTTTTCCTCCCTTTTTTCTCACTTTCTTTGCTCACTTTCTTTTCTCACTTTCTTTTCTCACTTTCTTTTGTCACTTTCTTTTCTCACTTGCTTTTCTCACTTTCTTTTCTCATTTTCTTTTCTCACTTTCTTTTCTCATTTTCTTTTCTCACTTTCTTTTCTCACTTTCTTTTCTCACTTCCTTTTCTCACTTTCTTTTCTCACTTTCTTTTCTCTTTTTCTTTTCTCTTTTTCTTTTCTCACTTTCTTTTCTCGTTTTTTCTAACTTTCTTTTCTAACTTTCTTTTCTCCCTTATTTTCTCACTTTCCTCACTTTCTTTTCTCACTCACTTTTATCACTTACTTTTCTCACTTTCTTTTCTCACTTTCTTTTCTCACTTTCTTTTCTCACTTTCTTTTCTCACTTTCTTTTCTCATTTTCTTTTCTCACTTTTTTTTCTCATTTTCTTTTCTCACTTTCTTTTCTCACTTTCTTTTCTCACTTCCTTTCCTCACTTTCTTTTCTCACTTTCTTTTCTCTTTTTCTTTTCTCTTTTTCTTTTCTCACTTTCTTTTCTCGTTTTTTCTAACTTTCTTTTCTAACTTTCTTTTCTCCCTTTTTTTCTCACTTTCCTCACTTTCTTTATTCACTCACTTTTATCACTTACTTTTCTCACTTTCTTTTCTCACTTTCTTTTCTCACTTTCTTTTCTCACTTTCTTTTCTCACTTTCTTTTCTCTTTTTCTTTTCTCACTTTCTTTTCTCACTTTCTTTTCTCACTTTCTTTTCTCACTTTCTTCTCTCACTTTCTTTTCTCACTTTCTTTTTTCACTTTCTTTTCTCACTTTCTTTTCTCACTTTCTTTTCTCACTTTCTTGCTCACTTTCTTTTCTCACTTTCTTTTCCCACTTTCCTTTCTCACTCTCTTTTCTCACTTGCTTTCTCACTTTCTTTTCTTACTTTTTTTCTCACTTTCTTTCTCACTTTCTTGCTCACTTTCTTTTCTCACTTTCTTTTCCCACTTTCCTTTCTCACTCTCTTTTCTCACTTTTTTTTCTCACTTTCTTTTCTCACTTTCTTTTCTCACTTTTTTTTCTCACTTTTTTTCTCACTTTCTTTTCTCTCTTTTCTCACCTTCTTTTCTCATTTTCTTTTCTCATTTTTTCCTCCCTTTTTTCTCACTTTCTTTTCTCACTTTCTTTTCTCACTTTCTTTTGTCACTTTCTTTTCTCACTTTCTTTCCTCACTTTCTTTTCTCACTTTCTTTTCTCACTTTCTTTTCTCACTTTATTTTCTCACCTTCCTCTCTCACTTTCTCTCTTTCTTTTCTCACTTTCTTTTCTCACTTTCTTTTCTCACTCACTTTAATCACTTTCTTTTCTAACTTTCTTTTCTCACTTTCTCTTCTCACTTTCTTTTCTCACTTGCTTTTCTCACTTTCTTTTCTCACTTTCTTTTCTCAATTTCTTTTCTCACTTTCTTTTCTCACTTTCTTTTCTCTCTTTTCTCTCTTTCTTTTCTCATTTTCATTTCTCATTTTTCCTCCCTTTTTTCTCACTTTCTTTTCTCACTTTCTTTTCTCACTTTCTTTTCTCACTTTCTTTTCTCACTTTCTTTTCTCACTTTCTTTTCTCACTTTCTTTTCTCACTTTTTTTCTCACTTTCTTTTCTAACTTTCTTTTCTCACTTTCTTTTCTCACTTTCTTTTCTCACTTTCTTTTCTCACTGTCTTTTCTCACTTCCTTTACTCACTTTCTTTTCTCTTTTTCTTTTCTCTTTTTCTTTTCTCACTTTCTTTTTTCACTTTCTTTTCTCGTTTTTTTCTAACTTTCTTTTCTCAGTTTCTTTTTTAAGTTTTCTTTTCTCCCTTTTTTCTCACTTTTCTCCTTTTCTTTTCTCACTCACTTTTATCACTTTCTTTTCTCACTTTCTTTTCTCAATTTCTTTTCTCACTTTCCTTTCTCTTTTTCTTTTCTCACTTTCTTTTCTCACTTTCTTTTCTAACATTCTTTTCTCACTTTCTTTTCTCACTGCCTTTTCTCACTTTCTTTTCTCACTTTCTTTTCTCACTTTATTTTCTCACTTTCTGTTCTCACTTTCTTTTCTCTCTTTTCTCACTTTCTTTTCTCATTTTCTTTTCTCATTTTTTCCTCCCTTTATTCTCACTTTCTTTTCTCACTTTCTTTTCTCACTTTCTTTTCTCACTTTGTTTTGTCACTTTCTTTTCTCACTTTCTTTTCTCACTTTCTTTTCTCATTTTCTTTTCTCATTTTCTTTTCTCACTTTCTTTTCTCACTTTCTTTTCTCACTTTCTTTTCTCACTTCCTTTTCTCACTTTTTTTTCTCACTTTCTTTTCTCACTCACTTTTATCACTTTCTTTTCTCACTTTCTTTCTCAATTTCTTTTCTCACTTTCCTTTCTCTTTTTCTTTTCTCACTTTCTTTTCTCACTTTCTTTTCTAACATTCTTTTCTCACTTTCTTTTCTCACTGCCTTTTCTCACTTTCTTTTCTCACTTTCTTTTCTCACTTTATTTTCTCACTTTCTGTTCTCACTTTCTTTTCTCTCTTTTCTCACTTTCTTTTCTCATTTTCTTTTCTCATTTTTTCCTCCCTTTTTTCTCACTTTCTTTTCTCACTTTCTTTTCTCACTTTCTTTTCTCACTTTCTTTTCTCACTTTCTTTTCTCACTTTCTTTTCTCACTTTCTTTTCTCACTTTGTTTTGTCACTTTCTTTTCTCACTTTCTTTTCTCACTTTCTTTTCTCATTTTCTTTTCTCACTTTCTTTTCTCACTTTCTTTTCTCACTTTCTTTTCTCACTTTCTTTTCTCACTTCCTTTTCTCACTTTTTTTTCACTTTCTTTTCTCTTTTTCTTTTCTCTTTTTCTTTTCTCAATTTCTTTTCTCACTTTCTTTTCTCGTTTTTTCTAACTTTCTTTTCTCAGTTTCTTTTCTCACTTTCTTTTCAAACTTTCTTTTCTCCCTTTTTTCTCACTGTCCTCACTTTCTTTTCTCACTCACTTTTATCACTTACTTTTCTCACTTTCTTTTCTCACTTTCTTTTCTCACTTTCTTTTCTCACTTTCTTTTCTCACTTTCATTTCTCTTTTTCTTTTCTCACTTTCTTTTCTCACTTTCTTTTCTCACTTTCTTTTCTCACTTTCTCTCACTTTCTTTTCTCACTTTCTTTTTTCACTTTCTTTTCTCACTTTCTTTTCTCACTTTCTTTTCTCACTTTCTTTCTCACTTTCTTTTCTCACTTTCTTTTCCCACTTTCTTTTCTCATTCTCTTTTCTCACTTTCTTTTCTCACTTTTTTTCTCACTTTCTTTTGTCACTTTCTTTCTCACTTTCTTTTCTCACTTTCTTTTCTCACTCTCTTTTCTCACTTTCTTTTCTCACTTGTCTTTCTCACTTTCTTTTCTCACTTTCTTTTCTCACTTTCTTTTCTCACTTTCTTTTCTCTCTTTTCTCACTTTCTTTTCTCATTTTCTTTTCTCATTTTTTCCTCCCTTTTTTCTCACTTTCTTTTCTCACTTTCTTTTCTCACTTTCTTTTCTCACTTTCTTTTGTTACTTTCTTTTCTCACTTTCTTTCCTCACTTTCTTTTCTCACTTTCTTTTCTCACTTTCTTTTCTCACTTTCTTTTCTCACCTTCCTCTCTCACTTTCTCTCTTTCTTTTCTCACTTTCTTTTCTCACTTTCTTTTCTCACTCACTTTTATCACTTTTTTTTCTAACTTTCTTTTTTCACTTGCTTTTCTCACTTTCTTTTCTCACTTTCTTTTCTCAATTTCTTTTCTCACTTTCTTTTCTCACTTTCTTTTCTCTCTTTTCTCTCTTTCTTTTCTCATTTTCATTTCTCATTTTTTACTCCCTTTTTTCTCACTTTCTTTTCTCACTTTCTTTTCTCACTTTCTTTTCTCACTTTCTTTTCTCTTTTTCTTTTCTCTTTTTCTTTTCCCACTTTCTTTTCTCACTCTCTTTTCTCACTTTCTTTTCTCACTTTCTTTTCTCACTTTCTTTTCTCAGTTTCTTTCTCACTTTCTTTTCTCACTTTCTTTTCTCACTCTCTTTTCTCACTTTCTTTTCTCACTTTTTTTTCTCACTTTCTTTTCTCACTTTCTTTTCTCACTTTTTTTCTCACTTTCTTTTCTCTCTTTTCTCACTTTCTTTTCTCATTTTCGTTTCTCATTTTTTCCTCTCTTTTTTCTCACTTTCTTTTCTCACTTTCTTTTCTCACTTTCTTTTCTCACTTTCTTTTGTCACTTTCTTTTCAAACTTTCTTTTCTCCCTTTTTTTCTCACTGTCCTCACTTTCTTTTCTCACTCACTTTTATCACTTACTTTTCTCACTTTCTTTTCTCACTTTCTTTTCTCACTTTCTTTTCTCACTTTCTTTTCTCACTTTCATTTCTCTTTTTCTTTTCTCACTTTCTTTTCTCACTTTCTTTTCTCACTTTCTTTTCTCACTTTCTTCTCTCACTTTCTTTTCTCACTTTCTTTTTTCACTTTCTTTTCTCACTTTCTTTTCTCACTTTCTTTTCTCACTTTCTTTCTCACTTTCTTTTCTCACTTTCTTTTCCCACTTTCTTTTCTCATTCTCTTTTCTCACTTTCTTTTCTCACTTTTTTTCTCACTTTCTTTTGTCACTTTCTTTCTCACTTTCTTTTCTCACTTTCTTTTCTCACTCTCTTTTCTCACTTTCTTTTCTCACTTGTCTTTCTCACTTTCTTTTCTCACTTTCTTTTCTCACTTTTTTTCTCACTTTCTTTTCTCACTTTCTTTTCTCTCTTTTCTCACTTTCTTTTCTCATTTTCGTTTCTCATTTTTTCCTCTCTTTTTTCTCACTTTCTTTTCTCACTTTCTTTTCTCACTTTCTTTTCTCACTTTCTTTTGTCACTTTCTTTTCAAACTTTCTTTTCTCCCTTTTTTTCTCACTGTCCTCACTTTCTTTTCTCACTCACTTTTATCACTTACTTTTCTCACTTTCTTTTCTCACTTTCTTTTCTCACTTTCTTTTCTCACTTTCTTTTCTCACTTTCATTTCTCTTTTTCTTTTCTCACTTTCTTTTCTCACTTTCTTTTCTCACTTTCTTTTCTCACTATCATTTCTCACTTTTTTTCTCATTTTCTTTTCTCACTTTCTTTTCTCACTTTCTTTCTCACTTTCTTTTCTCACTTTCTTTTCCCACTTTCTTTTCTCATTCTCTTTTCTCACTTTCTTTTCTCACTTTTTTTCTCACTTTCTTTTGTCACTTTCTTTCTCACTTTCTTTTCTCACTTTCTTTTCTCACTCTCTTTTCTCACTTTCTTTTCTCACTTGTCTTTCTCACTTTCTTTTCTCACTTTCTTTTCTCACTTTTTTTCTCACTTTCTTTTCTCACTTTCTTTTCTCTCTTTTCTCACTTTCTTTTCTCATTTTCGTTTCTCATTTTTTCCTCTCTTTTTTCTCACTTTCTTTTCTCACTTTCTTTTCTCACTTTCTTTTCTCACTTTCTTTTGTCACTTTCTTTTCAAACTTTCTTTTCTCCCTTTTTTTCTCACTGTCCTCACTTTCTTTTCTCACTCACTTTTATCACTTACTTTTCTCACTTTCTTTTCTCACTTTCTTTTCTCACTTTCTTTTCTCACTTTCTTTTCTCACTTTCATTTCTCTTTTTCTTTTCTCACTTTCTTTTCTCACTTTCTTTTCTCACTTTCTTTTCTCACTTTCTTCTCTCACTTTCTTTTCTCACTTTCTTTTTTCACTTTCTTTTCTCACTTTCTTTTCTCACTTTCTTTTCTCACTTTCTTTCTCACTTTCTTTTCTCACTTTCTTTTCCCACTTTCTTTTCTCATTCTCTTTTCTCACTTTCTTTTCTCACTTTTTTTCTCACTTTCTTTTGTCACTTTCTTTCTCACTTTCTTTTCTCACTTTCTTTTCTCACTCTCTTTTCTCACTTTCTTTTCTCACTTGTCTTTCTCACTTTCTTTTCTCACTTTCTTTTCTCACTTTTTTTCTCACTTTCTTTTCTCACTTTCTTTTCTCTCTTTTCTCACTTTCTTTTCTCATTTTCTTTTCTCATTTTTTCCTCCCTTTTTTCTCACTTTCTTTTCTCACTTTCTTTTCTCACTTTCTTTTCTCACTTTCTTTTGTTACTTTCTTTTCTCACTTTCTTTCCTCACTTTCTTTTCTCACTTTCTTTTCTCACTTTCTTTTCTCACTTTCTTTTCTCACCTTCCTCTCTCACTTTCTCTCTTTCTTTTCTCACTTTCTTTTCTCACTTTCTTTTCTCACTCACTTTTATCACTTTTTTTTCTAACTTTCTTTTTTCACTTGCTTTTCTCACTTTCTTTTCTCACTTTCTTTTCTCAATTTCTTTTCTCACTTTCTTTTCTCACTTTCTTTTCTCTCTTTTCTCTCTTTCTTTTCTCATTTTCATTTCTCATTTTTTACTCCCTTTTTTCTCACTTTCTTTTCTCACTTTCTTTTCTCACTTTCTTTTCTCACTTTCTTTTCTCTTTTTCTTTTCTCTTTTTCTTTTCCCACTTTCTTTTCTCACTCTCTTTTCTCACTTTCTTTTCTCACTTTCTTTTCTCACTTTCTTTTCTCAGTTTCTTTCTCACTTTCTTTTCTCACTTTCTTTTCTCACTCTCTTTTCTCACTTTCTTTTCTCACTTTTTTTTCTCACTTTCTTTTCTCACTTTCTTTTCTCACTTTTTTTCTCACTTTCTTTTCTCTCTTTTCTCACTTTCTTTTCTCATTTTCGTTTCTCATTTTTTCCTCTCTTTTTTCTCACTTTCTTTTCTCACTTTCTTTTCTCACTTTCTTTTCTCACTTTCTTTTGTCACTTTCTTTTCTCACATTCTTTCCTCACTTTCTTTTCTCACTTTCTTTTCTCACTTTCTTTTCTCACTTTCTTTTCTCACTTTCTTTTCTCACCTTCCTCTCTCACTTTCTCTCTTTCTTTTCTCACTTTCTTTTCTCACTTTCTTTTCTCACTCACTTTTATCACTTTCTTTTCTAACTTTCTTTTCTCACTTGCTTTTCTCACTTTCTTTTCTCACTTTCTTTTCTCAATTTCTTTTCTCACTTTCTTTTCTCACTTTCTTTTCTCTCTTTTCTCTCTTTCTTTTCTCATTTTCATTTCTCATTTTTTCCTCCCTTTTTTCTCACTTTCTTTTCTCACTTTCTTTTCTCACTTTCTTTTCTCACTTTCTTTTCTCACTTTCTTTTCTCACTTTCTTTTCTCACTTCCTTTTCTCACTTTCTTTTTTCACTTTCTTTTCTCACTTTCTTTTCTCACTTTCTTTTCTCACTTTCTTTTCTCACTTTCTTTTCTCACTTTCTTTTCTCAATTTCTTTTCTCACTTCCTTTACTCGCTTTCTTTTCTCGTTTTCTTTTCTCTTTTTCTGTTCTCACTTTCTTTTTTCACTTTCTTTTCTCGTTTTTTTCTAACTTTCTTTTCTCAGTTTCTTTTTCAAGTTTTCTTTTCTCCCTTGTTTCTCACTTTTCTCACTTTCTTTTCTCTCTCACTTTTATCACTTTCTTTTCTCACTTTCTTTTCTCACATTCTTTTCTCACTTTCTTTTCTCACTTTCCTTTCTCTTTTTCTTTTCTCACTTTCTTTTCTCACTTTCTTTTCTAAAATTCTTTTCTCACTTTCTTTTCTCACTGTTTTTTCTCACTTTCTTTTCTCACTTTCTTTTCTCACTTTAGTTTCTCACTTTCTTTTCTCACTTTCTTTTTTCACTTTCTTTTCTCACTTTCTTTTCTCACTTTCTTTTCTCACTTTCTTTTCTCACTTTCTTTTCTCACTTTCTTTTCTCACTTCCTTTACTCACTTTCTTTTCTCTTTTTCTTTTCTCTTTTTCTTTTCTCACTTTCTTTTTTCACTTTCTTTTCTCGTTTTTTTCTAACTTTCTTTTCTCAGTTTCTTTTTCAAGTTTTCTTTTCTCCCTTTTTTCTCACTTTTCTCACTTTCTTTTCTCACTTTCTTTTCTCACTTTCTTTTCTCACTTTCCTTTCTCTTTTTCTTTTCTCACTTTCTTTTCTCACTTTCTTTTCTAACATTCTTTTCTCACTTTCTTTTCTCACTGTCTTTTCTCACTTTCTTTTCTCACTTTCTTTTCTCACTTTATTTTCTCACTTTCTTTTCTCACTTACTTTTTTCACGTTCTTTTCTCACTTTCTTTTCTCACTTTCTTTTCTCACTTTCCTTTCTCTTTTTCTTTTCTCACTTTCTTTTCTCACTTTCTTTTCTAACATTCTTTTCTCACTTTCTTTTCTCACTGTCTTTTCTCACTTTCTTTTCTCACTTTCTTTTCTCACTTTATTTTCTCACTTTCTTTTCTCACTTACTTTTTTCACTTCCTTTACTCACTTTCTTTTCTCTTTTTCTTTTCTCTTTTTCTTTTCTCACTTTCTTTTTTCACTTTCTTTTCTCGTTTTTTTCTAACTTTCTTTTCTGAGTTTCTTTTTCAAGTTTTCTTTCCTCCCTTTTTTCTCACTTTCTTTTCTCACTTTCTTTTCTCACTTTCTTTTCTCACTTTCTTTTCTCACTTTCTTTTCTCACTTTCTTTTCTCACTTTCTTTTCTCACTTTCTTTTTTCACTTTCTTTTCTTACTTTCTTTTCTCACTTTCTTTTCTCACTTTCTTTTCTCACTTTCTTCTCTCACTTTCTTTTCTCACTTCCTTTACTCACTTTCTTTTCTCTTTTTCTTTTCTCTTTTTCTTTTCTCACTTTCTTTTTTCACTTTCTTTTCTCGTTTTTTTCTAATTTTCTTTTCTCAGTTTCTTTTTCAAGTTTTCTTTTCTCCCTTTTTTCTCACTTTTCTCACTTTCTTTTCTCACTTTCTTTTCTCACTTTCTTTTCTCACTTTCTTTTCTCACTTTCTTTTCTCACTTCCTTTACTCACTTTCTTATCTCTTTTTCTTTTCTCTTTTTCTTTTCTCACTTTCTTTTTTCACTTTCTTTTCTCGTTTTTTTCTAACTTTCTTTTCTCAGTTTCTTTTTCAAGTTTTCTTTTCTCCCTTTTTTCTCACTTTTCTCACTTTCTTTTCTCACTTTCTTTTCTCACTTTCTTTTTTCACTTTCCTTTCTCTTTTTCTTTTCTCACTTTCTTTTCTCACTTTCTTTTCTAACATTCTTTTCTCACTTTCTTTTCTCACTGTCTTTTCTCACTTTCTTTTCTCACTTTCTTTTCTCACTTTACTTTCTCACTTTCTTTTCTCACTTACTTTTTTCACTTTCTTTTCTCACTTTCTTTTCTCACTTTCTTTTCTCTTTTTATTTCCTCACTTTCTTTTCTCACTTTTTTTCCCACTTCCTTTCCTCACTTTCTTTTCTCTTTTTCTTTTCTCTTTTTCTTTTCTCACTTTCTTTTTTCACTTTCTTTTCTCGTTTTTTTCTAACTTTCTTTTCTCAGTTTCTTTTTCAAGTTTTCTTTCCTCCCTTTTTTCTCACTTTCTTTTCTCACTTTCTTTTCTCACTTTCTTTTCTCACTTTCTTTTCTCACTTTCTTTTCTCACTTTCTTTTCTCACTTTCTTTTCTCACTTTCTTTTCTCACTTTCTTTTCTCACTTTCTTTTCTCACTTTCTTTTCTCACTTTCTTCTCTCACTTTTTTTCTCACTTCCTTTACTCACTTTCTTTTCTCTTTTTCTTTTCTCTTTTTCTTTTCTCACTTTCTTTTTTCACTTTCTTTTCTCGCTTTTTTCTAATTTTCTTTTCTCAGTTTCTTTTTCAAGTTTTCTTTTCTCCCTTTTTTCTCACTTTTCTCACTTTCTTTTCTCACTCACTTTTATCACTTTCTTTTCTCACTTTCTTTTCTTACTTTCTTTTCTCACTTTCCTTTCTCTTTTTCTTTTCTCACTTTCTTTTCTCACTTTCTTTTCTAACATTCTTTTCTCACTTCCTTTTCTCACTGTCTTTTTTCACTTTCTTTTCTCACTTTCTTTTCTCACTTTATTTTCTCACTTTCTTTTCTCACTTTCTTTTCTCTTTTTCTTTTCTCACTTTCTTTTCTCACTTTCTTTTTTCAATTTTTTTTCTCACTTTCTTTTCTCACCTTCTTTTCTCACTTTCTTCTCTCACTTTCTCTCTTTGTTTTCTCACTTTCTTTTCTCACTTTCTTTTCTCACTTACTTTTATCACTTTCTTTTCTAACTTTCTTTTCTCACTTTCTCTTCTCACTTTCTTTTCGCATTTTCTTTTCTCACTTTCTTTTCTCGCTTTCTTTTCTCACTTTCTTTTCTCACTTTCTTTTCTCACTTTCTTTTCTCACTTTCTTTTCTCTCTTTTCTCACTTTCTTTTCTCATTTTCTTTTCTCATTTTTTCCTCCCTTTTTTCTCACTTTCTTTTCTCACTTCCTTTTCTCACTTTCTTTTCTCACTTTCTTTTGTCACCTTCTTTTCTCACTTTCTTTTCTCACTTTCTTTTCTCATTTTCTTTTCTCACTTTCTTTTCTCACTTTCTTTTCTCACTTTCTTTTCTCACTTTCTTTTCTCACTTCCTTTCCTCACTTTCTTTTCTCTTTCTCTTTTCTCTTTTCCTTTTCTCTTTTTCTTTTCTCACTTTCTTTTCTCACTTTCTTTTCTCGTTTTTTCTAACTTTCGTTTCTCAGTTTTTTTTCTCACTTTCTTTTCAAATTTTCTTTTCTCCCTTTTTTTCTCACTTTCCTCACTTTCTTTTCTCACTCACTTTTATCACTTACTTTTCTCACTTTCTTTTCTCACTTTCTTTTCTCACTTTATTTTCTCACTTTCTTTTCTCACTTTCTTTTCTCACTTTCTTTTCTCACTTTCTTTCTCACTTTCTTTTCTCACTTTCTTTTCTCACTTTCTTTTCCCACTTTCTTTTCTCACTCTCTTTTCTTACTTTCTTTTCTCACCTTCTTTTCTCACTTTCTTTTCTCACTTTCTTTTCTCACTTTCTTTCTCACTTTCTTTTCTCACTTTCTTTTCTCACTTTCTTTTCTCACTCACTTTCCTCACTTTCTTTTCTCACCTTCTTTTCTCACTTTCTTTTCTCACTTTCTTTTCTCACTTTCTTTCTCACTTTCTTTTCTCACTTTCTTTTCTCACTTTCTTTTCTCACTCACTTTCCTCACTTTCTTTTCTCACTCAGTTTTATCACTTACTTTTCTCACTTTCTTTTCTCACTTTCTTTTCTCTTTTTTTCTCACTTTCTTTTCAAATTTTCTTTTCTCCCTTTTTTTCTGACTTTCCTCACTTTCTTTTCTCACTCACTTTTATCACTTACTTTTCTCACTTTCTTTTCTCACTTTCTTTTCTCACTTTCTTTTCTCTTTTTTTCTCACTTTTTTTTCTCACTTTCTTTTCTCACTTTCTTTTCTCACTTTCTTTTCTCACTTTCTTTTCTCACTTTCTTTCTCACTTTCTTTTCTCAATTTCTTTTCTCACTTTCTTTTCCCACTTTCTTTTCTCACTCTCTGTTCTCACTTTCTTTTCTCACCTTCTTTTCTCACTTTCTTTTCTCACTTTCTTTTCTCACTTTCTTTTCTCACTTTCTTTCTCACTTTCTTTTCTCACTTTTTTTTCTCACTTTCTTTTCCCACTTTCTTTTCTCACTCTCTTTTCTCACTTTCTTTTCTCACCTTCTTTTCTCACTTTCTTTTCTCACTTTCTTTTCTCACTTTCTTTCTCACTTTCTTTTCTCACTTTCTTTCTCACTTTCTTTTCTCACTCACTTTCCTCACTTTCTTTTCTCACTCACTTTTTATCACTTACTTTTCTCACTTTCTTTTCTCACTTTCTTTTCTCTTTTTTTCTCACTTTCTTTTCAAATTTTCTTTTCTCCCTTTTTTTCTGACTTTCCTCACTTTCTTTTCTCACTCACTTTTATCACTTACTTTTCTCACTTTCTTTTCTCACTTTCTTTTCTCACTTTCTTTTCTCTTTTTTTCTCACTTTTTTTTCTCACTTTCTTTTCTCACTTTCTTTTCTCACTTTCTTTTCTCACTTTCTTTTCTCACTTTCTTTCTCACTTTCTTTTCTCAATTTCTTTTCTCACTTTCTTTTCCCACTTTCTTTTCTCACTCTCTTTTCTCACTTTCTTTTCTCACCTTCTTTTCTCACTTTCTTTTCTCACTTTCTTTTCTCACTTTCTTTTCTCACTTTCTTTCTCACTTTCTTTTCTCACTTTTTTTTCTCACTTTCTTTTCCCACTTTCTTTTCTCATTCTCTTTTCTCACTTTCTTTTCTCACCTTCTTTTCTCACTTTCTTTTCTCACTTTCTTTTCTCACTTTCTTTCTCACTTTCTTTTCTCACTTTCTTTTCTCACTTTCTTTTCTCACTCACTTTCCTCACCTTCTTTTCTCACTCACTTTTTATCACTTACTTTTCTCACTTTCTTTTCTCACTTTCTTTTCTCTTTTTTTTCTCACTTTCTTTTCTCACTTTCTTTTCTCACTTTCTTTTCTCACTTTCTTTTCTCACTTTCTTTTCTCACTTTCTTTCTCACTTTCTTTTCTCACTTTCTTTTCTCACTTTCTTTTCCCACTTTCTTTTCTCACTCTCTTTTCTCACTTTCTTTTCTCGCCTTCTTTTCTCACTTTCTTTTCTCATTTTCTTTCCTCACTTTCTTTCTCACTTTCTTTTCTCACTTTCTTTTCTCACTTTCTTTTCTCACTCTCTTTTCTCACTTTCTTTTCTCACTTTTTTTTCTCACTTTCTTTTTTCACTATTTTTTCTCACTTTCTTTTCTCACTTTCTTTTCTCTCTTCTCTCACTTTCTTTTCTCATTTTTTCCTCCCTTTTTTCTCACTTTTTTTTCTCAGTTTCTTTTCTCACTTTCTTTTCTCACTTTCTTTTGTCACTTTCTTTTGTCACTTTCTTTTCTCACTTTCTTTTCTCACTTTCTTTTCTCACTTTCTTTTCTCACTTTCTTTTCTCACTTTCTTTTCTCACTTTCTTTTCTAACTTTCCTCTCTCACTTTCTCTCTTTCTTTTCTCACTTTCTTTTCTCACTTTCTTTTCTCGCTCACTTTTATCACTTTCTTTTCTAACTTTCTTTTCTCACCTTCTCATCTCACTTTCTTTTCTCACTTGCTTTTCTCACTTTCTTTTCTCACTTTCTTTTCTCAATTTCTTTTCTCACTTTCTTTTCTCACTTTCTTTTCTCTCTTTTCTCACTTTCTTTTCTCATTTTCTTATCTCATTTTTTCCTCCCTTTTTTCTCCCTTTCTTTTCTCACTTTCTTTTCTCACTTTCTTTTGTCACTTTCTTTTCTCACTTTCTTTTCTCACTTTCTTTTCTCACTTTCTTTTCTCACTTTCTTTTCTCATTTTTTTTCTCACTTTCTTTTCTCACTTTCTTTTCTCACTTTCTTTTCTCATTTTCTTTTCTCACTTCCTTTACTCACTTTCTTTTCTCTTTTTCTTTTCTCACTTTCTTTTCTCACTTTCTTTTCTAACTTTCTTTTCTCACTTTCTTTTCTCACTGTCTTTTCTCACTTTCTTTTCTCACTTTCTTTTCTCACTTTATTTTCTCACTTTCTTTTGTCACTTTCTTTTCTCACTTTCTTTTCTCACTTTCTTTTCTCACTTTCTTTTCTCACTTTCTTTTCTCACTTTCCTCTCTCACTTTCCATTTTCTTTTCTCACTTTCTTTTCTCACTTTCCTCTCTCACTTTCTCTCTTTCTTTTCTCACTTTCTTTTCTCACTTTTTTTCTCACTTTCCTCTCTCACTTTCTCTCTTTCTTTTCTCACTTTCTTTTCTCACTTTTTTTTCTCATTTTCTTTTCTCACTTTCTTTTCTCACTTTCTTTTCTCACTTTCTTTTCTCACTTCCTTTCCTCACTTTCTTTTCTCACTTTCTTTTCTCTTTTTCTTTTCTCTTTTTCTTTTCTCACTTTCTTTTCTCACTTTCTTTTCTCGTTTTTTCTAACTTTCGTTTCTCAGTTTTTTTTTCACTTTCTTTTCAAATTTTATTTTCTCCCTTTTTTTCTCACTTTCCTCACTTTCTTTTCTCACTCACTTTTATCACTTACTTTTCTCACTTTCTTTTCTCAATTACTTTTCTCACTTTCTTTTCTCACTTTCTTTTCTCTTTTTTTTCTCACTTTCTTTTCTCACTTTCTTTTCTCACTTTCTTTTCTTACTTTCTTTTCTCACTTTCTTTTCTCACTTTCTTTCCTCACTTTCTTTCTCACTTTCTTTTCTCACTTTCTTTTCTCACTTTCTTTTCCCACTTTCTTTTCTCACTCTCTTTTCTCACTTTCTTTTCTCACCTTCTTTTCTCACTTTCTTTTCTCACCTTCTTTTCTCACTTTCTTTTCTCACTTTTTTTTCTCATTTTCTTTTCTCACTTTCTTTTCTCACTTTCTTTTCTCACTTTTTTTCTCACTTCCTTTCCTCACTTTCTTTTCTCACTTTCTTTTCTCTTTTTCTTTTCTCTTTTTCTTTTCTCACTTTCTTTTCTCACTTTCTTTTCTCGTTTTTTCTAACTTTCGTTTCTCAGTTTTTTTTTCACTTTCTTTTCAAATTTTCTTTTCTCCCTTTTTTTCTCACTTTCCTCACTTTCTTTTCTCACTCACTTTTATCACTTACTTTTCTCACTTTCTTTTCTCAATTACTTTTCTAACTTTCTTTTCTCACTTTCTTTTCTCTTTTTTTCTCACTTTCTTTTCTCACTTTTTTCTCACTTTTCTCACTTTCTTTTCTCACTTTCTTTTCTTACTCACTTTTATTACTTTCTTTTCTCACTTTCTCTTCTCACTTTCTTTTCTTACTCACTTTCATCACTTTCTTTTCTCATTTTCTTATCTCATTTTTTCCTCCCTTTTTTCTCCCTTTCTTTTCTCACTTTCTTTTCTCACTTTCTTTTGTCACTTTCTTTTCTCACTTTCTTTTCTCACTTTCTTTTCTCACTTTCTTTTCTCACTTTCTTTTCTCATTTTTTTTTCTCACTTTCTTTTCTCACTTTCTTTTCTCACTTTCTTTTCTCATTTTCTTTTCTCACTTCCTTTACTCACTTTCTTTTCTCTTTTTCTTTTCTCACTTTCTTTTCTCACTTTCTTTTCTAACTTTCTTTTCTCACTTTCTTTTCTCACTGTCTTTTCTCACTTTCTTTTCTCACTTTCTTTTCTCACTTTATTTTCTCACTTTTTTTTGTCACTTTCTTTTCTCACTTTCTTTTCTCACTTTCTTTTCTCACTTTCTTTTCTCACTTTCTTTTCTCACTTTCCTCTCTCACTTTCCATTTTCTTTTCTCACTTTCTTTTCTCACTTTCCTCTCTCACTTTCTCTCTTTCTTTTCTCACTTTCTTTTCTCACTTTTTTTTCTCACTTTCCTCTCTCACTTTCTCTCTTTCTTTTCTCACTTTCTTTTCTCACTTTTTTTCTCATTTTCTTTTCTCACTTTCTTTTCTCACTTTCTTTTCTCACTTTCTTTTCTCACTTTCTTTTCTCACTTTCTTTTCTCACTTTCCTCTCTCACTTTCCATTTTCTTTTCTCACTTTCTTTTCTCACTTTCCTCTCTCACTTTCTCTCTTTCTTTTCTCACTTTCTTTTCTCACTTTTTTTTTCTCACTTTCCTCTCTCACTTTCTCTCTTTCTTTTCTCACTTTCTTTTCTCACTTTTTTTCTCATTTTCTTTTCTCACTTTCTTTTCTCACTTTCTTTTCTCACTTTCTTTTCTCACTTCCTTTCCTCACTTTCTTTTCTCACTTTCTTTTCTCTTTTTCTTTTCTCTTTTTCTTTTCTCACTTTCTTTTCTCACTTTCTTTTCTCGTTTTTTCTAACTTTCGTTTCTCAGTTTTTTTTTCACTTTCTTTTCAAATTTTCTTTTCTCCCTTTTTTTCTCACTTTCCTCACTTTCTTTTCTCACTCACTTTTATCACTTACTTTTCTCACTTTCTTTTCTCAATTACTTTTCTCACTTTCTTTTCTCACTTTCTTTTCTCTTTTTTTTCTCACTTTCTTTTCTCACTTTCTTTTCTCACTTTCTTTTCTTACTTTCTTTTCTCACTTTCTTTTCTCACTTTCTTTCCTCACTTTCTTTCTCACTTTCTTTTCTCACTTTCTTTTCTCACTTTCTTTTCCCACTTTCTTTTCTCACTCTCTTTTCTCACTTTCTTTTCTCACCTTCTTTTCTCACTTTCTTTTCTCACTTTCTTTTCTCACTTTCTTTTCTCACTTTTTTTTCTCATTTTCTTTTCTCACTTTCTTTTCTCACTTTCTTTTCTCACTTTTTTTCTCACTTCCTTTCCTCACTTTCTTTTCTCACTTTCTTTTCTCTTTTTCTTTTCTCTTTTTCTTTTCTCACTTTCTTTTCTCACTTTCTTTTCTCGTTTTTTCTAACTTTCGTTTCTCAGTTTTTTTTCACTTTCTTTTCAAATTTTCTTTTCTCCCTTTTTTTCTCACTTTCCTCACTTTCTTTTCTCACTCACTTTTATCACTTACTTTTCTCACTTTCTTTTCTCAATTACTTTTCTCACTTTCTTTTCTCACTTTCTTTTCTCTTTTTTTTCTCACTTTCTTTTCTCACTTTCTTTTCTCACTTTCTTTTCTTACTTTCTTTTCTCACTTTCTTTTCTCACTTTCTTTTCTCACTTTCTTTCCTCACTTTCTTTCTCACTTTCTTTTCTCACTTTCTTTTCTCACTTTCTTTTCCCACTTTCTTTTCTCACTCTCTTTTCTCACTTTCTTTTCTCACCTTCTTTTCTCACTTTCTTTTCTCACTTTCTTTTCTCACTTTCTTTCTCACTTTCTTTTCTCACTTTCTTTTCTCACTTTCTTTTCTCACTCTCTTTTCTCACTTTCTTTTCTCACTTTTTTTCTCACTTTCTTTTCTCACTTTCTTTTTTCACTTTTTTTTCTCACTTTCTTTTCTCACTTTCTTTTCTCACTTTCTTTTCCCACTTTCTTTTCTCACTCTCTTTTCTCACTTTCTTTTCTCACCTTCTTTTCTCACTTTCTTTTCTCACTTTCTTTTCTCACTTTCTTTCTCACTTTCTTTTCTCACTTTCTTTTCTCACTTTCTTTTCTCACTCTCTTTTCTCACTTTCTTTTCTCACTTTTTTTCTCACTTTCTTTTCTCACTTTCTTTTCTCAATTACTTTTCTCACTTTCTTTTCTCACTTTCTTTTCTCTTTTTTTTCTCACTTTCTTTTCTCACTTTCTTTTCTCACTTTCTTTTCTTACTTTCTTTTCTCACTTTCTTTTCTCACTTTCTTTTCTCACTTTCTTTCCTCACTTTCTTTCTCACTTTCTTTTCTCACTTTCTTTTCTCACTTTCTTTTCCCACTTTCTTTTCTCACTCTCTTTTCTCACTTTCTTTTCTCACCTTCTTTTCTCACTTTCTTTTCTCACTTTCTTTTCTCACTTTCTTTCTCACTTTCTTTTCTCACTTTCTTTTCTCACTTTCTTTTCTCACTCTCTTTTCTCACTTTCTTTTCTCACTTTTTTTCTCACTTTCTTTTCTCACTTTCTTTTTTCACTTTTTTTTCTCACTTTCTTTTCTTACTTTCTTTTCTCACTTTCTTTTCTCACTTTCTTTCCTCACTTTCTTTCTCACTTTCTTTTCTCACTTTCTTTCTCACTTTCTTTTCTCACTTTCTTTTCTCACTTTCTTTTCCCAATTTCTTTTCTCACTCTCTTTTCTCACTTTCTTTTCTCACCTTCTTTTCTCACTTTCTTTTCTCACTTTCTTTTCTCACTTTCTTTCTCATTTTCTTTTCTCACTTTCTTTTCTCACTTTCTTTTCTCACTCTCTTTTCTCACTTTCTTTTCTCACTTTCTTTTCTCACTTTCTTTTCTCTTTTTTTTCTCACTTTCTTTTCTCACTTTCTTTTCTCACTTTCTTTTCTTACTTTCTTTTCTCACTTTCTTTTCTCACTTTCTTTCCTCACTTTCTTTCTCACTTTCTTTTCTCACTTTCTTTTCTCACTTTCTTTTCCCACTTTCTTTTCTCACTCTCTTTTCTCACTTTCTTTTCTCACCTTCTTTTCTCACTTTCTTTTCTCACTTTCTTTTCTCACTTTCTTTCTCACTTTCTTTTCTCACTTTCTTTTCTCACTTTCTTTTCTCACTCTCTTTTCTCACTTTTTTTTCTCACTTTCTTTTCTCACTTTCTTTTTTCACTTTTTTTCTCACTTTCTTTTCTCACTTTCTTTTCTCACTTTTTTTCTCACTTTCTTTTCTCACTTTCTTTTTTCACTTTTTTTCTCACTTTCTTTTCTCAGTTTCTTTTCTCACTTTCTTTTGTCACTTTCTTTTGTCACTTTCTTTTCTCACTTTCTTTTCTCACTTTCTTTTCTCACTTTCTTTTCTCACTTTCTTTTCTCACGTTCTTTTCTCACTTTCTTTTCTAACTTTCCTCTCTCACTTTCTCTCTTTCTTTTCTCACTTTCTTTTCTCACTTTCTTTTCTCGCTCACTTTTATCACTTTCTTTTCAAACTTTCTTTTCTCACTTTCTCATCTCACTTTCTTTTCTCACTTGCTTTTCTCACTTTCTTTTCTCACTTTCTTTTCTCAATTTCTTTTCTCACTTTCTTTTCTCACTTTTTTTTCTCTCTTTTCTCACTTTCTTTTCTCATTTTCTTATCTCATTTTTTCCTCCCTTTTTTCTCCCTTTTTTTATCACTTTCTTTTCTCACTTTCTTTTGTCACTTTCTTTTCTCACTTTCTTTTCTCACTTTCTTTTCTCACTTTCTTTTCTCACTTTCTTTTCTCGCTTTCTTTTCTCACTTTCTTTTCTCACTTTCTTTTCTCACTTCCTTTACTCACTTTCTTTTCTATTTTTCTTTTCTCACTTTCTTTTCTCACTTTCTTTTCTAACTTTCTTTTCTCACTTTCTTTTCTCACTGTCTTTTCTCACTTTCTTTTCTCACTTTCTTTTCTCACTTTATTTTCTCACTTTCTTTTGTCACTTTCTTTTCTCACTTTCTTTTCTCACTTTCTTTTCTCACTTTCTTTTCTCACTTTCTTTTCTCACTTTCCTCTCTCACTTTATCTCTTTTTTTTCTCACTTTCTTTTTTCACTTTCCTCTCTCACTTTCTCTCTTTCTTTTCTCACTTTCTTTTCTCACTTTCTTTTCTCACTCATTTTTATCAATTTCTTTTCTAACTTTCTTTTCTCACTTTCTCATCTCACTTTCTTTTCTCACTTGCTTTTCTCAATTTCTTTTCTCACTTTCTTTTTTCAATTTCTTTTCTCACTTTCTTTTCTCACTTTCTTTTCTCTCTTTTCTCACTTTCTTTTCTCATTTTCTTATCTCATTTTTTCCTCCCTTTTTTCTCCCTTTCTTTTCTCACTTTCTTTTCTCAGTTTCTTTTCTCACTTTCTTTTGTCACTTTCTTTTCTCACTTTCTTTTCTCACTTTCTTTTCTCACTTTCTTTTCTCACTTTCTTTTCTCACTTTCTTTTCTCACTTTCTTTTCTCACTTCCTTTACTCACTTTCTTTTCTCTTTTCTTTTTCTCTTTTTCTTTTCTCACTTTCTTTTTTCACTTTCTTTTCTCGTTTTTTTCTAACTTTCTTTTCTCAGTTTCTTTTTTCACTTTCTTTCAAGTTTTCTTTTCTCTCTTTTTTTCTCACTTTTCTCACTTTCTTTTCTCATTCACTTTTATAACTTTCTTTTCTCACTTTCTTTTCTCTTTTTTTTTCTCACTTTCTCTTCTGTATTTTCTCACTTTCTTTTCTCATTTTTTCCTCCCTTTTTTCTCACTTTCTTTTCTCAGTTTCTTTTCTCACTTTCTTTTCTCACTTTCTTTTGTCACTTTCTTTTGTCACTTTCTTTTCTCACTTTCTTTTCTCACTTTCTTTTCTCACTTTCTTTTCTCACGTTCTTTTCTAACTTTCCTCTCTCACTTTCTCTCTTTCTTTTCTCACTTTCTCATCTCACTTTCTTTTCTCACTTGCTTTTCTCACTTTCTTTTCTCACTTTCTTTTCTCAATTTCTTTTCTCACTTTCTTTTCTCACTTTCTTTTCTCTCTTTTCTCACTTTCTTTTCTCTTTTTCTTATCTCATTTTTTCCTCCCTTTTTTCTCCCTTTCTTTTCTCACTTTCTTTTCTCACTTTCTTTTGTCACTTTCTTTTCTCACTTTCTTTTCTCACTTTCTTTTCTCACTTTCTTTTCTCTCTTTCTTTTCTCAGTTTCTTTTCTCACTTTCTTTTCTCACTTCCTTTACTCACTTTCTTTTCTCTTTTCCTTTTCTCTTTTTCTTTTCTCACTTTCTTTTTTCACTTTCTTTTCTCGTTTTTTTCTAACTTTCTTTTCTCAGTTTCTTTTTTCACTTTCTTTCAAGTTTTCTTTTCTCTCTTTTTTTCTCACTTTTCTCACTTTCTTTTCTCATTCACTTTTATAACTTTCTTTTCTCACTTTCTTTTCTCTTTTTTTTCTCACTTTCTCTTCTGTATTTTCTCACTTTCTTTTCTCATTTTTTCCTCCCTTTTTTCTCACTTTCTTTTCTCAGTTTCTTTTCTCACTTTCTTTTCCCACTTTCTTTTGTCACTTTCTTTTGTCACTTTCTTTTCTCACTTTCTTTTCTCACTTTCTTTTCTCACTTTCTTTTCTCACTTTCTTTTCTAACTTTCCTCTCTCACTTTCTCTCTTTCTTTTCTCACTTTCTTTTCTCACTTTCTTTTCTCGCTCACTTTTACCACTTTCTTTTCTAACTTTCTTTTCTCACTTTCTCATCTCACTTTCTTTTCTCACTTGCTTTTCTCAATTTCTTTTCTCACTTTTTTTTCTCAATTTCTTTTCTCACTTTCTTTTCTCACTTTCTTTTCTCTCTTTTCTCACTTTCTTTTCTCATTTTCTTATCTCATTTTTTCCTCCCTTTTTTCTCCCTTTCTTTTCTCACTTTCTTTTCTCACTTTCTTTTGTCACTTTCTTTTCTCACTTTCTTTTCTCACTTTCTTTTCTCCCTTTCTTTTCTCACTTTCTTTTCTCACTTTCTTTTCTCACTTTCTTTTCTCACTTTCTTTTCTCACTTCTTTTACTCACTTTCTTTTCTCTTTTCCTTTTCTCTTTTTCTTTTCTCACTTTCTTTTTTCACTTTCTTTTCTCGTTTTTTTCTAACTTTCTTTTCTCAGTTTCTTTTTTCATTTTCTTTTCAAGTTTTCTTTTCTCTCTTTTTTTCTCACTTTTATCACTTTCTTTTCTGACTCACTTTTATAACTTTCTTTTCTCACTTTCTTTTCTCACTTTCCTTTCTGTTTTTCTTTTCTCACTTTCTTTTCTCACTGTCTTTTCTCACCTTCTTTTCTCACTTTCTTTTCTCACTTTATTTTCTCACTTTCTTTTCTCACTTTCTTTTCTCTTTTTCTTTTCTCACTTTCTTTTCTCACTTTCTTTTCTCACTTTCTTTTCTCACTTTCTTTTCTCACTTTCTTTTCTCACTTTCTTTTCTCTCTTTTCTCACTTTCTTTTCTCACTTTCTTATCTCATTTTTTCCTCCCTTTTTTCTCCCTTTCTTTTCTCACTTTCTTTTCTCACTTTCTTTTGTCACTTTCTTTTCTCACTTTCTTTTCTCACTTTCTTTTCTCACTTTCTTTTCTCACTTTCTTTTCTCACTTTCTTTTCTCACTTTCTTTTCTCACTTTCTTTTCTCACTTCTTTTACTCACTTTCTTTTCTCTTTTCCTTTTCTCTTTTTCTTTTCTCACTTTCTTTTTTCACTTTCTTTTCTCGTTTTTTTCTAACTTTCTTTTCTCAGTTTCTTTTTTCATTTTCTTTTCAAGTTTTCTTTTCTCTCTTTTTTTCTCACTTTTCTCACTTTCTTTTCTCACTCACTTTTATAACTTTCTTTTCTCACTTTCTTTTCTCACTTTCTTTTCTCACTTTCTTTTCTCACTTTCCTTTCTGTTTTTCTTTTCTCACTTTCTTTTCTCACTTTCTTTTCTAACTTTCTTTTCTCACTTTCTTTTCTCACTGTCTTTTCTCACCTTCTTTTCTCACTTTCTTTTCTCACTTTATTTTCTCACTTTCTTTTCTCACTTTCTTTTCTCTTTTTCTTTTCTCACTCTCTTTTCTCACTTTCTTTTCTCACTTTCTTTTCTCACTTTCTTTTCTCACTTTCTTTTCTCACTTTCTTTTCTCACTTTCTTTTCTCACTTCCTTTACTCACTTTCTTTTCTCTTTTTCTTTTCTCTTTTTCTTTTCTCACTTTCTTTTTTCACTTTCTTTTCTCGTTTTTTTCTAACTTTCTTTTCTCAGTTTCTTTTTTCATTTTCTTTTCAGCTTTTCTTTTCTCCCTTTTTTTCCGACTTTCCTCAATCTCTTTTCTCACTCACTTTTTTCACTTACTTTTCTCACTTTCTTTTCTCACTTTCTTTTCACACTTTCTTTTCTCACTTTCTTTTCTCACTTTCTTTTCTCACTTTCTTTTCTCACTTTCTTTTCTCTTTTTCTTTTCTCACTTTCTTTTCTCACTTTCTTTTCTCACTCTCTTTTCTCACTTTCTTTTCTCACTTTCTTTTCTCACCTTCTTTTCTCACTTTCTTTTCTCACTTTCTTTTCTCACTTTCTTTCTCAGTTTCTTTTCTCACTTTCTTATCTCACTTTATTTTCTCACTCTCTTTTCTCACTTTCTTTTCTCACTTTTTTTCTCACTTTCTTTTCTCACTTTCTTTTCTCACTTTTTTTCTTACTTTCTTTTCTCACTTCCTTTACTCACTTTCTTTTCTCTTTTTCTTTTCTCTTTTTCTTTTCTCACTTTCTTTTTTCACTTTCTTTTCTCGTTTTTTTCTAACTTTCTTTTCTCAGTTTCTTTTTTCATTTTCTTTTCAGCTTTTCTTTTCTCCCTTTTTTCCGACTTTCCTCAATCTCTTTTCTCACTCACTTTTATCACTTACTTTTCTCACTTTCTTTTCTCACTTTCTTTTCTCACTTCCTTTACTCACTTTCTTTTCTCTTTTTCTTTTCTCTTTTTCTTTTCTCACTTTCTTTTTTCACTTTCTTTTCTCGTTTTTTTCTAACTTTCTTTTCTCAGTTTCTTTTTTCATTTTCTTTTCAGCTTTTCTTTTCTCCCTTTTTTTCCGACTTTCCTCAATCTCTTTTCTCACTCACTTTTATCACTTACTTTTCTCACTTTCTTTTCTCACTTTCTTTTCACACTTTCTTTTCTCACTTTCTTTTCTCACTTTCTTTTCTCACTTTCTTTTCTCACTTTCTTTTCTCTTTTTCTTTTCTCACTTTCTTTTCTCACTTTCTTTTCTCACTCTCTTTTCTCACTTTCTTTTCTCACTTTCTTTTCTCACCTTCTTTTCTCACTTTCTTTTCTCACTTTCTTTTCTCACTTTCTTTCTCACTTTCTTTTCTCACTTTCTTATCTCACTTTATTTTCTCACTCTCTTTTCTCACTTTCTTTTCTCACTTTTTTTTCTCACTTTCTTTTCTCACTTTCTTTTCTCACTTTTTTCTTACTTTCTTTTCTCAGTTTCTTTTCTCACTTTCTTTTCTCATTTTCTTTTCTCATTTTTTCCTCCCTTTTTTCTCACTTTCTTTTCTCACTTTCTTTTCTCACTTTCTTTTCTCACTTTCTTTTCTCACTTTCTTTTCTCACTTCCCTCTCTAGCTTTCTCTCTTTCTTTTCTCACTTTCTTTTCTCACTTTCTTTTCTCACTTTCTTTTCTCACTCAATTTTATCACTTTCTTTTCTAACTATCCTTTCTCACTTTCTCTTCTCACTTTCTTTTCTCACTCGCTTTTCTCACTTTCTTTTCTCACTGTCTTTTCTCAATTTCTTTTCTCGTTTTCTTTTCTCACTTTCTTTTCTCTCTTTTCTCACTTTCTTTTCTCATTTTCTTTTCTCATTTTTTCCTCCCTTTTTTCTCACTTTCTTTTCTCACTTTCTTTTCTCACTTTTTTTCTCACTTTCTTTTCTCTCTTTTCTCACTTTCTTTTCTCATTTTCTTTTCTCATTTTTTCTTCCCTTTATTCTCACTTTCTTTTCTCATTTTCTTTTCTCACTTTCTTTTCTCACTTTCTTTCCTCACTTTCTTTTGTCACTTTCTTTTCTCACTCTCTTTTCTCACTTTCTTTTCTCACTTTCTTTTCTCACTTTCTTTTCTCACTTTCTTTTCTCACTTCCCTCTCTCACTTTTTCTCTTTCTTTTCTCACTTTCTTTTCCCACTTTCTTTTCTCACTCTCTTTTCTCACTTTCTTTTCTCACTTTCTTTTCTCCTTTTCTTTTCTCACTTTCTTTTCTCACTTTCTTTTCTCACTTTCTTTTCTCACTTTCTTTCTCACTTTCTTTTCTCACTTTCTTTTCTCACTTCCCTCTCTCACTTTTTCTCTTTATTTTCTCACTTTCTTTTCTCACTTTCTTTTCCCACTTTCTTTTCTCACTCTCTTTTCTCACTTTCTTTTCTCACTTTCTTTTCTCCTTTTCTTTTCTCACTTTCTTTTCTCACTTTCTTTTCTCACTTTCTTTTCTCACTTTTTTTCTTACTTTTTTTCTCACTTTCTTTTCTCACTTTCTTTTCTCTTTTTCTTTTCTCATTTTTTCCTCCCTTTTTTCTCACTTTCTTTTCTCACTTTCTTTTCTCACTTTCTTTTGTCACTTTCTTTTCTCACTTTTTTTTCTCACTTTCTTTTCTCACTTTCTTTTCTCACTTTCTTTTCTCACTTTCTTTTCTCACTTCCCTCTCTAGCTTTCTCTCTTTCTTTTCTCACTTTCTTTTCTCACTTTCTTTTCTCACTTTCTTTTCTCACTCACTTTTATCACTTTCTTTTCTAACTATCTTTTCTCACTTTCTCTTCTCACTTTCTTTTCTCACTCGCTTTTCTCACTTTCTTTTCTCACTGTCTTTTCTCAATTTCTTTTCTCGTTTTCTTTTCTCACTTTCTTTTCTCTCTTTTCTCACTTTCTTTTCTCATTTTCTTTTCTCATTTTTTCCTCCCTTTTTTCTCACTTTCTTTTCTCACTTTCTTTTCTCACTTTTTTTCTCACTTTCTGTTCTCTCTTTTCCCACTTTCTTTTCTCATTTTCTTTTCTCATTTTTTCCTCCCTTTTTTCTCACTTTCTTTTCTCATTTTCTTTTCTCACTTTCTTTTCTCACTTTCTTTTGTCACTTTCTATTCTCACTCTCTTTTCTCACTTTCTTTTCTCACTTTCTTTTCTCACTTTCTTTTCTCACTTTCTTTTCTCACTTTCTTTTCTCACTTCCCTCTCTCACTTTCTCTCTTTCTTTTCTCACTTTCTTTTCTCACTTTCTTTTCTCACTCACTTCTATCACTTTCTTTTCTAACTTTCTTTTCTCACTTTCTCTTCTCACTTTCTTTTCTCACCTGCTTTTTTCACTTTCTTTTCTCACTTTCTTTTCTCACTTTCTTTTCTCTCTTTTCTCACTTTCTTTTCTCATTTTCTTTTCTCATTTTTCCTCCTTTTTTTCTCACTTTCTTTTCTCACTTTCTTTTCTCACTTTCTTTTGTCACTTTCTTTTCTCACTTTCTTTTCTCACTTTCTTTTCTCACTTTTTTTTCTCACTTTCTTTTCTCACTTTCTTTTCTCACTTTCTTTTCTCACTTTCTTTTCTCACTTCCTTTACTCACTTTCTTTTCTCTTTTTCTTTTCTCTTTTTCTTTTCTCACTTTCTTTTTTCACTTTCTTTTCTCGTTTTTTTCTAACTTTCTTTTCTCAGTTTCTTTTTTCACTATTTTTTCAAGTTGTCTTTTCTCCCTTTTTTTCTCACTTTTCTCACTTTCTTTTCTCACTCACTTTTATCACTTTCTTTTCTCACTTTCTTTTCTCACTTTCTTTTCTCACTTTCTTTTCTCACTTTCCTTTCTCTTTTTGTTTTCTCACTTTCTTTTCTCACTTTCTTTTCTAACTTTCTTTTCTCACTTCCTTTACTCACTTTCTTTTCTCTTTTTCTTTTCTCACTTTCTTTTGTCACTTTCTTTTCTCACTTTCTTTTCTCATTTTCTTTTCTCACTTTCTTTTCTCACTTTCATTCCTCACTTTCTTTTCTCACTTTCTTTTCTCACTTTCTTTTCTCACTTCCTTTACTCACTTTCTTTTCTCTTTTTCTTTTTTCTTTTTCTTTTCTCACTTTCTTTTTTCACTTTCTTTTCTCGTTTTTTTCTAACTTTCTTTTCTCAGTTTCTTTTTTCACCATTTTTTCAAGTTTTTTTCTCCCTTTTTTTCTCACTTTTCTCACCTTCTTTTCTCACTCATTTTTATCACTTTCTTTTCTCACTTTCTTTTCTCACTTTCTTTTCTCACTTTCTTTTCTCACTTTCCTTTCTCTTTTTCTTTTCTCACTTTCTTTTCTCACTTTCTTTTCTAACTTTCTTTTCTCACTTCCTTTACTCACTTTCTTTTCTCACTTTCTTTTCTCACTTTCTTTTGTCACTTTCTTTTCTCACTTTCTTTTCTCACTTCCTTTTCTCACTTTCTTTTCTCACTTTCTTTTCTCACTTTCATTTCTCACTTCCTTTACTCAATTTCTTTTCTCTTTTTCTTTTCTCTTTTTCTTTTCTCACTTTCTTTTTTCGCTTTCTTTTCTCGTTTTTTCTAAATTTCTTTTCTCATTTTCTTTTTTCACTATTTTTTCAAGTTTTCTTTTCTCCCTTTTTTTCTCACTTTTCTCACTTTCTTTTCTCACTCACTTTTATCACTTTCTTTTCTCAATTTCTTTTCTCACTTTCTTTTCTCACTTTCCTTTCTCTTTTTCTTTTCTCACTTTCTTTTCTCACTTTCTTTTCTAACTTTCTTTTCTCACTTCCTTTACTCACTTTCTTTTCTCTTTTTCTTTTCTCACTTTTTTTTCTCACTTTCTTTTCTAACTTTCTTTTCTCACTTTCTTTTCTCACTGTCTTTTTCTCACTTTCTTTTCTCACTTTCTTTTCTCACTTTATTTTCTCACATTTTTTTTGTCACTTTCTTTTCTCACTTTCTTTTCTCACTTTCTTTTCTCACTTTCTTTTCTCACTTTCTTTTCTCACTTTCTTTTCTCACTTTCTTTTCTCACTTTCCTCTCTCACTTTCTCTCTTTCTTTTCTCACTTTCTTTTCTCACTTTCTTTTCTCACTTTTTTTCTCACTCACTTTTATCACTTTCTTTTCTAACTTTCTTTTCTCACTTTCTCATCTCACTTTCTTTTCTCACTTGCTTTTCTTACTTTCTTTTCCTACTTTCTTTTCTCAATTTCTTTTCTCACTTTCTTTTCTCACTTTCTTTTCTCTCTTTTCTCACTTTCTTTTCTCATTTTTTCCTCTCTTTTTTCTCCCTTTCTTTTCTCACTTTCTTTCGTCACTTTCTTTTCTCACTTTCTTTTCTCACTTTCTTTTCTCAATTTCTTTTCTCACTTTCTTTTCTCACTTTCTTTTCTCACTTTCTTTTCTCACTTCCTTTACTCACTTTCTTTTCTCTTTTCCTTTTCTCTTTTTCTTTTCTCACTTTCTTTTTTCACTTTCTTTTCTCGTTTTTTTCTAACTTTCTTTTCTCAGTTTCTTTTTTCACTTTCTTTTCAAGTTTTCTTTTCTCCCTTTTTTCTCACTTTTTTCACTTTCTTTTCTCACTCACTTTTATAACTTTCTTTTCTCACTTTCTTTTCTCACTTTCTTTTCTCGCTTTCCTTTCTCTTTTTCTTTTCTCACTTTCTTTTCTCACTTTCTTTTCTAACTTTCTTTTCTCACTTTCTTTTCTCACTGTCTTTTCTCACTTTCTTTTCTCACTTTTTTTTCTCACTTTATTTTCTCACTTTCTTTTCTCACTTTCTTTTCTCTATTTCTTTTCTCACTTTCTTTTCTCACTTTCTTTTCTCACTTTCTTTTCTCACTTTCTTTTTTCACTTTCTTTTCTCACTTTCTTTTCTCAATTCCTTTACTCACTTTCTTTTCTCTTTTTCTTTCCTCCTTTTCTTTTCTCACTTTCTTTTTTCACTTTCTTTTCTCGTTTTTTTCTAACTTTCTTCTCTCAGTTTTTTTTTTCACTTTCTTTTCAGGTTTTCTTTTCTCCCTTTTTTTCTGACTTTCCTCACTTTCTTGTCTCACTCACTTTTATCACTTACTTTTCTCACTTTCTTTTCTCACTTTCTTTTCTCACTTTCTTTTCTCAGTTTCTTTTCTCACTTTCTTTTCTCTTTTTCTTTTCTCACCTTCTTTTCTCACATTCTTTTCTCACTTTCTTTTCTCACTTTCTTTTCTCACTTTCTTTTCTCACTTTCTTTCTCACTTTCTTTTCTCACTTTCTTTTCTCACTCTCTTTTCTCACTTTCTTTTCTCACTTTCTTTTCTCACTTTCTTTTCTCACTTTCTTTTCTCACTTTCTTTTCTCACTTTCTTTCTCACTTTCTTTTCTCACTTTCTTTTCTCAATTTCTTTTCTCACTCTCTTTTCTCACTTTCTTTTCTCACTTTTTTTTCTCACTTTCTTTTCTCACTTTCTTTTCTCACTTTTTTTTTCTTACTTTCTTTTCTCACTTTCTTTTCTCACCTTCTTTTCTCATTTTTTTCTCATATTTTCCTCCCTTTTTTCTCACTTTCTTTTCTCACTTTCTTTTGTCACTTTCTTTTCTCACTTTCTTTTCTCACTTTCTTTTATCACTTTCTTTTCTCACTTTCTTTTCTCACTTTCTTTTCTCACTTCCCTCTCTCATTTTCTCTCTTTCTTTTCTCACTTTCTTTTCTCACTTTCTTTTCTCACTCACTTTTATCACTTTCTTTTCTAACTTTCTTTTCTCACTTTCTCTTCTCACTTTCTTTTCTCACTTGCTTTTTTCACTTTCTTTTCTCACTTTCTTTTCTCAATTTCTTTTTTAGTTTTCTTTTCTCACTTTCTTTTCTTTCTTTTCTCACTTTCTTTTCTCATTTTCTTTTCTCATTTTTTCCTCCCTTTTTTCTCACTTTCTTTTCTCACCTTCTTTTCTCACTTTTTTTCTCACTTTCTTTTCTCTCTTTTCTCACTTTCTTTTCTCATTTTCTTTTCTCATTTTTTCCTCCCGTTTTTCTCACTTTCTTTTCTCATTTTCTTTTCTCACTTTCTTTTCTCACTTTCTTTTGTCACTTTCTTTTCTCACTTTCTTTTCTCACTTTCTTTTCTCACTTTCTTTTCTCACTTTCTTTTCTCACTTTCTTTTCTCACTTCCCTCTCTCACTTTCTCTCTTTCTTTTCTCACTTTCTTTTCTCACTCACTTTTATCACTTTCTTTTCTAACTTTCTTTTCTCACTTTCTTTTCTCACTTGCTTTTCTCACTTTCTTTTCTCAATTTCTTTTCTCAATTTCTTTTCTCACTTTCTTTTCTCACTTTCTTTTCTCTCTTTTCTCACTTTCTTTTCTCATTTTCTTTTCTCATTTTTTCCTCCCTTTTTATCACTTTCTTTTCTCACTTTCTTTTCTCACTTTCTTTTGTCACTTTCTTTTCTCACTTTCTTTTCTCACTTTCTTTTCTCACTTTCTTTTCTCACTTTCTTTTCTCACTTTCTTTTCTCACTTTCTTTTCTCACTTTCTTTTCTCACTTTCTTTTCTCACTTTATTTTCTCACTTCCTTTACTCACTTTCTTTTCTCTTTTTCTTTTCTCTTTTTCTTTTCTCACTTTCTTTTTTCACTTTCTTTTCTCGTTTTTTTTCTAACTTTCTTTTCTCAGTTTCATTTCTAACTTTCTTTTCTCACTTTCTTTTCTCACTGTCTTTTCTCACTTTCTTTTCTCACTTCCTTTTCTCACTTCCTTTACCCACTTTCTTTTCTCTTTTTCTTTTCTCTTTTTCTTTTCTCACTTTCTTTTTTCACTTTCTTTTCTCGTTTTTTTCTAACTTTCTTTTCTCAGTTTCTTTTTTCACTTTCTTTTCTCACTTTCTTTTCTCACTTTCTTTTCTCACTTTCTTTTCTCACTTCCTTTACTCACTTTCTTTTCTCTTTTTCTTTTCCCTTTTTCTTTTCTCACTTTCTTTTTTCACTTTCTTTTCTCGTTTTTTTCTAACTTTCTTTTCTCAGTTTCTTTTTTCACTATTTTTTCAAATTTTCTTTTCTCCCTTTTTTTCTCACTTTTCTCACTTTCTTTTCTCACTCACTTTTATCACTTTCTTTTCTCACTTTCTTTTCTCACTTTCTTTTCTCACTTTCCTTTCTCTTTTTCTTTTCTCACTTTCTTTTCTCACTTTCTTTTCTAACTTTCTTTTCTCACTTTCTTTTCTCACTGTCTTTTCTCACTTTCTTTTCTCACTTCCTTTTCTCACTTCCTTTACTCACTTTCTTTTCTCTTTTTCTTTTCTCTTTTTCTTTTCTCACTTTCTTTTTTCACTTTCTTTTCTCGTTTTTTTCTAACTTTCTTTTCTCAGTTTCTTTTTTCACTTTCTTTTCAAGTTTTCTTTTCTCACTTTCTTTTCTCACTTTCCTTTCTCTTTTTCTTTTCTCACTTTCTTTTCTCACTTTCTTTTCTAACTTTCTTTTCTCACTTTCTTTTCTCACTGTCTTTTCTCACTTTCTTTTCTCACTTCCTTTTCTCACTTCCTTTACTCACTTTCTTTTCTCTTTTTCTTTTCTCTTTTTCTTTTCTCACTTTCTTTTTTCACTTTCTTTTCTCGTTTTTTTTCTAACTTTCTTTTCTCATTTTCATTTCTAACTTTCTTTTCTCACTTTCTTTTCTCACTGTCTTTTCTCACTTTCTTTTCTCACTTCCTTTTCTCACTTCCTTTACCCACTTTCTTTTCTCTTTTTCTTTTCTCTTTTTCTTTTCTCACTTTCTTTTTTCACTTTCTTTTCTCGTTTTTTTCTAACTTTCTTTTCTCAGTTTCTTTTTTCACTTTCTTTTCTCACTTTCTTTTCTCACTTTCTTTTCTCACTTTCTTTTCTCACTTCCTTTACTCACTTTCTTTTCTCTTTTTCTTTTCCCTTTTTCTTTTCTCACTTTCTTTTTTCACTTTCTTTTCTCGTTTTTTTCTAACTTTCTTTTCTCAGTTTCTTTTTTCACTATTTTTTCAAATTTTCTTTTCTCCCTTTTTTTCTCACTTTTCTCACTTTCTTTTCTCACTCACTTTTATCACTTTCTTTTCTCACTTTCTTTTCTCACTTTCTTTTCTCACTTTCCTTTCTCTTTTTCTTTTCTCACTTTCTTTTCTCACTTTCTTTTCTAACTTTCTTTTCTCACTTTCTTTTCTCACTGTCTTTTCTCACTTTCTTTTCTCACTTCCTTTTCTCACTTCCTTTACTCACTTTCTTTTCTCTTTTTCTTTTCTCTTTTTCTTTTCTCACTTTCTTTTTTCACTTTCTTTTCTCGTTTTTTTCTAACTTTCTTTTCTCAGTTTCTTTTTTCACTTTCTTTTCAAGTTTTCTTTTCTCCCTTTTTTTGTCACTTTTCTCACTTTCTTTTCTCACTCACTTTGATCATTTTTTTTCTCACTTTCTTTTCTCACTTTCTTTTCTCACTTTCTTTTCTTACTTTCTTTTCTCACTTTTTTTCTCACTGTCTTTTCTCACTTTCTTTTCTCACTTTCTTTTCTCACTTTATTTTCTCACTTTTTTTCTCACTTTCTTTTCTCACTTTCTTTTCTCACTTTCTTTCTCACTTTCTTTTCTCACTTTCTTTTCTCACTTTCTTTTCTCTCTGTTTTCTCACTTTCTTTTCTCACTTTTTTTCTCACTTTCTTTTCTCACTTTGTTTTCTCACTTTTTGTCTCACTTTTTTTCTCACTTACTTTTCTCACTTTTTTTCTCACTTTCTTTTCTCACTTCTTCTCACTTTTTTCACTTTCTTGTGTCACTTACTTTTCTCACTTTCTTCTCCCACTTTCTCTTTGTCTTTTCTCACTTTCTTTTCTCACGTTCTTTTCTGACTCACTTTTATCACTTTTTTTTCCAACTTTCTTCTCTCACTTTCTCTTCTCACTTTCTTTTCTCACTTTGTTTTCTCACTTTTTTTCTCACTTGCTCTTCTCACTTTCTTTTCTCACTTACTTTTCTCACTTTCTTTTCTCACTTTCTTTTCTCTCTTTTCTAACTTTCTTTTCTCATTTTTTCCTCCCTTTTTTCTCACTTTCTTTTCTCACTTTCTTTTTTCACTTTATTTTCTCACTTTCTTTTCTCACTTTCTTTTCTCACTTTCTTTTCTCACTTTCTTTTCTCACTTTCTTTTCTCACTTTCTTTTCTCACTTCCTTTTCTCACTTTCTTTTCTCACTTTCCTTTCTCGTTTTTTTCTAACTTTCTTTTCTCAGTTTCTTTTCTCACTTTCTTTTCAAACTTTCTTTTCTCCCTTTCTTTCTCACTTTTCTCACTTTCTTTTCACTCACTTTTATCACTTTCTTTTCCAACTTTCTTTTCTCACTTTCTTTTCGCACTTTCTTTTCTCATTTTCTTCTCTCATTTTCTCCTCCCTTTTTTCTCACTTTCTTTTCTCACTTGCTTTTCTCACTTTCTTTTCTCACTTTCTTTTCTCACTTTCTTTTCTCATTTTCTTTTCTCAGTTTCTTTTCTCACTTTCTTTCTCACTTCCTTTTCTCGCTTTCTTTTCTCATTTTTTCGTCCCTTTTTTCTAACTTTCTTTTCTTACTTTCTTTTCTTACTTTCTTTTCTTACTTTCTTTTCTCACTTTCTTTTCTCACTATCATTTCTCACTTTTTTCTCATTTTCTTTTCTCACTTTCTTTCTCGTTTCCTTTTCTCGCTTTCTTTTCTCATTTTTTCCTCCCTTTTTTCTAAGTTTCTTTTCTCACATTCTTTTCTCACTTTTTTTCTCACTTTCTTTTCACACTTTCTTTTCTCAATTTCTTTTCTCTTTTTCTTTTCTCTTTTTCTTTTCTCTTTTTCTTTTCTCACTTTCTTTTCTCGTTTTTTTCTCACTTTCTTTTCTCACTTTCTTTCTCACTTCCTTTTCTCGCTTTTTCTCATTTTTCCTCCTTTTTTTCTTACTTTCTTTTCTTACTTTCTTTTCTCACTTTCTTTTCTCACTATCATTTCTCACTTTTTTTCTCATTTTCTTTTCTCACTTTCTTTCTCGTTTCCTTTTCTCGCTTTCTTTTCTCATTTTTTTCCTCCCTTTTTTCTAAGTTTCTTTTCTCAATTTCTTTTCTCACTTTTTTTCTCACTTTCTTTTCTCACTTTCTTTTCTCTCTTTTCTCACTTTCTTTTCTCATTTTTTCCTCCCTTTTTTCTCACTTTCTTTTCTCACTTTCTTTTCTCACTGTCTTTTCTCACTTTCTTTTGTCACTTTCTTTTCTCACTTTATTTTCTCACTTTCTTTTCTCACTTTCTTTTCTCACTTTCTTTTCTCACTTTCTTTTCTCACTTTCTTTTCTCACTTCCTTTTCTCACCTTTTTTTCTCACTTTCGTTTCTCGTTTTTTTCTAACTTTCTTTTCTCAGTTTCTTTTCTCACTTTCTTTTCAAACTTTCTTTTCTACCTTTTTTTCTCACTTTTCTCACTTTCTTTTCTCACTTTCTTTTCTCACTCACTTTTATCACTTTCTTTTCTCACTTTCTTTTCTCACTTTCTTTTTTCACTTTCTTTTCTAACTTTCTTTTCTCACTTTCTTTTCGCACTTTCTTTTGTCATTTTCTTCTCTCATTTTCTCCTCCCTTTTTTCTCACTTTCTTTTCTCACTTGCTTTTCTCACTTTCTTTTCTCACTTTCTTTTCTCACTTTCTTTTCTCATTTTCTTTTCTCAGTTTCTTTTCTCACTTTCTTTCTCACTTCCTTTTCTCGCTTTCTTTTCTCATTTTTTCGTCCCTTTTTTCTAACTTTCTTTTCTTACTTTCTTTTCTTACTTTCTTTTCTTACTTTCTTTTCTCGCTTTCTTTTCTCACTATCATTTCTCACTTTTTTTCTCATTTTCTTATCTCACTTTCTTTCTCGTTTCCTTTTCTCGCTTTCTTTTCTCATTTTTTCCTCCCTTTTTTCTAAGTTTCTTTTCTCATATTCTTTTCTCACTTTTTTTCTCACTTTCTTTTCACACTTTCTTTTCTCACTTTCTTTTCTCTTTTTCTTTTCTGTTTTTCTTTTCTCTTTTCCTTTTCCCACTTTCTTTTCTCGTTTTTTTCTCACTTTCTTTTCTCACTTTCTTTCTCACTTCCTTTTCTGGCTTTTTCTCATTTTTCCTCCTTTTTTTCTTACTTTCTTTTCTTACATTCTTTTCTCACTTTCTTTTCTCACTATCAATTCTCACTTTTTTCCTCATTTTCTTTTCTCACTTTCTTTCTCGTTTCCTTTTCTCGCTTTCTTTTCTCATTTTTTTCCTCCCTTTTTTCTCACTTTCGTTTCTCACTTTCTTCTCTCACTTTCTTTTCTCATTTTCTTTTCTCATTTTTTCCTCCCTTTTTTCTCACTTTCTTTTCTCACTTTCTTTTCTCTCTTTCTTTTCTCAATTTCTTTTCTCACCCTCTTTTCTCACTTTCTTTTCTCACCTTCTTTTCTCACCTTCTTTCCTCTTTTTCTTTTCTCACTTTCTTTTCTCACTTTCTTTTCTTACTTTCTTTTCTCACTTTCTTTCTACACTATCTTTTCTCACTTTCTTATCTCACTTTCTTATCTCACTTTCTTATCTCACTTTCTTATCTCACTTTCTTTTCTCACACTCTTTTCTCACTTTTTTTCTCACTTTCTTTTCTCACTTTCTTTTCTCAGTTTCTTTTCTCACTTTCTTTTCTTACTTTCTTTTCTCACTTTCTTTCTACACTATCTTTTCTCACTTTCTTATCTCACTTTCTTATCTCACTTTCTTATCTCACTTTCTTATCTCACTTTCTTTTCTCACACTCTTTTCTCACTTTTTTTCTCACTTTCTTTTCTCACTTTCTTTTCTCACTATCATTTCTCACTTTCTTTTCTCACTTTCTTTTCTCACTTTCTTTTCTCACTTTCTTTTCTCACTTTCTTTTCTCAGTTTCTTTTCTCACTTTCTTTTCTTACTTTCTTTTCTCACTTTCTTTCTACACTATCTTTTCTCACTTTCTTATCTCACTTTCTTATCTCACTTTCTTATCTCACTTTCTTATCTCACTTTCTTTTCTCACACTCTTTTCTCACTTTTTTTCTCACTTTCTTTTCTCACTTTCTTTTCTCACTATCATTTCTCACTTTTTTTCTCATTTTCTTTTCTCACTTTCTTTCTCACTTCCTTTTCTCGCTTTTTTTTCTCATTTTTTTCCTCCCTTTTTTCTAAGTTTCTTTTCTCACTTTCTTTTCTCACTTTTTTTTCTCACTTTCTTTTCTCACTTTCTTTTCTCATTTTCTTTCCTCACTTAATTTTCTCGCTTTCTTTTCTCACTTTCGTTTTTCACTTTCTTTTCTCACTTTCTTTTCTCACTTTCTTTTCTCACTTTCTTTTCTCACTTTCTTTTCTCAGTTTCTTTTCTTACTTTCTTTTCTCACTTTCTTTCTACACTATCTTTTCTCACTTTCTTATCTCACTTTCTTATCTCACTTTCTTATCTCACTTTCTTTTCTCACACTCTTTTCTCACTTTTTTTCTCACTTTCTTTTCTCACTTTCTTTTCTCACTATCATTTCTCACTTTTTTTTTCATTTTCTTTTCTCACTTTCTTTCTCACTTCCTTTTCTCGCTTTCTTTTCTCATTTTTTTCCTCCCTTTTTTCTAAGTTTCTTTTCTCACTTTCTTTTCTCACTTTTTTTTCTCACTTTCTTTTCTCACTTTCTTTTCTCATTTTCTTTCCTCACTTAATTTTCTCGCTTTCTTTTCTCACTTTCGTTTTTCACTTTCTTTTCTCACTTTCTTTTCTCACTTAATTTTCTCGCTTTCTTTTCTCACTTTCGTTTTTCACTTTCTTTTCTCACTTTCTTTTCTCACTTTCTTTTCTCACTTTCTTTTCTCACTTTCTTTTCTCACTTTCTTTTCTCACTTTCTTTTCTCAGTTTCTTTTCTCACTTTCTTTTCTTACTTTCTTTTCTCACTTTCTTTCTACACTATCTTTTCTCACTTTCTTATCTCACTTTCTTATCTCACTTTCTTATCTCACTTTCTTATCTCACTTTCTTTTCTCACACTCTTTTCTCACTTTTTTTCTCACTTTCTTTTCTCACTTTCTTTTCTCACTATCATTTCTCACTTTTTTTCTCATTTTCTTTTCTCACTTTCTTTCTCACTTCCTTTTCTCGCTTTCTTTTCTCATTTTTTTCCTCCCTTTTTTCTAAGTTTCTTTTCTCACTTTCTTTTCTCACTTTTTTTTCTCACTTTCTTTTCTCACTTTCTTTTCTCATTTTCTTTCCTCACTTAATTTTCTCGCTTTCTTTTCTCACTTTCGTTTTTCACTTTCTTTTCTCACTTTCTTTTCTCACTTTCTTTTCTCACTTTCTTTTCTCACTTTCTTTTCTCACTTTCTTTTCTCAGTTTCTTTTCTTACTTTCTTTTCTCACTTTCTTTCTACACTATCTTTTCTCACTTTCTTATCTCACTTTCTTATCTCACTTTCTTATCTCACTTTCTTATCTCACTTTCTTTTCTCACACTCTTTTCTCACTTTTTTTCTCACTTTCTTTTCTCACTTTCTTTTCTCACTATCATTTCTCACTTTTTTTCTCATTTTCTTTTCTCACTTTCTTTCTCACTTCCTTTTCTCGCTTTCTTTTCTCATTTTTTTCCTCCCTTTTTTCTAAGTTTCTTTTCTCACTTTCTTTTCTCACTTTTTTTTCTCACTTTCTTTTCTCACTTTCTTTTCTCACTTTCTTTTCTCACTTTCTTTTCTCACTTTCTTTTCTCACTTTCTTTTCTCAGTTTCTTTTCTCACTTTCTTTTCTTACTTTCTTTTCTCACTTTCTTTCTACACTATCTTTTCTCACTTTTTTATCTCACTTTCTTATCTCACTTTCTTATCTCACTTTCTTATCTCACTTTCTTTTCTCACACTCTTTTCTCACTTTTTTTCTCACTTTCTTTTCTCACTTTCTTTTCTCACTATCATTTCTCACTTTTTTTCTCATTTTCTTTTCTCACTTTCTTTCTCACTTCCTTTTCTCGCTTTCTTTTCTCATTTTTTTCCTCCCTTTTTTCTAAGTTTCTTTTCTCACTTTCTTTTCTCACTTTTTTTTCTCACTTTCTTTTCTCACTTTCTTTTCTCATTTTCTTTCCTCACTTAATTTTCTCGCTTTCTTTTCTCATTTTTTTCCTCCCTTTTTTCTAAGTTTCTTTTCTCACTTTCTTTTCTCACTTTTTTTCTCACTTTCTTTTCTCACTTTCTTTTCTCACTTTCTTTTCTCAGTTTCTTTTCTTACTTTCTTTTCTCACTTTCTTTCTACACTATCTTTTCTCACTTTCTTATCTCACTTTCTTATCTCACTTTCTTATCTCACTTTCTTATCTCACTTTCTTTTCTCACACTCTTTTCTCACTTTTTTTCTCACTTTCTTTTCTCACTTTCTTTTCTCACTATCATTTCTCACTTTTTTTCTCATTTTCTTTTCTCACTTTCTTTCTCACTTCCTTTTCTCGCTTTCTTTTCTCATTTTTTTCCTCCCTTTTTTCTAAGTTTCTTTTCTCACTTTCTTTTCTCACTTTTTTTTCTCACTTTCTTTTCTCACTTTCTTTTCTCACTTTCTTTTCTCACTTTCTTTTCTCACTTTCTTTTCTCACTTTCTTTTCTCAGTTTCTTTTCTCACTTTCTTTTCTTACTTTCTTTTCTCACTTTCTTTCTACACTATCTTTTCTCACTTTCTTATCTCACTTTCTTATCTCACTTTCTTATCTCACTTTCTTATCTCACTTTCTTTTCTCACACTCTTTTCTCACTTTTTTTCTCACTTTCTTTTCTCACTTTCTTTTCTCACTATCATTTCTCACTTTTTTTCTCATTTTCTTTTCTCACTTTCTTTCTCACTTCCTTTTCTCGCTTTCTTTTCTCATTTTTTTCCTCCCTTTTTTCTAAGTTTCTTTTCTCACTTTCTTTTCTCACTTTTTTTTCTCACTTTCTTTTCTCACTTTCTTTTCTCATTTTCTTTCCTCACTTAATTTTCTCGCTTTCTTTCTCACTTTCGTTTTTCACTTTCTTTTCTCACTTTCTTTTCTCACTTTCTTTTCTCACTTTCTTTTCTCACTTTCTTTTCTCACTTTCTTTTCTCAGTTTCTTTTCTTACTTTCTTTTCTCACTTTCTTTCTACACTATCTTTTCTCACTTTCTTATCTCACTTTCTTATCTCACTTTCTTATCTCACTTTCTTATCTCACTTTCTTTTCTCACACTCTTTTCTCACTTTTTTTCTCACTTTCTTTTCTCACTTTCTTTTCTCACTATCATTTCTCACTTTTTTTCTCATTTTCTTTTCTCACTTTCTTTCTCACTTCCTTTTCTCGCTTTCTTTTCTCATTTTTTTCCTCCCTTTTTTCTAAGTTTCTTTTCTCACTTTCTTTTCTCACTTTTTTTTCTCACTTTCTTTTCTCACTTTCTTTTCTCATTTTCTTTTCTCACTTAATTTTCTCGCTTTCTTTTCTCACTTTCGTTTTTCACTTTCTTTTCTCACTTTCTTTTCTCACTTTCTTTTCTCACTTTCTTTTCTCACTTTCTTTTCTCAGTTTCTTTTCTCACTTTCTTTTCTTACTTTCTTTTCTCACTTTCTTTCTACACTATCTTTTCTCACTTTCTTATCTCACTTTCTTATCTCACTTTCTTATCTCACTTTCTTATCTCACTTTCTTTTCTCACACTCTTTTCTCACTTTTTTTCTCACTTTCTTTTCTCACTTTCTTTTCTCACTATCATTTCTCACTTTTTTTCTCATTTTCTTTTCTCACTTTCTTTCTCACTTCTTTTTCTCGCTTTCTTTTCTCATTTTTTTCCTCCCTTTTTTCTAAGTTTCTTTTCTCACTTTCTTTTCTCACTTTTTTCTCTCACTTTCTTTTCACACTTTCTTTTCTCACTTTCTTTTCTCTTTTTCTTTTCTCTTTTTCTTTTCTCTTTTTCTTTTCTCTTTTTCTTTTCTCACTTTCTTTTCTCGTTTTTTTCTCACTTTCTTTTCTCACTTTCTTTTCTCACTTTCTTTCTCACTTCCTTTTCTCGCTTTTTCTCATTTTTCCTCCCTTTTTTCTAACTTTCTTTTCTCACTTTCTTTTATCACTTTCTTTTCTCACTTTCTTTTCTCACTTTCTTTTTTCACTTTCTTTTCTCACTTTCTTTTCTCAATTTCGTTTCTCACTTTCTTCTCTCACTTTCTTTTCTCATTTTCTTTTCTCATTTTTTCCTCCCTTTTTTCTCACTTTCTTTTCTCACTTTCTTCTCTCTCTTTCTTTTCTCACTTTCTTTTCTCACTTTCTTTTCTCACTTTCCTTTCTCACCTTCTTTTCTCACCTTCTTTCCTCTTTTTCTTTTCTCTATTTCTTTTCTCACTTTCTTTTCTCACTTTCTTTTCTCATTTTCTTTTCTCACTTAATTTTCTCGCTTTCTTTTCTCACTTTCGTTTCTCACTTTCTTTTCTCACTTTCTTTTCTCACTTTTTTTTCTCACTTTCTTTTCTCACTTTCTTTTCTCACTTTCTTTTCTCAGTTTCTTTTCTCACTTTCTTTTCTTACTTTCTTTTCTCACTTTTTTTTCTCCACTTTCTTTTCTCACTTTCTTATCTCACTTTCTTATCTCACTTTCTTATCTCACTTTCTTATCTCACTTTCTTTTCTCACATTCTTTTCCCACTTTCTTTTCTCACTTTCTTTTCTCACTTTCTTTTCTCACTTTCTTTTCTCACATTCGTTTCTCTTTTTGTTTTCTCTTTTTTCTCTCACTCTCTTTTCTCGTTTTTTTCTCATGTTCTTTTCTCACTTTCTTCTCTCTCTTTCTTTTCTCATTTTCTTTTCTCACTTTCTTTTCTCACTTTCTTTTCTCACCTTCTTTTCTCACCTTCTTTCCTCTTTTTCTTTTCTCACTTTCTTTTCTCACTTTCTTTTCTCACTTTCTTTTCTCATTTTCTTTTCTCACTTAATTTTCTCGCTTTCTTTTCTCACTTTCGTTTCTCACTTTCTTTTCTCACTTTCTTTTCTCACTTTCTTTTCTCACTTTCTTTTCTCACTTTCTTTTCTCACATTCTTTTCTCAGTTTCTTTTCTCACTTTCTTTTCTTACTTTCTTTTCTCACTTTTTTTTCTACACTTTCTTTTCTCACTTTCTTATCTCACTTTCTTATCTCACTTTCTTATCTCACTTTCTTATCTCACTTTCTTTTCTCACATTCTTTTCTCACTTTCTTTTCTCACATTCTTTTCTCACTTTCTTTTCTCACTTTCTGTTCTCACTTTCTTTTCTCACTATCATTTCTCACTTTTTTCCTCATTTTCTTTTCTCACTTTCTTTCTCAATTCCTTTTCTCGCTTTCTTTTCTCATTTTTTTCCTCCCTTTTTTCTAAATTTCTTTTCTCACTTTCTTTTCTCACTTTTTTTTCTCACTTTCTTTTCACACTTTCTTTTCTCACTTTCTTTTCTCTTTTTCTTTTCTTTTTTTCTTTTCTCTTTTTCTTTTCTCACTTTCTTTTCTCGTTTTTTTCTCACTTTCTTTTCTCACTTTCTTTTCTCACTTTCTTTCTCACTTCCTTTTCTCGCTTTTTCTCGTTTTTCCTCCCTTTTTTCTAACTTTATTTTCTCACTTTCTTTTACCACTTTCTTTTCTCACTTTCTTTTCTCACTTTCTTTTTTCACTTTCTTTTCTCACTTTCTTTTCTCACTTACGTTTCTCACTTTCTTCTCTCACTTTCTTTTCTCATTTTCTTTTCTCATTTTTTCCTCCCTTTCTTCTCACTTTCTTTTCTCACTTTCTTCTCTCTCTTTCTTTTATCACTTTCTTTTCTCACTTTCTTTTCTCACTTTCTTTTCTCACCTTCTTTTTTCACCTTCTTTCCTCTTTTTCTTTTCTCACTTTCTTTTCTCACTTTCTTTTCTCACTTTCTTTTCTCATTTTCTTTTCCCACTAAATTTTCTCGCTTTCTTTTCTCACTTTCGTTTCTCACTTTCTTTTCTCACTTTCTTTTCTCACTTTCTTTTCTCACTTTCTTTTCTCACTTTCTTTTCTCACTTTCTTTTCTCAGTTTCTTTTCTCACTTTCTTTTCTTACTTTCTTTTCTTACTTTCTTTTCTCACTTTTTTCTACACTTTCTTTTCTCACTTTCTTATCTCAATTTCTTATCTCACTTTCTTATCTCACTTTCTTATCTCACTTTCTTTTCTCATATTCTTTTCTCACTTTCTTTTCTCACTTTCTTTTCTCACTTTCTTTTCTCACTTTCTTTTCTCTTTTTCTTTTCTCTTTTTTTTCTCACTCTCTTTTCTCGTTTTTTTCTCATGTTTTTTTCTCACTTTCATTTCTCAATTTCTTTTCCCACTTTTTTTTCTCACTTTCTTTTCTCACTTTCTTTCTCACTTTCTTTTCTCATTTTCTTTTCATACTTTCTTTTCGCACTTTATTTTTTCACTTTCCTTTCTCACTTTCTTTTCTCACTTTCTTTTCTCACTTTCTTTTCTCACTTTCTTTTCTCACTTTCTTTTCTCACTTTCTTTTCTCATTTTCTTTTCTCACTTTCTTTTCTCACTTTTTTTCCTCACTTTCTGCTCCCACTTTCTTCTCCCACTTTCTTCTCCCACTTTCTTTTCTCACTATCTTTTCTCACTTTTTCTCACTTTCTCTTTTCACTTTCTTTTCTCGCTTTCTTTTCTCACTTTCTTTTCTCACTTTCTTTTCTTCTTTTCTCGCTTTCTATAAGCAGGAATTTAAGATTGCGTCGTATCTGACGACCTCATCTACTGTAATAGATTGTTAATATTCACCTCCAATTATGTTGGAGGTAGATTGGCCAAGTCCTTCACTTGGACACGTTTGGACTTTTCATCTCCAGCTTTCGCGCTCCCAGTTGGTCGGGACTTGCAGCACATGTAATCCCTCGGGGCTTTCAGCTGTAAGTGCCGCAGCTCTTTTGAAACTTGGGATTTATAGGTAATTTGGGAGTATAAAATGTGATCTCGAAAGATGCGATTTTTTTCGAAAAATTGGGATTTAATTCTCGTTCCGCTCTTCGCCTGTTTTATCGCACCTTAAACCTGTAGATTAATGTTTTATATGAGTTGTGCTCTGCCAACATGTAGAAGTTCGTTATCTGTACAAGTCTTAGTGGTACTTAAATTTGCAAGATAGCTCAGCCAATTAAGTCTTTAATCAAAAAATTGGCGTTACTTGGCGTAATATACTAAACTAAACACATCGGTAACGTAACGTAATACCTCTGGCTGTTGAAGGATGGGCATGGCTTACAGCCCGAGCTGGTACGAAAAAATCTCAATTTTAAACCTATTCTTTTAAATTATTTTCTTGCGATGCTTTTGCGGGCCTGCTAGTAGGTTTTAAATTGCAAACAATTCAAGTGCATGATCAGTATTCTATTGATCCTATTAAAAACTCTCTGTTCACATACGGCCACCATCAAATCATGCATCAAAGTTCACGTTTGGCTAGCGTGCAAATCTTTAACGAGCGTGTCTTTTAGTGCATGTGGTATACCCGGCGAATGCAAAGTAAGCCGATAGGCAAGCAAGCCGACAGAAAAGCAAGCCGACTTTCTTTTCTCTTTTTCTTTTCTCTTTTTCTTTTCTCTTTTTCTTTTCTCACTTTCTTTTCTCGTTTTTTTCTCACTTTCTTTTCTCACTTTCTTTTCTCACTTTCTTTCTCACTTCCTTTTCTCGCTTTTTCTCGTTTTTCCTCCCTTTTTTCTAACTTTCTTTTCTCACTTTCTTTTACCACTTTCTTTTCTCACTTTCTTTTCTCACTTTCTTTTTTCACTTTCTTTTCTCACTTTCTTTTCTCACTTTCGTTTCTCACTTTCTTCTCTCACTTTCTTTTCTCATTTTCTTTTCTCATTTTTTCCTCCCTTTTTTCTCACTTTCTTTTCTCATTTTATTCTCTCTCTTTCTTTTCTCACTTTCTTTTCTCACTTTCTTTTCTCACTTTCTTTTCTCACCTACTTTTCTCACCTTCTTTCCTCTTTTTCTTTTCTCACTTTCTTTTCTCACTTTCTTTTCTCACTTTCTTTTCTCATTTTTTTCCCACTAAATTTTCTCGCTTCCTTTTCTCACTTTCGTTTCTCACTTTCTTTTCTCACTTTCTTTTCTCACTTTCTTTTCTCACTTTCTTTTCTCACTTTCTTTTCTCACTTTCTTTTCTCACTTTCTTTTCTCAGTTTCTTTTCTCACTTTCTTTTCTTACTTTCTTTTCTCACTTTTTTTTCTACACTTTCTTTTCTCACTTTCTTATCTCAATTTCTTATCTCACTTTCTTATCTCACTTTCTTATCTCACTTTCTTTTCTCATATCATTTCTCACTTTCTTTTCTAACATTCTTTTCTCATTTTCTTTTCTCACTTTCTTTTCTCACTTTCTTTTCTCTTTTTCTTTTCTCTTTTTTTTCTAACTCTCTTTTCTCGTTTTTTTCTCATGTTCTTTTCTCACTTTCATTTCTCAATTTCTTTTCCCACTTTCTTTTCTCACTTTCTTTTCTCACTTTCTTTCTCACTTTCTTTTCTCATTTTCTTTTCATACTTTCTTTTCGCACTTTATTTTTTCACTTTCCTTTCTCACTTTCTTTTCTCACTTTCTTTTCTCACTTTCTTTTCTCATTTTTTTTCTCACTTTCTTTTCTCACTTTATTTTCTCATTTTCTTTTCTCACTTTCTTTTCTCACTTTTTTTCCTCACTTTCTGCTCCCACTTTCTTCTCCCACTTTCTTCTCCCACTTTCTTTTCTCACTATCTTTTCTCACTTTTTCTCACTTTCTCTTTTCACTTTCTTTTCTCACTTTCTTTTCTCACTTTCTTTTCTCACTTTCTTTTCTTCTTTTCTCGCTTTCTTTAAGCAGGAATTTAAGATTGCGTCGTATCTGACGACCTCATCTACTGTAATAGATTGTTAATATTCACCTCCAATTATGTTGGAGGTAGATTGGCCAAGTCCTTCACTTGGACACGTTTGGACTTTTCATCTCCAGCTTTCGCGCTCCCAGTTGGCGGGACTTGCAGCACATGTAATCCCCTCGGGGCTTTCAGCTGTAAGTGCCGCAGCTCTTTTGAAACTTGGGATTTATAGGTAATTTGGGAGTATAAAATGTGATCTCGAAAGATGCGATTTTTTTTTCGAAAAATTGGGATTTAATTCTCATCCGCTCTTCGCCTGTTTTATCGCACCTTAAACATGTAGATTAATGTTTTATATGAGTTGTGCTCTGCCAACATGTAGAAGTTCGTTATCTGTACAAGTCTTAGTGGTACTTAAATTTGCAAGATAGCTCAGCCAATTAAGTCTTTAATCAAAAAATTGGTGTTACTTGGCGTAATATACTAAACCAAACACATCGGTAACGTAACGTAATACCTCTGGCTGTTGAAGGATGGGCATGGCTTACAGCCGAGCTGGTACGAAAAAATCTCAATTTTAAACCTATTCTTTTAAATTATTTTCTTGCGATGCTTTTGCGGGCCTGCTAGTAGGTTTTAAATTGCAAACAATTCAAGTGCATGATCAGTATTCTATGGATCCTATTAAAAACTCTCTGTTCACATACGGCCACCATCAAATCATGCATCAAAGTTCACGTTTGGCTAGCGTGCAAATCTTTAACGAGCGTGTCTTTTAGTGCATGTGGTATACCCGGCGAATGCAAAGTAAGCCGATAGGCAAGCAAGCCGACAGAAAAGCAAGTCGAAAGTTATGTAAAAGTTATGTAATCTATCAGAAATAATACATTGTCAGCCGTTACAATCAATACTGCGCGTAGTATTATAGTGCATAATGTATTCCAATGCACCAAAGAAACAAAAATGCGTCAATTTTTAGACATCTAGTGGGTACGGGCCTCAGCAGACCGCTGTCCATGGCCATGCCTCTCATCCGCTGTGGGATGTATACGGAAATAGCGGGCCGGTTATCGCGGCGAAGCCGCGACGCGCGCGAAGCGCGCCCACCGGCCCGCCAGGGGCAACTTAAAATACGGGTATCCGAAAATTTTTTGGCTTACTTGACCTCATTTTTAAAATTCGGCTTGCTTGCCTATCGGCTTGCTTGACCGCCACCGGTATACCCATTTCGTCATCCATGAACGACGGTACAAATTGAAGGTACCTGCAGGTCTCTCAAAAATGAATGGAGGTACGGTTTGATTAATGGGCGAGGTAGATGACAAAGTTGAGCTAGATTTGGGTTGAACTGGGTTAAATGCTCAACCAATCTCATGAATCAACGTCTCTTTTTCAAAGTTCCGGTCGGTAGAATTGATGAAGTTCTAGACATGAGAGGCCAAATAACCGTCTGTGCTGTTTTGTAGACCAGCCATTCTATTTCTGGTTTCGTATTATTAAACTTTGGTAAAAAAAATATGGGTGATGTGTCTGAATCTAATGTTTTGTGACAATCAAAAACAATTTTAAAGTGATCCTGTTCACTTTTGTACCATCAATTAAAATGTCATCAGCGAAACAATACGCAACTGTTAGTCCTGTAGGAATGGAAAGCTAAACTTAAGCGTTTTTTCGGAAAAGAACCAAATTAATACTGACCTTGAATTATTCCCAACACAAAAGCGAATTCTAAATTTGAAACTGTACAAATATAATAATGGTGAAATAATTTAAACTGATGAGAACGTTGAATAAGTAAATATGGACTCTGATAAAGATTATATCATAGACTGAACATCCAAACCCTCACCCACGTAATATTGGATTAGAAACCCAAATTAGGGGCCTAGGTTATCAAAGTCATGATTGACCTTCTGAAAACATTTCCCAAAAAGGCACTTTTCATACGAAGATTTGGAAAATTTGGTAAAAATAGGACTAATCTATCATAACCAAACATAGATAAGCAGTATATAAACGGCTCAATTTTAGCCAATTTTTTTCTAACCAAAAGCAGTCTGAAAATAATTATATTGTCGTGATAATACGAATTGCGGAGTAAATTTTATTAGACGAGTGAGTTAACAGATTTCTGTCGTGGTGCTGAAAATTGTAATAATTGTTTGAACTAGTATACTGTGGTAACTATACTTTTCGTTAAAACAACTTAGCAAATTTTCAATTACTTTCTCTTTTTAGAGCTTTTCTTATAACTTAGTAGAGCTTAAACTGTTATCTAGTAGGTATTTGCTAAACGCCTCGATAATTGGCTCTCATAGGCCTGGCATTTGTAACTAGTTGTTCTGAAGGAACCATAGCCTGTAATAATTAGGACTGGGTAAGACTTAATCGTTTCTTTCGTTTTTCTGTTAATCAACAGCGTAATTTTACAACTTTAGTAACTTCACAATACATCTCTAAGGATCTGAAATCAAACTCAATCTAGCTTCATTCTATTGGATTTAATTTAGTTTGGTGACTAGTAAAGTAGTGATCAACCAATCAATAATGAGGGTAAGTTAGTTAACGAACTGGAGGACAACAACGAATTCCGGACAACATCAAGACGATTGATTTCTGAGAGTATTAATCGGCCAAGCTCCTTCTAGTAGACCGCATAGTGAAGCCACTCTGAAGGTAGGCCTGCCTGCTCGTAGAGGACTTGGCAATTTAAGTTACCCCATGTAGTATGGAATGGTGAACCAAGTAGACAATTAAAAAGGTCTGCAGCAACCTGAAGTACCTGATGGACAATGTCTTGACGTTCTATCAAGTTGGTTAATACTCGTCTGGTTGGGTTGTGGAGTGAACACCGACGAGCTCTTCACGTCATCTACTATTTGTTTTAAGTATATTGGTTGATCGATTATTTAGAAACTGAATTGAGGACCTGGTAAAATTCTCAATCTTAGAGTCACCAATTTATTTCATTTGGTAAAACACTTCTTAGAAGCTAAAATATCATATAACATAGAGAAGCAATACAGACATATTCTAATATCATCAGTATTATTGGCAATTGACTACAGTTCTATAGCGCTTGAAAAGACTTTCTTTAGGACTTTAACGGAGGGCCTGGCATAACCCTTTAGTCTAGTTATGAGTAGAAGGTTTGTGAAGTTACTATCCAGTCCAGTAGTTTTCTCTAAAGATAGATTCTAGGAACAATTGTGGAATTGTGAATAGGGTAAAACCTCTACCCTAAATATTCAGATTCTATATTGGCAACCACAGAGGGACTCTTCTGATTAGAAGGCGGTTTTGGTTTTGCATTTTACAAAAAAACGAAAAGTTAGAATTTGAGAGAACCGATGAGTTAGATCTTTGGAATACGTTCCAAAGGTAAACCTCATCTGTATATTTTTTCCGTGTCATTTGGTTTTACATCGAAAATTACTTCAATTACCAAAAGTGAACAACGCACCAAACAACCAGCAACAGCAACAACAGAACCAGGCGAACAATCAGCAGCAAATAGCACCACCCCTTCTCAACCCCCTCCGATACCCTAGCCGCGACTTCAAGAGTTTCGAAAGATGGGTTCGACACTTTGAATCCATAAAAAATGCCAAAAATTGGGATGACCAGAGACAACGCGACCCACGTGTTTGAACAGTTATGCATTAGATGAGTATTACAATCTCCCCAATCATTACTTTCAACAAGTGCAAGGACAACCAGCCCCGACCATAGTGAGTTCTGAACGCTCTTAACAACAGAATCGGCGACTTTCCGAACGCAAGGAGTGCCCGCACCGATTTCAAACTTCTTCAGCAGTTGGAATCAGAGTCAATCCAAGAGTTCTCAAGGCGAGTTCATAAGTTAGGAGAGGCAGCCAATGCTCATTTTGATGTTGCGGGACGACAGGAAGCTAACAAAGATGCCTTTATGGACGAACTGTTGGACAGCGAAATCAGATATACAATCCTGAAGGAAGAACCGGGAAGCTTCAATGCAGTTACACAACGGGCTATTGCTCTAGACGCCATCAGTAAAGCGGAATTCAGTCAACTGCGGGGACGAAGAAATGGACATGTGAGATGGACAAAGGGTGAACAAGATCATGATAGGCAGTAACAGCTGACTTTAGAGCACTTAACACCAGTCTGTCATCGGGTGTCAATCAAAAGATCGAGTTTCAGACCAGAAGCTTCAATAGGATGCTAGAGCAGCAAGAGCGATATAAACAGATCATGGAGAAGATTCTTGAGAATCAAACAAAATTTCTATCCGAATCAAGTCAACCAAGATTTCAGAAAAGAAGTCCGGGAAGACCGGAAGGCTTTCGACCCAGAACGTCTGGGATGCAGTGCTATAATTGCCAGGATTTTGGGCACTTGTCAAATCAGTGTCCACAGAAAGGAACAATACCAACGGGTATATCCGCAAACTTGGACACCGATAGAAAACCGATCGTAAAATGCATTTTTACAGAGAGCGAACTCAGAGCAACTGAGCAGTATCAACCAAGTTCAAGCCGAAGCAGTCTTTGGACCTACAGTTTACCTGATGGTTGATCTTGACGGACGAAAACACAAAGCGTTAGTGGATACTGGGAGCAATGTAAACATTCTATCAGAAAAAACTTACTCACAGTACGAACAGCGTTCCAAACTCAGACCAATACGAGAACAAGTTCTTTCGGCCACCAATGATCCATTCCAAATACTTGGCGCTTTCACTGGCAAAATAACGTTCGACGGGTTAAAGTGAAAGCCGATCTCTTGGTGACCCCAAACACAGACATGCCTTTGATACTTGGAACCCAGGTGATGGAGGAGAATAAAGTATCAATCGACGTCCATTCTAAGGAGCTGATGATGGAGAAAGAAAACAATGTTGTAAATTTGCAATTTGGCTATAAACTTGAAGTCCCCAGGCACGTACATCTTTGTGAGACGGAAGCAGAATCCGGTCCTGATCAAATTGAAACAACAGAAGAAACACAGCACAGGGTAATTGCAGAAACAAACCTAACCTTATCATGCGATGAAGAGTTAGAACAGATTTGTTCTTTGGCAATTCCAGACATTAACCAACAAACAGACGACAGAAAAACACTGCTACGAGAGTTCAGAGATGTGTTTGCAATGAACGACAACGAACTTGGACAGACACACTTTCACGGAGCAAAGATTTTCTCAAGCCTCGATCTAGCCTCTGGATATTGGCAAGTCCCATTAGTTGAGAGCGCTATACCAAAAACTGCGTTCGTCACTCCCGATGGTGGACACTACGATTACCTCAGACTTCCATTTGGACTTTGCAATGCACCGGGAACCTTCAGCGTCTTATGACAAGCATATTTAATGAATATCTCTTCTCGTTTGTCCTCATCTTCTTGGACGACGTTCTGGTGTTTAGTAGGAAAGTGGAGGAACACGAAAAACACATGCGTCTCGTTTTTCACGCTCTTCGCTAGGCCAATCTTAAACTCAAACCCAAGAAATGTCGCCTCTTTCAAAAATCCGTAACCTATCTAGGATACAAACTGAGCCCAGAGGGAATTGCACCAGATGGAAACAAACTCATTGCAGTACGGGACTAGAAACGACCAGAAAACGTTACCGAAGTGAGGTCTTTTATTGGATTTTGCAGTTACTACAGACGTTTCATCAAAGACTTTGCTGGGATAGCGAAACCTCTTCACCAGATAACAAAAAGGAGCAGCCGTTTCACTTGGAACCCTGAATGCCATAATGCGTTCGAGAAACTGAAGAAGGCTTTGATTGATAGCTGAGTACTCAAGCATCCGGACTACAACTCTCCTTTTATCGTGGACACGGATGCAAGTGACAACAGTCTAGGGGCAGTACTCTAGAATATTGTCGATGGAGTAGAATACCCAGTGGCTTTCGCTAGCAGAGTTTTGACGCCAGCAGAATGTCGTTACTCAACAACAAAAAGAGAAGCATTAGCAGTCATTCAGGCGATGAAATGGTTTAAGCCTTACATTTGGGGAACTTAATTTGTGCTCAGAACAGATCATGCATCGCTACAGTGGTTTTTTAGACAAAACAATGACGGGATTATATTCAGGATGCTTCAAAGACTGCAAGAATTCGATTTTCAAGTAGTCCATAGACCAGGAGACAAGCACGGGAATGCAGATGGACTGTCAAGACAGTGTAGCATCACACCTGAGCTAACTGAAGCTGAAAGACAGGTTATGTTTGGAAGTTGCCCATCAGCTAACTCTTTCGAAGACGCCCTCGGAAGAATAAACTTAGTTACAGCCGAGGACGCGAACGAACCAATGAGTATCCAGTTTCAAGAAGACGTAAATTCACTTAGGCTGGCTCAAAGAAACGATCCCTGCTTACGTCTCATCTTGCAATGGGCAAACGCTGAGAAACATCCAGACCAAAATCCGCCTAGATACTTAAAAATTAAGAAGGCAAACGCAATAGCACAATGAGAAGATGCAGTAGCGATTTGGGGTTTCTGGGACCAGATGGAACTGACTGATGGCGTGCTGTACTGGAAGTGGCATGTGGAAGGAAGCAATACAACCCAAAAACAACTTGTAGTACCGCAGGGACTCAGAGAGACAGTTTTGGAACAACTTCACGATTCAAAACTCTGTGGAGGCCATTTTTGATTTCAAAATACCTTGGACAGGGAAAGACAGAGGTTTTGGTGGCCAAATATGAGAAAAGACATTGAATTAAAATGTGAGTACTGCTACCTGAGTCAAGCACGAAGTACCGCTGGAAAGAAAAGAACAGCCCCTCTCCAGACAATCAACGTTGGGATCTGATTCAGCAAAGTGGCAGCAGATATCCTGGGACCTGTTAGCAGAGCAAAGACAAGCGGTGCAAAATACATACTCGTATTGACGGACTATTTCACGAAATACGTGGTTTGCGTCCCCTTAGAAAGAACTACGGCCGAAGATGTAGCTAGAGCAAGTGTAGAGAACTGGGTTTCGACGTTTGGAGCACCTGATTGCCTTCACACCGATCAAGGAGCAACCTTCTGCAGCGAACTACTACTAAAAGTGTGCAAAATTTTTGGAATAGAGAAGACAAGAACATCTCCATATCACCCGCAGGGAAATGGTATTGTAGAACGTCACAACAAAGTTTCCAAATATTCCGCAAACAATTCAAGTAGCTGGGGTCAAATGATTCCTTATCTCAACTTCGTCTATAATACGACCGTACCCAAAACAACAGAACAGACTACATTCTCACTTGTGTTTGGACAAGAATGCAATTACCCGGTTGACCTGCTACTCCCGAAAGCACCTGGTCACGAAAATGCCAACTACGAATTCACAAGATGGCTCAATGAACAGTTCAGGGAAGCACATATGAATGCCAGGGAGACACTTGGCTACAGACAAGGAAGGCAAAAAGATTTGTACCAGAAAAACGTCTTTGGAGAGGAAAGCCAGGAGAGAAAGTCTGGTTTTTTGCACCCCAAAAAGAAAAATCAGGGACGTTTTTTCTTCCCTGGATCGGACCATATAACATCATCGAAAGGACCTCAGAAGTCAACTATAAAATCTCAAAAGACACAACCTCCAAGAAATGGCAGATAGTCCACTACAATCGATTGAAGCCTGTGAAGGAGGAAGACGAGTTGCCCAGAATGGAAACAAGATCATCTCATCAGGAAAAATGGCCCATTCGCAAATATAGGTATGACCAGGAAGTTCACATTGAAGAAAACAATAAAATTTTCACCCCAGAAATTACATCAAGACGACCTAATCAAGAGAGTCCCTTCAAATGGATGGACGAGGATGAAGAATTTTTCTACGATCTCTTTGCAGAGCGAGAACATTCAACTAAAAGGCCCACTAAGACTAACATACCAGCAGAACCGATCACTCCGGAACAAGACAAAACCTAAGAGAACCAAACCCGTTTGTAACCCCAGCCAAACACATTGACTCCCGACCACTGCCCCAACGACAACACAAGCCAAAAAAAGTCTTGAGGGACCTCAGTGAAACACAGTCAACACCTGCAAGCGCCAAGAGGGAAATGTGCAAACAAAAAACATTTGCAGAACTTTTGGGAACCAAAACTGACGAAACAGTAAACTCCATCGCTAAAACACGAGAAAGCAGCGCTGTGAAGTACCCAAAACGATTCGGAATCGACGACGAATAAAAAAGAAGAATATATATATATATATATATATATATATATATATGTTTGAAAAATAAAAAAATTTGAAAAAAGGAACTTGATTAAGTTTCTCTATATAGCATTGCCTAAAAAAATTGTGAAGATCAAAAGATGAGCCAATTTTTTTTATTAAAGATTGGGACGATCGCAAAAAATATTTAAATAGCACCAAAAAAAACTATATTGCAAGTTAATATATCACCGGTATCATGAAAAGAGCTAATTAGCTCAAATAAATTTCAGCAAATTTGGGGGGGGGGGGAAATTGTTAGAGAATGTAGCACTCTTTCTAATACAGAAAAAATGCTCTCTAGATTTAGCGCAGTAATTAACCATAATAATGTTTAGATGTACAACTTTCTGATATTTATATTAATACTTGCGGTGCGACAGCAAACAGCGGAGAGTGCACGAACTACTGCGCATGTTCTCTTTCGACCTCAAATTCCAGTTTCAATGGCCGACTCATATCTGACTGTGGATATCGCAGTCCCACTTCCAAAGCTGTTGAACGTGGATCTCCGATCAATTTATAAATTCTCTTCAATACCTCAGCAATTGGAACAAAAAACGTGGAAAAGCACCCAAATTTGCAACAACCCAGAAATAAGCGCACTATTACAGCATCACTTTGACGGAATAATCTCATCTATTCAGATAGAATACGAAAGAGCAGAGAAAGAGAGGACAAAGCTTGTCAAAGAAGTAGCATCTTTTGTAAAACAGACTATCACTCAGCGACAGAGACGATCACCACTGCTGTTTGCAATGGGAGCACCGACGGCGATAACTTTAGAACCCTTACTGGAAAAAGCAGGCTGTAGACCACTCTCATATTTTGGTCTGTGCGAAAGTTCTAAGCGAAAGATGGAACAATTGGATTTACCATTGCAATATTTGGAATCAAGAATGATTCACCTGGACAACGAAGAAAGAGAGTCTATTCAGGTCATAGTTTGAAGCTTCATGAAGACACACGAAAAGTGCTAAACTACTCAGAGGATAACTTTGAGATTCTGCAAACAAACCTGGAGGTGCTTCAAAAAACAATGGAAGAAATAGAACAAGCCAAAGCTTGTGATCATCGAAGGTCTGATGTTTTTATGTATACCTTTCGCGCCCAAAGTGCAATTAACAACGTATCATGGACTCTCAATGCTATGCACAGCGAGTTACAAGTACAAACGTTATATTTGACGGAACAGAGAAACATATTCATTACAAGCATTGGAGTGCTATCCAAGGGAATACTGCCAGCCGCACTAGTACCCTACGAGGATTTATGGAAAATAATTACAACTCTGAAGCTGGGAGATAAAAAGTGTTCTATACCATACGACCACTCAAGTTTACTTTACAGCCTGCCTTTAGTGAGAAATGTTTTTTCCAATCCACACGGACTGCTAATCACAATGGAGGTGCCAGTATACAGTGTTGAACCAATTCACGATGCCTACAATTCCTCTGCCACAATCAATTAAAAACACAACGACTGCCGCAACTCTAATTTTAGAAAGGAACTATTTGATCATATCAAGGCGAGAAGAAAGATATGCCGAAATGAAGAGTGAGGAATATCTCTCTTGTATGGGGACACAATTGCTGATCCTTTGCATCAAGCCAGTAGCGTTGGTGAGCGCGCAAGATCAACTCTGCTTGACTTCACTCCTATACAATCACGAGGTAGCTGCTTTGAAGACTTACACACGAGAAGTAACCGAATTGCCAATTTTACTGACAGCAATCTACCTTGGGAACTCTATGTACCTCCTCAAAGCGGCAGAAGATCAACAATTTCTTTATAACATAACGTACAGTTGGGACAGAAAGTTTTCAAACCGTGTACTAGCCTGTAAAAGTTGCCTAGTACACCCCCCTGCGAAGGAAAACTGCTTCACCCGAAGAATAAACTGGTCATGTTGCCCGATCCAGCATATTGTCTTCAACACAGTGGACTAATAACAACAATCACAACTCCCGAACTACTGGATACCGCTTTCAACATCCCGAGCATTCCAGCGGTCACTCCTACAGAAGAGAGTCGGAATTTGATTTTGCATAAGGTCAGATCGGCACTCAAGGATGTCCCTACGCTTGATGTCACGCCTGAATTAGTCAGTGAGATGGTAGACAAAATCCATCAACAACTCTTTGAGGAAAACAACTTCAAATTCTTTAGCCATGGGTCAACACTGCATACATTTAAAGAGCTGGCTGGTCTGCTTGGTTTCTATTTATGGTGTCTTGCATTTGTCCTTTTGGCTGTCTGGGCAGCGAAGAAGTGTTACAAGTCCAAAAACACTACAAAACGTATTCACAATTTGTCCAACGATGATCAAGAGATATAGGAACTGACATGCAGTTTGAAGAGAGACTGAACTTAGTTGAAAGAATGCGAAATGAGGAGACAAACGCTGATTAAAAAGAAACTGTCGTACCAAAATATGGCGATGGTGCTTTTATAAACTTTTACTTGTTACTAATTTCACTGTATTGTACTATTCAGGAGAATAGTTCAGTCCGGATGGGTGGGATGTAGGAATGGAAAGCTAAACATAAGCGTTTTTCGGAAAAGAACCAAATTAATACTGACCTTGAATTTTTCCCAACACAAAAGCGAGTTCTAAATTTGATACTGTACAAAGATAATAATGGTGAAATAATTTAAACTGATGAGAACGTTGAATAAGTAAATATGGACTCTGATAAAGATTATATCATAGATTGAACATCGAAATTCTCACCCACGTAATATTGGATTAGAAACCCAAATTAGGGGCCTAGGTTATCAAAGTCATGATTGACCTTCTGGAAACTTTTCCCAAAAAGGCATTTTTCACACAAAGATTCGGAACTTTTGGTAAATATAGGACTAAACTATCATAACCAAACATAGATACACAGTATATATACGGCTCAATTTTAGCCAATTTTTGTAACCAAAAGCAGTCTGAAAATAAATATATTGTCGTGATAATCCGAACTGGGGAGTAAATTTTATTAGACGTGTGAGTTAACAGATCTCTGTCGTGGTACTGAAAATTGTATTAATTGTTTGAACTATTATACTGTGGTAACTATTCTTTTCGTTAAATTAATTTAGCAAATTTTCAACTACTTTCTCTTTTTAGACTTTTTCTTATAACTTAGTAGAGCTTAAACTGTTATCTAGTAGGTATTTGCTAAACGCTTCGATAATTGGCACTCATAAGCTTTTGTAACTAGTTGCTCTGAGGGATCCATAGCCTGTAATAATTAGGACTGGGTAAGACTTAATCGTTTCTTTCGGTTTTCTGTTAATCAACAGCGTAAGTGTACAACTTTAGTAACTTCACAATACATCTCTAAGGATCTGAAATCATACTCAATCTAGCTTCAATTTATTGGATTTAAATTAGTTTGGTGACTAGCAAAATATTGATCAACCAATCAATATTTAGGTTAAATTATGTTAACGAACTGGAAGACAGCATCGAATCCCGGACAACATCAAGACGATTGATTTCTGAGAGTATTAATCGGCCAAGCTCCTTCTAGGAGACCGCATAGTGAAGCCACTCTGAAGGTAGGCCTGCCTGCTTGTAGAGGACTTGGCAAGTTAAGTTAACCCATGTAGTATGGAATGGTGAACCAAGTAGACAATTAAAGGTCTGCAGCAACCTGAAGTACCTGATGGACAATGTCTTGACGTTCTACCAAGTTGGTTAATACTCGTCTGGTTGGGTTGTGGAGTGAACACCGACGAGCTCTTCACGTCATCTACTATTTGTTTTAAGTATATTGGTTGATCGATTATTTAGAAACTGAATTGAGGACCTGGTAAAATTCTCAATCTTAGAGTCACCAATTTATTTCATTTGGTAAAACACTTCTTAGAAGCTAAAATATCATATAACATAGAGAAGCAATACAGACATATTCTAATATCATCAGTATTATTGGCAATTGACTACAGTTCTATAGCGCTTGAAAAGACTTTCTTTAGGACTTTAACGGAGGGCCTGGCATAACCCTTTAGTCTAGTTATGAGTAGAAGGTTTGTGAAGTTACTATCCAGTCCAGTAGTTTTCTCTAAAGATAGATTCTAGGAACAATTGTGGAATTGTGAATAGGGTAAAATCGCCACCCTAAATATTCAGATTCTATATTAGAGCTAGATTTGGGTTGAACTGGGTTAAATGCTCAACCAATCTCATGAATCAACGTCTCTTTTTCAAAGTTCCGGTCGGTAGAATTGATGAAGTTCTAGACATATAAGCCAAATAACCGTCTTTGCTGTTTTGTAGACCAGCCATTCTATTTCTGGTTTCGTATTATTAAACTTTGGTAAAAAAAATATGGGTGATGTGTCTGAATTGTTTGATTGTGACAATCAAAAACAATTTTAAAGTGATCCTGTTCACTTTTGTACCATCAATCAAAATGTCATCAGCGAAACAATATGCAACTGTTAGTCCGATAAGAGTACAGTCCATAGCTTCTTGAAATTCCCCGGGCATGTCTGTGAGCCCAGAAAAGTTTACCGAACAAGAGTTCATTTAATTTGATCTTCAATAGTATTTTTCAAGAATAACATATCTATCAAAAGTGTTAAAAGTAATTTCATTAGACGGAAAAGTTCGGTTGTTTTGATGATGTCCACATGAGGTGTGGGTATCGACTACCTACAATCTGACGTCAATCAGTCCAAATTCTAAGATATACTGTAGAAATAGTACGATGGTCTGATTGAGTCCACGGTTTATCAACGGACATTATTCCCACTTCCATCTAACTTTGACATCTGTTTTGCCAGTTTACCTTTAATGGCGCGTTGGAAACCTTTGTGGCGTTCTGGTTTTGCAGATTGCTCAACAATTATTTCTTCGTAGATGAGCTCTAGATTGGCATGTGACATAATCACGTTGTGATTCGAGAAATTTTTTGATTGAGATTTTTTTTTTCGCTAGCACTGCCGAGTTTGAATTCTCCATTTTGCCCATTGCAAAGATAAATCGGGTGTTAGTTTTTTTCAAAAAGGTTTGAAAAAGAAGAACGTTAGTGAGCTGTTGAATGCACCATTTCGTACAATAATACAATGGTGGAGAGCTTAGGAATGGGAAGTCTACTTTACACTTAATTGACTGGAACTTCGCCACGCGAGTGCGCTAAACAACTTACTTGCTCACGATTCGCACAGTTAATTCCCGGGTTGACCACCATACATCGATCTTAGATACCATATCAAAGTCATATATGGAGTGTATGGCTTCTTAGATACCATATCCAAGACCATGCAAAAATTTAAAAGTACTCTAAAACGAAGTGTTTTGGCTTGCTTTACAAAGCTCTTAAGGCAATATTGCATTTGGATACGGCATTAAATTTTTTTCAATGGTTTCTTAGATAACATATCCAAGACCATAGACTTTTATGGCCCATCCAAGATCATAAACCTTTTTTCGTGGAACCTCAATTTTTTTACTCAAAGACTCTTTTCCCAAAATCTCATGGGAGTTGCCGACAAAAAAATGGAGACCAAAAACTTACTCATGAAAAAAAATTATGGTATCTTGGATACCATATTCAAGACCATAGACTTTTATGGCCCATCCAAGATCATAAACGTTTTTTCCTGGAACCTTATTTTTTTTAACTCAAAGAACCATAGAGGAACCTAGTAAATTTTAACTTAGAAATCATAGCAAGATCAGGCAAGAAATTTTGCTTAGACTTGGATGGAACCATATATGGTCTTTGATATGGTATTTAAGAAGAGCTATCCCGGGTTAATTTGAAGTCTTAAGAGACAAACAGGCAAGCAAGATTGTAAACTAACTGCGCTGCTACTTAATTCTGAAGCGTACAACAATCGAATGAAACAAACATAATTTATTCGCATGAGAAACATAACATTTTTTAGCGCGGGAGAATGGGCACTAGACGGTTAAGTAAAGTTCTAGGCAGATTTAAAGACAAGATTTAACTGTAATGAATTATGCTGCAAGAGAATTCAATCAAAAAATATAAAAGGTAGGTAATTCTATTACATTAATTAATAACAAGAACAACATGGTGGGATCCAACCACGTATCACAAAGTCAAGCGTAAAAAAGTAATTTCAGAATTTGAATGTTATAGATCAAATGTGCAAAAACTGCCCAGCAAAAAATTTGCATAAAATAAAACGTAGCTGCCATAGATTGCCAGAAAATAGCAGTTAAAGCGTAGATCTGAAATGTTAAAGAGAATGAAAAAACAACAACAAAAAATTCTTTTCTATCAATTGCTGAGATGTTGTTTTGGTTACTCTCTTCACTAAGAGTGAAAAATGATCTCGCGCGTTTAATTCACTCAGTAGTGCAGGACTGAATGTTAAAAAACAGATGAGAAGTGAGCGTGACATTAGATGTGAAAGCCGATAATAAGTCACTATCGCAGGCATTAAAGGCACCCGTTTACAATAATTAGTTTAAACTTTGTGCGAGACACATCTCTGTAACGTAGCATGGAGTGCTCGCAACCAACTTCCGAAGGGTTGGCTTTATCCTATTTTAATTGAGAGGGGCTAGCTTCAATTTTTTGTATGAAATAAACCGTCTCAACAGGGGGGTTTGAATCCACAACCGAACGGATTTCATTCTGAGGCCTTAACCACTAACTAATACCGGCTTTGCCACATAGTCCTTCAATTTCACCTTTAAGCTAGCAGCAGACTTACCGGAATTAGAGCAAATCGGAATTAGAGCAAATCAGATCACACTAAAATTAAGAAGGCAAACTTGAAAAAGAACAATCGAGAGAAAAGTATGTTTTAGAAGAAAAACTCAAACGGTCGAGCGCAAAACATTCGGATAACAAAGACATAGAACTCTACTATAATTGATTAATGCTTCGTACGAGAGCAACAAAAAACTGATTTTCAGATGGTAAACACCAAAATAATTTTTTTGGTAAACACCAATAATTTAAAATGCCAACCATTTTTTGTTTAAATTGCCTTTAAGAAAAATTTTGTATTGAATTTCATATGCAAGTAAAACAAAGATTAATTATAAATTTTAGTATTGTTTCTGTGTATATTATATATAATAATTAAGAACATAATCTCTCATTAAAAATTGAGAAATGCAATAACTGATTGAACAAAAATAAGTTACATTACAATCATAACTAAAAAGTCCATTCCATTATCCAAAAAATAAATTATAATTTTAAAAAATTAACTAAAAAACTGAGAAATTTGAGCACTAAAAAATTCTTTGAAGCACCCTAAACGGTATTATTTAGCTCTCAAAAACTGACAGGGGTTAGTTATTACCACATCTTATGTAAAAACTTATATGACCAATCTAAAAGTATAAGTAATGTGAAAACAGACAAAAAAGGGTTATTAACTGTTAGCTTTTTTTGATCATTCTTGCTTCAAAACGTTTTCGAAGTAAGAAAATCCTTATTTCTTTCTTTCAACGCAGCGGCTGAACAAATTTTGCTGACTCAGAAGAAAGTAATTTCACAGAGCAATTTAAAGCACCCTTATTTTCATTTTGAAATGCTGCCTGAACACCTAGTACTTCTGGTAAAAAAACAGCCGACTATCGTCAGAATAATTGCTCTCGAACGAATCGAGGGGAACTCTGATCTCTTGCAAGCGCTTCAGTTCGGGAGTGAGAGGGGTAAGTAAAGTCACTAAGGTGCGCCAATTGACATCACTGGAATTAATTATATTCCACTGTAACCACTAAAAACTTAGTGGAAAATTACACCAATTTCGTCGCTTTCTCCAATTTACCTCTAATTTTAGTAGTGAACTGCCACCACTTGTGACTAAGAGAGAAAATTAGATCAATCAAATCTGGGAGGTCTGTAGTTTAGATAAGAAGGAGCTGGTTGAACTCTTCACCTTGAATACTTCCAGCAGTTCTTAATTACCATACATTACAAACTAAGCTACTGCTAAAGTCCACGGTTCGACAACATAAGCCAAAACTCAAAACTGGAGGTGAATGAATAGAAAGAGGTCAAAATTTAAGTCATGAACGAACTTGCTTCAGCCAAAAAAACAGCCGGTAGAATACCAGAAACGACTGAAAGATTCGTGAAATATACTCTCTAAATCAGAAAATATCAAAGAGAGAGAGAGAGAGATAGAGAAAGACAGCCGGTGTACTACCTATATAGGAAACATAAAAAAACATTGAATACCTAATGAAACGATAGTGTTTAGAGAAAAGCAGAGGCCCTTTTAGTTTTAGGGGATTAGTTGTTGGCGGGGATACATAGGTAGGGGGTAGGTAGGTTGGGGAAGGGCATGAAAGGCAGGTCAAGAGGTATTAGGTATATAGGGGGGAAGGTAGGCAGATGGGGGTACGTAGGTAGGGGGCGGGGTAGGTGGCCGTTAGTAGATAGGTGGGAGAGGGGGTAGATAGGCTTGGGGTGTAGGTAGGTGGCGGAGTTCTGTTTGAATAGGGGGATTGTTATGGGAAGAAAACTTGACCTTTCGAAATGACGACCTTTTGACCTTGAACAGTACCAGTAGTTCCTAATCACTATGTATATATAAGTAACTAAACAACTGTTTAAGTTCATCGTTCGAAAACAGAAGTCAACGTTCTAAAACAGAGTCAATGTTCAAAAACAAAAGTCAAAAGTGCAAGTGATGAACTAACTCGCCTCAGTGCGGGGATAGGTTGGTGGTGGGTGTATAGAGGTTAGTTGGGGTAGATATTTTTTGGGCCTGGGGGTGGTAAGGTAGGTGGGAGGTGGGGTGTAGGAAGGGGTGGATAGGTTCCCAGTTGGTTATGTAGGTAGGGGTTGTGTAGATGGGTGGAGGGGTTGGGTAGGTATAGGGTGTTGGTGGGGAGTGGGGGAGAGTATGGGGATAGGCATGTGTACGTGTGGGGGATGGGGTAGGTGGGTGGGAATGGGGTAGGTTAGTTAGGTAGGAGTGACTTATATGTAACCAAAATTTTTTTTCACTTTGAATATCACCAGCAGTTCTTAATTGCTATATAGTACAAACTACGTACAATGTTTGCAAACAAGTCAATGTTCAAAACGGAGGTAAATGTTCGAAAAAAAGTCAAAATTCAAGTTATGAGCAAACTTGCGTCAGCTTAAAAAAACCTGTATACTACGAGTCGTAAAAACATGTAGAATACCAACACTCCTTTTTGTCTTAAACACCTGTAGAATACAAATACTCCTTCACGAGTAGTAAAAAGACCGTCACGTTTACAAAAATTGCTTCAAACTTCGTTCGAGCGCAATTAAAAAGCTCGGGGGGTTGGGGACAAAATTAATTGGTCAAGCGCTAAAAATAACTAGACGAGAAGTCGGCAGTACGCAAATTTGCATTTAAGACTAAACTGTTGCGAGCAACTTTTCGGGTTTGCTTTTGATTTTGATTTTTGTTTGCAAAAGACTGTCTGTAGCGGCTCTTTTGTGATTTGGATGAGATGCTTGCGTTGTTGTTACTTCCTGGTTCATATTGCTGTTTGACAGGTTGATTTCTTTGGTTGGTAACATTTGATCCTGTGGAATTGCTGGTGGCAAAAACAGCTGGCGGACGCTTGATAATTTTGTCAGGGTCATGCAGTGTTGTGTGGTGGTATCCGCTGCATGTTTGGCAGCGTTTTGTTGATGGGCAGTTTTGCTTCTTGTGTTTATTGCTCAAACAGTTCGAGCAAAGATTTCTCTTGCTTACAGTGCCAAATCGTTGGCTTGGGCTACATTTTTGGTAATCGGGACAGGTGGCTAAAATATGTTTTCCACAATATTTCTCGCAAAAACGCTTTCGTTGATTTACGTTGTTTAGGAGTGGAAATGGCGGAGCTCTAGGTGGTTTTATAGCATCGCTACTGCTTATTGTTGTTGACTGATTTCGGTTAGTCGGCTGTGCTGGAGAGCCTGAAATTTGGGTACTTAATTTTCTTGCGTGATTATCGCTGACGTTCGAGTTCCAAGAATTATTAAAATTGTTTCTACGAAGGTTATTTTGCTTGAAATTTTCGCGGTTTATCTTATCGTACACATGAGCCTGAACTTCTAACCATTTCTGAAATTCAACTAAAGTAGTTGGTGTTTCGATTGATGTAACAGTGTGCTCTGTCCATTTGAGGAGGATGTTATGCGGGACTTTTTCTTTAGCTTTCTTCGTAAGTGTTGAGCTCTGTAGGTCCGCTGTGTATCCCAAGTACTGGAAAGCTTGCACTAAACGTTTGAAGAACGAAGCAAAGGCTACAAAGTTTTATTTGTTATAGTCATTAGTTGATTTCCAGTTTTTCCAATTGATTTATGACGTTCACCACTATTGTAGGATCACCAAAACATGACATGAGTTCGTTTAAAGCTGTGCTATAATAAGCAGGATCACATGAATACGCTTGGATAACATCTTTTGCTTTGCCAGTAACTGCATTTGGCAAGTATGTGATACGATGTGTGTCTTTAATACTGGTGTTGTTATGTACGAGGCAAAAAAAATTGTTTATCCATTCGTGGTACTTCAATGGGTTGCCATTAAAGGTTTGAATCGTAAGAGGTGGTAACTTGATTGAGTGTTTAATTATTGGATTCTGCCAATATGGAGCTGTGTTTGAGGTCCATGGTAAAGAATTGATCTCAAATGAAGGGTTTTTGGAACTTTCAATTGATACTGGATGTAATAAGCTGGAAATCTGATGTGAATGTGGAAACTGTTGTTCGGGTTTTCGCTCTGCTGAAGGCAGTCCTTGTGGGGGAAACGTTGAGATTGACGGAGCAATGGGAATACTATCAGTTAATGGTTTTGAACAGGTGGTTTGTTGAACACCAAATGGGTTGAGAGGCTCAATGCCAACGGTTTCGACGTGTGACTGCGGCTGGAATTGAGTAAAGCTTCCAGGCAAAATTTTATTCTCTGTGTTTTTCAATTCCAGTCCATTATGCAATGGTAAAGAAGTTATGTTAGACGTTTTAAATTTGTTCGCGTTTGGGCAGGAACTTTCATAGAACTGATTAAAATTTGTCATTGTGTTACTCAGTTCAAATGTTTGTTTTGTCCGGGGCAGATCAAAATCTAGGTTCTGTGGGTTTAGTTGACTGTAATATTTGACAGAATTGGGATTTATCAGGCGCGGATTATGTGTTCTTTGGTATTTGGAACAACCTTTGCTCTTTGGTTCAAAAGTTTGTGTCTGAAAACGTTCCTCGGCGATATCTCGAGAAAATTCAGATATTTTGTTTTTCGACCGAAATTGATTATTAAGGTTTTCCTGAGGGCAATGGTTTTGAAACTTACTTTGCGTTCTTAAAAAACTAAATGGCTGGATTGAATCATTGTCTGATTTAAGCTGCTGCTGGTTGACTGTAAAATTATCAACAGCAGATAATGTTGTATCACTGAGAGCAAAACGATCGGGAGTTTTTGCGACGGTCGTCTCAGGTTTCGTAAAATTTTTATCCAAGTGTTTTACTTCTGTTTTGGATTCAACTGTGTTATCGACGTTAATTGGTCTGAATGAACTAGATGTACTCATTCCAATAGAAAGGGGATTCTCGTTGTTGCCATATAAAAACTTTGACAACATTGGTTTGGTCCTGTGGCGTTCGGACAAAAACAGTGATGGTTTCTCCAGTCTCAGTGGTTGGTAAATATGGTGTTTTGTTGGAGAATAATGAACGTTCTGGGTTGCTTGCTTCTGGAATCTCGTTCATTGAAGGTGAGCATCTCCGTGGGGTTGGATATCTGGCAGTCGAATGATTTGTTTCATTGACATCATCGCGTATCCTAGTTGAAGATTGGCTGAGTGGTCCATCGTCATCTAAACTGTCAAATTCGTGTTCAAATTTCTGTAGTTGTGACAGAAGGTTTGAATATCGTTCCGTGACAGATGAAGTGCTGCTGGAATTCGGACTTTCTTTTAACACGGCATCATGTGTTGTTTTCAGCTCGTCAACATTTGCTTTGGCTTTATTGATGAGCAGGGTGAGTGATCTGAAATTCTTTCACTGATCGATAGCAGATTGTAAGAGGTCCAGCTTGTTTTTCAAACTGAGCTCTGCGATTTTGAAATTGTTTAACGCGTACTTACAACTTTGATTGTTCTTCTTTGTCATCTTGCTCTTGTTGGCATTTTTCGTATTAACAGGTAAAAAACGGCTTCGAAACCGGAGCGACCCAAATTTCAATGTTGATAAACAATGTTAATGGCACTGTGAGGATAATCAGCCCCAGGTTTTTTGTTGTTGAAAATACGACGCAACTTTTCTGAAAAAATAAAATCCTTGTGTTTTTGTTGTGCTTAATCTAGATAGTTTTATCTCTAAAAAAGAGAAAAAAACCTTTTGCGCGCGCTTGTTTCGTTATTACAAAAAACACGACCAAATAATTGCTAAACTCAAGAAAATCAAAATTTTCTCTGCAGTAGAATAAGTGTATGGCTTTTGAATGGTTTTTATTACAAACTTATACAAGGACAAAATCTTTTTTTGAAAGGGAATAAAAATTGCTTAGAGATTGCTGCTGCTTAAACCCTGTGTTGAGAAGATCAAAGCGTTTTTTTATGCGGTGCGAATAGGCAACGTGAGCTACAGACAAGCAGACCAGACAACTCGATTTGTGCTGAAGCTCATTTGAAATTCCTTCTCTTTAAGTTGAACTGCTTTCTTCCTGTTTTCTTTCAAAATTTTTGAAATCTTCACTTTGAAAATTCTTCCCGCTTTCATAAGTGCTGACACTAAGTTTTAAAGATCATCTACAATGGTAACTACTGACACCAAAAAAGCTCTCTTCTATCTGGTGACTACTGAGACCGAAAATGGGCTAGGGGACTTCTTTCGGCAACTTCTGAGACCACGGACAGAAAGGAGGAGACGTTTAAGTTTTCAACTCAAAGGGATTATTTAGGTGAGCAAATTTGATTGGGGAAATGTTTCGAGCATTTGATTTTCTGGCTTTTCAGCTAAAGAAAAGAGAGTTCTTAAGTTTTCCTCTTTTTTTTTGAAGTTTTCAGTGCATACTACCCCATTAACTAGACGCGCGGCTAGTAGTATGCACAACTTGAAAACAAAAAATTTGATTGTCTCGTTTTCTTAAGAATACATACTACCCCATTAACCAGGCTCGCGGCTAGTACTATGCAGTTAAGATCAAAGAAAACACAAATTCCTTTATAAGTTATTTTGAAGAAGCGTTTTAGGAAATTTTCTCTGCGTTCCTCACGATTTTGCCAATTAGTTTAAAAAATAAAATTTCTTAGCTTGTTTTGTAATGAAGTGAGGAGGCTGATTGAATAAGTTTATTAAACTCGGTTGATATTTTTAAATAAACGTTAGAAAAAAATGTGTTTTGGTTTCTATAAGTCAGAGAAGCAATTTTGCCACTTTTCTGTTGCGTCTTTGCAGTTTTGCGAATATGATTTAAAAACCAGCTTCTTTTGAAATAAAATGAACTGGTGCGATCAATGGGTTCTCTTGGATCTAATAAATGTTTATGTCAAAACGTTAAGAAAACGTTTTTTGAATTTTAAAAGTCAAAGAGATTTTTGCCAAATTCTAATTGTCTCTTTGCTAAAAGGCAAAGTCCATAAACTAACATGAAAACTTGTATTATAGCAAATTAAGAGGGCCCAATCAATAGGTTTTCTTGGATCTACTAATTGTTTATATCATAACGTCAAGAAAACGTTTTTTGAATTTTTAAAGTCAAAGATGCAATTTTTGCCAAATTCTAGTCGTCTCTTTGCTAAAAAAAAATTTCCAGAACCTAACTATTGAACATGTTTTATAGCAGACTGAGGGGACCCGATCAATAGGTTTTCTTGGATCTACTAAATGTTTATTTCATAGCGTCAAGAAAACGTTTTTGAATTTTTAAAGTCAAAGATGCGATTTTTGCCAAATTCTAAGTGTCTCTTTGCTAAAAGGCAAAGTCCATAAACTAACTTGAAAACTTGTATTATAGCAAACTAAGGGGGCCCAATCAATAACTTTTCTTGGATCTACTAATTCTTTATATCATAACGTCAAGATAACGTTTTTTGAATTTTTAAAGTCAAAGATGCAATTTTTGCCAAACTCTAGTTGTCTCTTTGCTAAAAAGCAAAGTCCATAAACTAACTATTAAACTTGTATTATAGCAAACTGAGGGGGCCCAATCAATAGGTTTTCTAGGATCTACTAATTGTTTATATCATAACGTCAAGAAAACGATTTTTTGAGTTTTTAAAGTCAAAGGTGAAATTTTTGCCAAATTCTAGTTGTCTCTTTGCTAAAAAGCAAAGTCCATAAACTAACTATTAAACTTGTATAATAGCAATCTATAGGGGCCCAATCAATAGGTTTTCTTGGATTTATTAAAAAGTTTTCTTTAAAAGGTTGGAATAACGTTTTTTGATTTTTGACGCTCAAAAAGCACTTTGTCGAATTTTTCGTTTCCTGAGCAAAAATTTAACATACACAACTCAACAAAGAAGAGTCAATTTAAGGTCCAACTGAAGTGTTCTATTAAACTAGTAACTTTACTGTCATGTAGATTTTTTGCGACAAATCCAAAAACTGTTTTTGAATTTTTCCGATGCAAAAACGCTATATCGTTTTTTCGTGCAATTTGTGTGTTTTTCTTTTGCTAAGTGCGACATGTAGTTTCTCATGGCTTTTTCTTTCATAAATCATCCACAAAAGCTCGTTGGGGGACAATTTTCTGTTTTTTTTTTAGATTTTTTGTCGCAAAAAACTTCCAGTTTTTTGGATACGTCTAACCGGGGATAGGACTTCTGAGGTGACGTCTGGAACCTCGGGCAATCATCTCTTGGTGACGTCTGCGACCAAAAAAAAATCAGGCCCTCTGAATCGGGTGACGTCTGGAACCCTTGAAAAAAAGATCTCCTCGTCTTTGGGGACGTCTGAGACCAAAAAAATCTTCTTGGGGGGCTTTTCTTGCTGATTGACTTCGCACAAAATTGTCTTGTTGCTCTACTATCGATCTAAGGAACTGTGATTGTGCTCAACGCAAACCGCCCATCACAGATTGAATTCTCATCAACAGAAGGTGTTGTGTAACTGGTGGTCAGACGATCTTGGTACTGTTATTTTTTGTCTTTGGTTGTGGGGGGAGGGGGGGTTGATGTAACCCTCTTTGTTAAAAAAAATTCCGTTTCTTCATCACGGAGGTAGGTCTCCAATATATGTCATGAAACATATCTTCTAGACTTTTGGTTGCTCATATTTGGTTGCGACTTCTTGTCAGATGTTTTCGGGAAAGAGTAACTCTCAGGTTTTTGGCGGTTGTTTTAATCATCAGCAAAATGTCATGCTTTTCTTGAGTTTCCAAGGTCATTGGGAACATGATTGATTCGGAGCGACAAGAGGACACTCTTAATCATTCGAGGATCTAAGCGTCTCTCCTTCGACATCTTTGAGACAATAATGGTTGAAGTCGAAGCAATCCTGAATTCCAGACCCTTGACAAACGTTGCTGATCAGCCTGAAAACGAAGAACCACTCACTCCTAACCATTTCCTCATTCAACGCCCGTACAGTTCCCTGCCACCCGGAAATTTTGGAGATCAACAGCCAGTTAGTTTCAAGAACTGGAAGCACGTGCAGTAGTTGATGAACCACGTGTGGCGGCGCTTGATTAAGGAATACCTGCCGACATTACTCAAGAGACGTAAATGGACAGACAACAACCAGCCTCCTCTGAAAGTTGGAGATGTTGTGTGGGTACTCAAAGACTTGACGCCGCGAGGAATCTGGCCCCTTGGAAGAGTTGTGGAAACATCACCTGGGCGAGACGGTGAAGTACAAGTTGCCAAAGTAAAAACGGCTTACGGCTCGTTCGTGCGTCCGGTCGCCGGCCTCGCACGGGTTTTTTCTCCGTAGTTTTTTAATTCAAATTTTTCGCTCCGGCCTCGGGCAACATGAGCTACATCCACCCTTTGATGTTATTACCCTTACAGTATTTACATTTCCAATTATATAGGTTCAGGATATCGGATCAAACGACAATCAAGATGATCTTCAACCCCTGCCCTCCTTCTTGGAGCATGTTCCCAATGACCTTGGAAACTCAAGAAATGCATGACATTTTGCTGATGATTAAAACTACCGCCAAAAACCTGAGAGTTACTCTTTCCCGAAACCATCTGACAAGAAGTCGCAACCAAATATCAGCAACCAAAAGTCTAGAATATATGTTTCATTGCACACCTGTAGAATACCAATACTCCTTCCCGAGTAGTAAAAAGACCGTCACGTTTACAATAATTGCTTCAAACTGCGTTCGAGCGCAATTAAAAAGCTCAGGGGGTTGAGGACAAAATTAAATGGTCAGGCGCTAAAAATAACTAGACGAGAAGTCGGCAGTATGCAAATTTGCATTTAAGACTGAACCGATGCGAGCAACTTTTCGGGTTTATTTTTGAGTACGCAAAAAGGCAAAGGAAGCTCAATTACCTAATTTATAGGCACAGGAAAAAGGTGCTGAGTTATGATCCAAATTAGAAGTCTGCAGTTCTATTAGCCATTTAACCATTGGGTTAAGAATTCTATGCATGCAATGCAATCATAACATCGCTAAAAGTGCAAATGAGCATTACTGCAGCTTTGGTCATCCGAACTACGCCACTTTTGTTTTCATATTAGGCGCTTTCTGGAAGCGTGCCATTTGACATTCACAAAATACCTTTTCCCAAACTTCACCTTGCACCTAGTTTCGTAAAAACTTCTGCTCGTACAACCAACGAAAAAACCAATAACAGCTTCACTAATCTTTAGTTGGTGAATAATGAACTTCAATACAACCATTAGAGGTTACTCTATACCAACAAGTGAAATGACACTAGTTTCGGTGCACTGTTCAAGTGACGCTTGGTGAACTACCGCCAAAGAGTTCAGCTGCTTTAAATTGAGCAGGAGAAATTTCGTTTTAGTTTTGTCAAGGTCGTAAAAGCCACTCTATAGGACAAAACGGTCAAACAAAATTTTGCATAAATTAGATACGTTGCAAACAATAGCTTCAAACTTCGATCTTGAGCTATTAAAAAACTTACTACCTATCGTTTTCTATCCAGAGAAAATGTGCTACCACTAAGTGTGCAAACCACGGTTAAAGCAATTATTGAAAATAACCGACCTCCGTCGAGCGCAATTCATGACTGATGGGGGTGACGAGGGGGGATTGACAAACCATCAAATCACCTTGACATTTGCTTCTCGAACACTTTCGTCGAGACTAGTTAGGGCGTCTCCTCTGTTTTTCATGACGAAAAGTTTAAAGGGTCAGACGAGAAACTCTTAGCGAAAAAGTACATTAAAAAATCACAGCACCAATATAATTGCTAACCTTCGTTTGAGAGCAAACAGCTCTTGAATATGTAGATTGTCGACCAAATGACTAACTTACTTAAGAGTAGTTTACATGAAGCTGTCCTCTTAGATGAATCGCCAAAAGCTAACGGCAGTTACATTGCTTGCTTACCTGTTTCAATTGTGTAGACAGCGTGTGTGACATTCAGTCTTGATTTGCAACGATTGACGGCTTTAACGGGATAATTTTTCTACTTGCACATTCAAAACAGACTTTTCTCGGCGACTAACATTAAAAACGCTAATAAGTCAAATTAACTTTTCAAGGCCAGTTTTAAATTTTCACTTTACGCTCTGCTTTAGACAATGCAAGCTTCTGAACATCTTGTGCTGAGAATAGCTGTGAAACTCATGTGATAACGACTCAATTTAAATGCAAAGAGCAGCTGAGTTCTTTAAAATTCAATTCACATTTTGACTACTTATTGACTAGTTATGGAGCGCTGATAGAGGTCAGTTGATTTTTCTGTGTAAAAACAGTGAAAAATGAATTTTACATAAATAAATTGAAATCATGAGCGAAAGATGTTAAATATCAAAACAACAAGTCGCAAAGAAAAGCATTCCTTGAAATCGTCAGTATTTCACAATTATCTAGGATCAGCAGTAAAAACTCAACACAATCATGAAATACTGTCTGCTCAAATTAAGCATAAACGGCTCAGAGAAATCAGCGAAATATTAAATTGATGAATTCGATCAAAAACTACACACAAATACCAAAACACTTTTATAGAGTATTTTCAGCTCATTCTATCTCACAAAATAAGCAGATCAACGTATTTCTGGACATGACTCGAATGCTTTTGCTTTCCAATGCGCGATGAAATAAAATGCGCTGAATGAATTTTACAATTACTTCATTAAAATGGGAAGAACCAATGCTGGTTAACATTAGAAGGAAGCTGTCCTTCGATTGTGCAATTGTTCAATCCGAAATTAATAGAATCCAATCTCAGTTCCTCTTATGCCGGTCATTGTACATGTTCAGTTTGTTCTGTTTAATCTGGTTTGGTTTGATTCAGCTAGTTGATGAGATTCAGAGTAGAAAGCACTTTCTCTTCTTATTCTTTTTCTTGGTTTGAAGAGCGGCCCTGGTTGCAGTTTCAAAGACTTCGCGCACGCCATCTTTAGTCTTCGCCGAGCATTCCAGAAAGGCATAAGCACCAATCTTTTCAGACATTTGACGTCCCTCTTCGGCTTTAACGGGTTCCTGCTTCAGCTTAGCCAACTCGCGCTTCGTGTTCTCACACGTCCTCAAATCTTTCTTATTTCCAACAAGTATGATTGGAATTTGAGGGCAGAAATGACGTACCTACATTAAACAAGGAACACAAGTTGCTACTCAAATTCAACTTCTATGTTTATGAGAATTAAACCGTGGTCTGTGTTAAAGCATCTCGCACTTCCTGGATCTGGATTTTTAGAACTATTATGTACCACTTCCAAACATTTCAGCAAAATTTAGCTTCAAACTTATTGAACATTCAAGATTCGTCAAAATTAGCTAAAGATAAAAAATTACGGAGCTTAAAGCTGCGAAATGTATGAACCATAGGCGAAAAAACTCTGGAGCAGCTCAAGCTATCAAAATTATGCCTTCATAGATAAAACTCAGTAGAGAAAGGTACAGCTATAGACCCGTGAAAGTAAAGCAGTGGACGTCATCGACTAACCCTCGGCTTTTTCCTGTATGACGAAAAGTCACAAATTTGACAATTTTTTAAAGCAAAAAGTAGCATTCAAAAAAGCAACAGGACTGGAATAATTGCTAAGCACTTCTTCCGAGAGCAATTAGTTACCAAATGAAATTAACATTATTGATGACGTATTTATCACGAGGACTGCAATGGCACGAGAACTACTTACTTCAGAAAATAAGGTATAAAAGAAGGCTCGCATGATTCTGTGCGTGGAAGAACACTTCCAATGTCATATTTGATAGCCAGCAAGCAATACATTGCTGCATTCGTGCAGTATGTTTTGTTTAAGAGGGATGCAAGAAACCCCAAGATAGTTCTGGCCTCACTATGGAAAGGACTAGATAGAAATAGAATTTCCAAACATACTAGTGCTTCATTCTACGTTTTTAGAACCAGTGTAATAAGAATAAAATATTACCAAAGTCATTCAACACGCTTATTATCATACAGTATGAACTGTCGCCAAATTAGTTTAGATGCTTCAAATTTTAAATGTAACAATTTTTAATGTAACAAATTTTAAATGAGTACAGTTTAGAACATAGCCGGCAGGCTTCCCGAAAAAACGTCGCCATTGATATTCCCATTACCCCGATCAGGATTAAAAGAAAATTTAATTTTTGCACAAAACTATTTCTTGTACGAATTATTTTGATGTCAAAAGGATAACAGATGGTATCTAAGGGATAGGAACAATCAAGTAGTCGGCATCTAAAATGCGCTTTATGGGTTTATCCCGTTTCTTGATATTCTTCTTAGAACTCCATTCAATTTAGATTGCTTTGCCGAGCAACTGCTGTTTAAAAACAGTTGACCGAAGAATAAAACTATCCTAAAGTCTAGAATTCACGCAAGATGTGACTTACGGAAAAGCGAGAAAATTTCATTTGATAAAAAAACATAGCAGGACAAGTCCTGACACAATTCAAAGAATTTTGTTTAAACAAAAAACCAGACCGAGAATGGACAATGAATGGATTTGGAAAATCAGAAAAATCCAAACAACTGACTAACGTCGGGTAAATTGCTCTCACGTTTTCAAAAATTTATCACATTGAATTAATTTCATCGTTCGAGAGCAATTAAAAAGCGAAATGTGGGCAAAAATGAGATTCGAGCCGATTTTGCTCTCGAATTTGCGATTCAATCAGGGAATTTGAATAATTGATTGCAATTTTTACCGACAAACACAAGTTATCAATTAATTGAAATTGGGATTCGAGATTCGAAGCAATTATCTGCTTAATATGATTCAGGCATGATACGTGCGACTCAATTTACTGATGTTTACGGAAAGTGTTACGACTTCTAGCTGATTTTTTTTATCTTTTCCGTTTGTGCCCCCCGATAACTAACGTTGAAAAATTGTTCTCGAACGACATTCGGGTCACTTTACTTCAAAGCGGGCTTTAGCTATACATAATTTTTTATGAGACTTTGTTATTGAATCGGATCTTTGCGTTTGTACCCCCCAGTTAAAGAGCACGTGCCATTACCTAGTAAATCACAAGGTGACGTTCAACTATGCCGACGTAATACTATGCCGATTATAAGAGTGCCGAAAATTTATTCAATTGTTCACCCGATAACTTCTAAACCAATCAGATCACTTTAACTGAAATGAGCGCGAAATTTCTGAACCAATCACCATGAAGTTGTGAGATTTTGGATTTTATTATTTATCAGGACAAGATAATTGGAGGGAGAAATATTTAAAATAAACAATGATAATTGCGGACCACGGCCATGCCTCAGCGACCCGTGGGACTTGATATGAATCTATCACAACCGAATACTGACCAGCGTGCCCTGGTTGCGTTGAAAACATTATTCGGTTAGCATTTAATTGATAATTAATTGGTAATAGCAGTTTCGGGAATTTTATCAATTCCAGTTTCGGCACTCTTAAACGTCGGCATAGTATTACGTCGGCATAGTTGTACGTAATCAAATCACAAAGTAAAAATATTGCACGTGCCTCTGAGAGGGATGCAAATAATATGCGCCACTAAGCTGGGGTGTGTGTGTGTGTGTGGGGGGGGGGTGCACAAACGGAAAAGATCTATTGAGTCTGCAGTAAATGAGCGTATATAAAGTACAGGGGTCACAAGAAAAAAACCAATTTACCTCTGGTGTCCACTTTTCTGGGATATTTTCCAAACTGTCGGGACTGTCAATACTGAAGCACATAAGGATCACATCTGTGTCTGGATAAGAAAGAGGTCTCAGTCTGTCGTAATCTTCCTGGCCTGCCGTATCCCATAAGGCTAGTTCAACCTGAGAAAATAGCAATTCATGGCATAAGCAGTTAGAACCTAGTTCTATAAATTAAATTTATTGTTTATTTCTGATAACTGTAAATAATTTCGACAACTTTTCAGTGTGATCTGATGGTTAATTCAATCTTCTTCTATACCATAATCAGTCTCAACCAAAAAGTAGCAACCGATTTAGATAATGTCTTACGGCTCTTCTATTGTTAATTAGATTAACATTTCAATTAGATCTTGTTCAATTTCACATTTCCATTGAATTCCATAAACATTATCTTGATTTCGAAAAACCCCGAAGCTTCAGTTAGAACCTAGAGCTCTTTAATTTAAACTATTTAATTATTCGAGGTAAGTCATAATTTATACCTGTTTCTGGTCAACTTCTATGTCAGCAACGTAGTTCTCAAATACAGTCGGGACGTAAACCTGAGGGAACTGATCTTTGCTGAAAACAATAAGCAAACAAGTTTTTCCGCAAGCCCCATCTCCAACGATAACCAATTTCTTCCTGATTGCAGACATTACCTAACTCTGAAATTTTATTTTCTATTGTAACAAACTAACTTCAATTGCAATAACTCACAAAATAATTTCTTCGCTAAAAATTTAGCTGTGGCTCAGCTTAATACTATTTCTGACGTCTCAATCTATTACCAGCTGTCTAATTTAATATAATACCTATTATTGTACTTATAGTAGCAATCCCGCTAGAGTTAAGTTTATTTTGTTAACCATTTTAAATTTGCCAGTAACGTGTCGTTAACGACAGACAAAATCTAATGTCTCATTTGCCTCAATTATCCAATCCACTTCCTCTGTCATCTCTATATATAGTTTTAAACACTTTTTTCGCAGATGAAAGCAAAAGAACCATAACTGGAGAATGTAGGTACTTTGATCGCTTCGACGAGTTTTAAAGCTTAGGAGCAGCGATCGTTGATACAGAAAAATAGAAGGCTACGCATTTTGCATTTTTCGTTTGATTTAACTAATTGTAAATAAAGGTGCATGTCAACATATTGGAAAAAAGGACCTAAATATCTGTTTTTTTCTAGCTTACCTGCTTAAATCTTTTTTTTAATCAATCCTACAGTTTAATGACAAAGGAAATGCACATTAATGAAATTGAGGATTTTATAATTTCCCTAGAGAACAGCGAGGTAAGTGTTAACAAGGGTTTTCTGCAAAGTTGTAACTCAGGAAACTCAATATAATTTCGTTTTGATCTTTTAGATCTTCAAGGGAGATGAACTTTTCCGGGAAATGGTGGACGATTGTCGGTCTTTTGTCATGGGAGTGCGTTTCACTCGTGTATTGAACCAGCCCAATGCCGTCAAGTAAAGTTTGGAATGCTGAATATCTTTCAATACCCTTTGCAAGTTCATAAGAATGAAATTGTTCAATCTTAGGGAACGCGAGAAACACGATGCTACGTTTTACGAGACGTTGGCACCTCTGCTACTTCAAATTACCCGGTAGGTTTTGATAGATTTGGTTTGAGTTTTTAAGTTTGACGTGCATTCAGTGACGTAAGATTGTTGATTTCTTTGACTGCTTGGCCTTGTAGGTTACCAGCTCAACGTCATAAGGGACATTGTAATACTTAGTACGCAGTGATTCATTTGTGAAGAAAGTAAATTAAATTTATGACCAATTGGTTTTCGCAGTTGCAATGAAAATAAAAATGCTTGTAAAATTAATTGTAATGAAATTTAACTTATCAAAATTTTTTTTTTGGCACTGTTTCCTTCCTACAACTTTTGAAATAAATATACAAATTTTACGTTTCTCTCTAGTTGTTAAGTTATGCAGGTCATCAGATGCCTGGCGCACTGCGCAACGAGTGAAGCAGAATTCAAAATGGCTTTAGTTTCAAAATAAACGTTTAATATATGAAGTGCCACGTCATTAGCCCTTTATTTGGTAAAAAAAAGGATAAACTAAGTGAGGAATAGAAAAGGACTAAAGGATTTGAGGAAAATGATATTTGATAGGTCACCTTCTCACGAAAAGCTGCGCAAAAGCAATTACAGCAACATCAATTTTCGTTAATTTTTGCACAATTTTTTTTTTACTAATTTCAATATTTCCGTTTTTTAGTAGCATCGAATTGATAACCAGGCTGTTATCTGGTCGCATGGTGAGTTTTTTGAATAAACATATTTGCGGCCCTGGGATCTCTCCTGTTTGTGCCCCCAGTACGTTTGCACCCCTCAATAATAGAGCAGGTGTCCTAACATAGTAACTCATTATACTACCTTCCTACCTCACGACCTTTTATATCGATTTCCAGAAGGCATTCGACAAAGTCTCTCACGATCTACTTTTAGACAAACTATCGGCGCTTGGCATCGGAGGAAACTGCATAAGTCTGCTTGGAAGCTATCTGTCAAATCGGAAACAGACAGTGCGAATAAATAGTACAACCTCAAAAGAACTTGATGTCTTTAGCGGCGTCCCCCAAGGTGCCATTCTAGGCCCGCTGCTCTTCCTAGTCTTCATAAACGATTTGCCGTCCTGTGTTATGTCAAAGGCTTTTGGCTATGCGGATGATTACAAAATTGTAGGGACCAATCCTGTGACGCTCAACATAGACGTCAGAAAACTGTGGAGGTGGTGCGAGGATAATCTGATGTCAATGAACCTGATGAAAAGCAAGCTGCTGTGTATTAAAGGCTCTGCCCAAATATCTCTGCCCAAGTATACCTTCGAAGCCACTCAATCGATTAAAGATTTGGGCCTCTTTGTTAATGACTCTTCAGACTGGACACTACACGCAAAGAAAAGAACCGAAAAAGCCTTGAATGCATTCTTCCTGCTGAAACGAAACCTTTGCAAGGCAAATTTTGCAACCAGGAAAAATCCATATGTTTGCTACGTCGTGCCAATTGTCAACTATGGCGCGGCCTTGTGGAAACCATCAAATTGCGATTTAACTTTACTTGAAAGTGTTCAACTTAAAGCAATGTCCTGGGTATTCAAGACCAGCAACAGCGTCTTCTCATACAAGGAAAAACTTCAGAAAATCAACATCTTGCTACTGTCTCTATATCAAGAACTTCATGTCGTGTTATTATTTGCAAAAATGTTATCGGGAAAAGTTGATATAGACTGGCAAAGCCATGTCACTCTCGCTGAGGTGGGAACCCTGAGAGCCCAAGTCACTAGAAATTTTATCTGTAAGCAAATGCGGTTGCAGAAGAGTGAGTCAGATTTTTGGTACCGAGCCTGTCACCTTGCAAATCTGTTCAATGATTTTCAAATATGATATCCTCCTTGATCGAGAGCACAAAAGCAAACTCCTGGAACTCTACAATCGGTTCTTCATATCCCGCTACAACGAATCAGACCCTTGCTCTTGGCGTCTCTTGTGTGGCTACAATAACTGTAGAGACTTGAAGAAACTCATCTTTACGTAAATAACAATAAATTTTGAACAACTCAATAACCGGCTTTTTTGCGAACCCGCGGATTACTTTATCCTAAATCCTTTGTCATTATTATTATTATTATTATTATTTTTATTATTATTATTATTATTATTATTATTATTATTATTATTATGTAAAAATTTGGTACGTGCTTGTGGGGGTGCAAATGATCTGTGGGGGGGGGGGGGGCACAAACGGAAATGATCCTACTTTAGTTTTCACTTTTTCTGGTGACTTTCCACAAAGTACACTAAAGGTGATGTGCGTGCTTTAATAGTACATTGATATTGTTGCCTAGGTCGATCTCTGGGCAACTGATGATTTCTGGAATTTGTCATTATGTGCTGTCAATAAAGTTCTGTCGATTATGCCCGTTTTTTTGTTCTTTGTTTTGATATTGAGTACCAATAATGATAGGTCCCATTTAAACTCCAAGGAGTCCTAAAATGAAATTATACAGTTTTCAGTTAATAGTTTAATTATGTTTATGATTAATTTGAATAAGTTTATTTTCGTAAAAGTTTACTGACAATACTTGTTGTCTTTTTTCTGCAGTTTTTTATCTTGAGTATATAAAGGTATCATTGATTGCTCTAGTGTTTTAAACGATACTATTATTTGTTTGAGTTCTGTTCTAATAGTTTTTTGTCAAAAATTATACGTGAACTTTGAGTTCTGACGGTTTTTGTTGTTAATTTTGTTGTCTTTTTTGCTCTTTAATCTCTTTATTTAAGGTTTTCAGATTTAAATAATGAATACTGGTTAAATCTAAATTTTGTTTTTCAGATAATAGTATCATTTTAGGCTGGGCTGGGTTATGTTTCTGTTAAACTTTTTGAAAGTACTCAATTTTCAGTATAAACTTGATAAGAATTGGACAAAAATTTGCCAAGATAGGTATTGAAGGGATGAAATCTGACTAAAATCTAGCTAAATAGTGTGAAAATACAAAATTGGATATAAATTACACTGAAAATGCTTTGGGGGAATGGAATTTGGCTAAATTGTTTAAATGGTATGAGAATAGTGAATTTTGGACAAAATTCAGTGAAAATTAATTGTCTACAAAATCAGGAAGAGACAGAAAAACTTTCAAAAATTCCAACGTACAAATTAATTTAAAAATTTTCATTATAGGGTCACTAATGCTGCCGAAAAGGAGAGTAAGAGACAAGACAAACAACAAAATCAGATAAAAATAACAAGCATTTCTGACGACCAAAAGTTATTTGCCTATCTATTTTTAAAAAACTTAACAGAGAAGTAAAAAAAGCATCAAATAAAAACTAAACTAAACCAACTGATTTGCATTTCACTAGATAAGATGCGGGACCTGTCTTGATAGAATAATTAACAATCAGACAAAAACAAAAGTGGCAAAGTTAAAAAATACGTTTATACTTTCAAAGAAAATTAATTTCAAAGTCATGAAAACCATAACTTATTAACCAAAATCAGTGAATGGCTTCATTTATACCTCTTAATATGAAGCCGCTGAGACATGATTTCATTATCCAAATTGTCATACGACAACAAAAAGAACTAATACAGGCAAAAATCGAAAAGTGAACTAAATTGTCCAAAGGAAGGGTTTCGAAGCCTATAAAGTAATAATCTATTTACTTAAAATTTTAAATATAAAATATTGCGCCTTCACTCAGCGTCATTAATTTGATATCTGACTTGTGAACAATATGCTATTAGTGCCATAATCGGACAACACAGCAAAAGTGGACCTCAAAAATTAATGTGTCCAAAAATAAAAAAAAGTTATGAAAACTCGTTGTGTCAACGCAAAAAAATCATTGTTTAAGCGATAAAAGTCACCATAATTTAATTTTTCACAGAGAACGCGATGTCTCTCTTTTCTTAGAATACGCTAAAAGGTGGCAGAAATAAGATTGAAAGTGGCAATTCACACAAAACTAATTCTTTTAAAACAAATTTTTTAAAACAAAAAGTCATAAAGACCATAAAAACTCAACTGTAAAATTGTAAAAAGCTTGATATTGTTGATTAGGTAGGGAGACTAAGTTAAAAGACTACGAAATAACAACGAATACAAACAACACTCAAAATTTGAAACAATTTAACGCAAGATGTTGAAGCCAGAAATACTATTAGTTTTTCTCCGAATTTATCATGTATGCTCATTGGTCTTCATTTGCACGTAAAATTGACATGTCAATAGTTGATCGTTGATTTGAAATTATTCTGATCTGTAATTTCCTCAAAAACAGGCAGAATTATTTTAAAAACAGTACAGCGCCCCATTACAATCCGAATAATTTTTGAATCGTAAAATTTCACACCTAGATCAGATCTAGCTTTTCAGCGCTGTTGGTCCGTTAAAACAAACAACTGTGCCAAATCCTAACGAAATATCTAATTTTTCCAAAAAGTCAATATAGCATAATTAAGTGATGAATTTTGGATACTTATCTAGTTATATTAGCAAAGAAGCTTTTTATATCAACTGAAAGCACTCAATAACTTCTTTGATAGCTATTTAGAGACTGAATTAGTTACTTGATTAACTATATTTGGCCATAAGACTACAAAAAGAACATCAAACGCTGGAAAAACTCAAGAATTAATTAAAATCTACGAAAATATAAATCTATAAAAGTCTAAAAAAATTATGATCTTTAGTCAGAACAGCGAACCTGTATTTTTTTGGCATTACTTGAACATGAATGGCAACTTCTTTTAATTTAACTTTTAAATGAAAACAGTTGAGTAATTCGGATGAAAAAAAAATGCAAAAATTGTTTTTTAAAAAGGGCCGACGCAAAGTACAATCCGAATCCTTTTTCATTGCAAAAATCAACGATGAGACCAAAACTGGCAATGATGTCGCTGCGCCTCTGTTAACGAACGCAGTTGCTTCAAATAAATGCTTTTTAATTTTTGGCAAACGAAAATCTTGATATATCAAATATAAATAATGCACTTTTTTAATAAAAATCAATTTAAATTAGCAAAAGAACGCTAAAATGGTAGATCTAGAACACTTTCGTTGTAACCGGAGGTCAAAAAATCCTTTTCTGAATGAACAAAGGTTTTATAAGTGGGTTTAATGTCTGCAGTACAGGTCAAGGTAATAATCTTATTTGATGCTATTTTTATAAGAAAATGCTGAATTTTCAAAAATTGAGCCGAATTTTTAGCCAAAACAGTTGATTCAAGAAATTCAACAACTCTCTTTTATCTTCAAACGTGAAACCAATGAGACTAATGTTAACAATTTTATCAAAATTTAAGGAAATTTTGATCACAATTTAAAGAATTACAAAAATGTGAGCAAAATAACGGTTATTAGGCTAACGTTCACAAACCTCGGTAAAAATCAAAATTCAAAAACATCTGTTTGATTTGAAATTCTACGCTTGACAAACTTTCTAATGTTACCAGTAGCAACTGTGTACAATGAATATATCGATCGGCGAAAATTGGCTGAACAAAAAAAACCAGTTGAGCATATAAATCCTCCCCCACTAAAGTGGATGGGAACAATAAAGTTAAGGTAATTTAACTTTAACAGAGTAAACTTTGTTTTGGTAATTTTAAGGTGAGTTGCGTTGAAGTTACAGTTTTTGTAATGCAGTGAGGACACTTAACTTTTATGGTGAAATTAACATATTGTTAGGTTAAGTTAAGTCAATGAAGGAAAAACAGATTTCCCCTAACAGTTGAGGTAAGCTAATAAATCCTCCCCCACTAAAGTGGATGGGAACAATAAAGTTAAGGTAATTTAACTTTAACAGAGTAAACTTTGTTTTGGTAATTTTAAGGTGAGTTGCGTTGAAGTTACAGTTTTTGTAATGCAGTGAGGATACTTAACTTTTATGGTGAAATTAACATATTGTTAGGTTAAGTTAAGTCAATGAAGGAAAAACAGATTTCCCCTAACAGTTGAGGTAAGCTAATTTTTGAGGTAAAGTTTCCTTAACTTTCTTTACTGTACAGGAACAAAAGTTTTTTTGGAAAAATGTTTGTAGTTCATTTTTTGTTTTTTTTTATTTTACGTGGCTAAAGCATTTTTCATTCTTTTATTGAGTTTCAAAAACATTTGTAACTTTCATAACTTTGTTTTTGTACAAACATTTCAAAAACATGGGCTTGGATAAGGTCAAATTTTTAAATTTTAGGTTTTAAAGAACTGATATTTCAAAGACTGGCTCAGTTTTTTTTTCAGCTGAAAATTCTTTAGCTATTAAAATTTCCAGTCATTAGCAATAAGCGTTTTTCTCGTTTTAACAGTTTATTCTCGCTACAGCCTAACAAGTTTATTATCCTAATGTTGAATTAAACAGTTTTCGGTTTCTGTGTTTCTGTAGGAGCGATTTCGTGAAGTAACTTAACTTGTAGCGGGAGAGGCAATGGGGTGTGGTTGAAAACGAACAAAATATTGTAACTTTGTATGTATACTATTGTTCTTCACACAGCATTGTCAAGTTGTGACTTCCATAAAAAATCACAAGGTGTTCAGCAATTATTGGCAATCACTCTCAAATCAGTGTTTGTGTGTTTATTCACAAAAACAGGAGCATGAAAATAGATAAAAAGAACGAGAAGACGACCTAATGAGATTTTATTGATGTTTCAGCCTCAAAAACAAGTCGGAGAGGAACAGAAAAAGTCACGTGAGGATGGTTTACAAATGGTGGAAAGAAAACAAGAGCATTCTCCATCGGAACCTCAGCGTAAGTTTTTTTAAATAGTTGGATAATTGCTAGCAAATCAATAGCCATTAAAATTATATATTTTTGCGTAGTTTGTTTTTCAATTCGAAGAGCTCGAATTGTATTTCAGTGCTCTGTTCACTTTTTTTTTCTGCCTTTTAGTTATTTTTGTGATCTGTTAACAGAATCGAGCATAATTGAGTGATGAGAAAATGCATCTCAATAAGACCCATGGATTCCCTCGAAATAAACTGTTTACGCACGAGAAGTATAAAATGTGTACTGTTGGTCAAAAATCATTGGACATGCAAAGCCGTTACAAAGCAAAGTACAAGTTTTGAGGCTTTTGATCACATTTGCAATTTATGGTTTATCGGCGTTTTCAACAGTTTTTTAGAATTTGTTTTTAGACGGCAAATAGGTTTTGATTGCTGCCTTCTTATTTAACCCTTCTAGTTTTTAGAACCTGTCCCTTTTAGAAATGAAATCTTATTTTAGTCTGTTCAATTAACTGCATATTTAATTTTTTTAGACATAAAAGAGTTTGCTTCTTCATCCCTCAGTTTGCTTTTTCATCCTTTAATTAACTGCATATTTAGTTTATTAGGCATAAAAGAGTTTGCTTTTTCATCCCCCAAAGTTAATCAACTTTAAATTAAAAATGTAAGTATAGAATTATAAAATTGAAATTGGCGTCCATTAAAAAATGGGGCAATGAGTGTTGGCAGTCGACAAAAGCCAGTCACTGATTCTTCATTATTACGTGCGTGCACTTGTGATGAAAACATAATTATCTGCTTGTATTTTTTACAGAATGATGTGATTTCTGATATTACATAGTTTTGAGAAAAAAAAGAACTTTTTGTAGTTAAGGGTAACGAGTTCTAGGTTAAACGCATCATGGTGTTCTCTGGTTGAAATTGCTCAAAAAAACAAATTGATTTGGGGCCCACGCTACAGATTTTACTCAATGTGGCTAACTGATACTCATTAATGGGCAACACAAACATAATTTACCAATTGGAAAGCCAACGTCATAAAAAGCTAATTGTGGTTCCTATTTTATGTTGACTTTCGAGCCTGAAACTTGATCCAGCATTGTGATGGTCGTTACTTCACTGTTTTCTTTGCTGACATCTCACAGAATTTCATGTTAGTTCGAATTCTGCGCGCTGTTTCAGATATCATTTTTTTGTTTCATAGGTGATATTTGTTACTAAAGCTATAATGAACTGCAGAAGTAAGTTAGCACCCCTAGCTTTGCGAAGTAAAAATTCGGTTTTTGAGGCAATTTTACTCCAATTTAAAATCAATTATCGAAAAGATTTTTTACACCATTGATACCATACACTAGTCATCTCGTCTACCTATGAATTTCAGAAAAAGGCAGCGTTAACTTACCCGATATCGCAATGTAAAGTTGATGAACTCCATCCCAGTTTCACAGGAAAAAGAAAGTTGTCGCAAGATCTGGTTTGTTTTCAGGTTTGTTCAACTATGGTTAAGTTTGGACTTGTGCTAAGCATTAAAGAGAAGAAAGATTTGAATAAATTGTGATCTTGTGACTTTCGTTTTACTGTGAAACTTGGATGGATTTCAGCCACTTTACATTGGGATTTCTGGTAAGTGAACGTTGCGTTTTATTTAAAATTTATAGGTAGACGAGAGCACTAATGTAGAATATCAATGGTGTAAAAGTTCTTTTCGATGATTGATTTTAAATTGGAGCAATAGTTCCTCAAAAATTGAATTTTTACTTGGTAAAACTTCGGGGTGCTAACTTACTTTTGCCGTTAAGTGTACTTTTGGGGACACTTTTTAATCTTTCTGATGTTTTCTCAGTTTGAGCAGCTGATAGATACACTATAGTAATTTCTCGTTATCAGAGAACTGATTTGAACTCAAAATGTATTATTTGATGTTTGCGCGGCTTTTTAAAAATTTTCTTGGTGTACGTAGCTTTTTGGTACTATAATGTAGCAGTTTCCTTCATGACTTAAACAATTACTTCTGTACTCCTTATTCAAATTTATTGAAGACTCAAGCTCTTATTGGAGGTCAAATGAACGAGCTAAGAATTTAAAAGCTGAGTGGGTTTATTTTGCTTAGAACTCTATTGATTGATTTGATCATAGAATTAAATTTAAAGTTAAGATCCAAACTTAAGTCAGACGAATTTCTTTTTTTTCAATGTCTATTTCCTGTTGTACTTTGACAAGTCTGCGCTGCATCTATCGGGTATGTGATTTGCTTATCTTCTGCATAATTTGGGTTCTTTTTCATTCAAGCTACTGTTATGAAAGTCAATGCGTGTATAGATCGCACGTTATTAACAAGCTTATTATTGAACTCTAACCCTACCCTAGTTGATCAAATCAATTTATCAGTGCTGTTGTTTATTTTTATTTTTAAAAACTTGCCTTTTTAGTACATATTGAAAAATTCTTTTTAGCAACTGGAAACAATGATGAATAGCAGAGAAGGCAGTGGAGGTGGCGGTGTTTCGAAACTGAGAGTCTCCAAAGATGTCATCAAGCGGTCTCAAGACTTGGAAGATGGATTGTTCTTGCCCTCTTTGGGGTTATCTCAGGTTAGATCTTTCGAAATAATGTGTTGCTTATTAATTGCTCTCAAGTAATGTTTGTAGCAATTATATTAGTCCTGTGGTATTTTTTTAATGCAGTTTTTGCTCAACCAATTTTTCGTCTGATCTTTTTTTTTTAACTTTTCATCCTTAAAAACGGGATAAACAGTTAAGCTTGGAGGGCATTAGGTGACTGAGCAGCTAGCTCTCTTAGAGCCTAACGCCTTACTAATATCAAAATATCGCATTCAACAAAAATAATTTGGGGAGACAACTTCATGGTTTGAATAGCGGTTCTTAATCCCCCTCAGTCGCCACCATCAGTCACCTCCCATCCAACACCCCCCCCCCCCCCTCCAGTCCACCTTCCTCCACCTGGCGATTTTCACCTCTTCCCGTCCAGCCCTCTCAAAGCTACCCCCATCCTTGCTCGCAGTTTCTGTAAGTAATATTTACTGCCTAATTATTTTATTTATTTTGTATTCTAAATATTCCTAGTCCTTCATTTTATCTTAAACCTTCATGATATTATTTTCCCCATGTGTTAAGAAAGGGTGCAGATAATTTTTTACAATTGAGAGCAAGTTGTCCGTTTGTAATTCGGTACCGGCTCTGCGGACTTATGATGTGTGCCAGGTGTGGGGATAATCTCTTTCGAAATCAGAATTAGGGATTTTCAAGCTTTTTGTAGAAAATTATTTATACAAATATTATTTTACAGGATGTTGTTTTTGACGATTCTGACACCGAAAATGACAAACCATCTCAGCCAGAAATTGACGACCGTATCTCACGTTTCTCATCGGATATCCTGAAACAGTCCAGTCTTCTGGAAATGCCGCCTGGTTTGGACGATGATCCAGATGGTCAGAGGAACATTGATGAGGATGGGGATGTCTCACTGGGTGGGAGTCCTGGTGATAGCGCAGAGCTGTCCAGATCTTACAGAGACGACAAGGAAATTTTGATTCCAGGTATGTCATAATGCTGTTGTGTAATGCTACGTAACAAAGAAACGCAAAAAATTGGAACTGAGCTGTGCTTTTATACTCTATTCTTTTACTTTACCTTTGTTAATTTTTCAGGAATGTTGATTTTTGATTGTTGATTTTTTGCATTTTGGAAAATAATGCTAATGCAATTTAAATGAAACAATAAAACCACATTGAGTTCAACGGAATGGGATACTTCACAATTCGTTGTTTACTATTTGATTTTATATCTTAATTGTGCATTACTGTAACCTAGGAATTTAGTTCAACTGAGAATTCAACCTGCTAATCTGAACTCGCTGCTTGAAATAAGGATAATGTCGTCCCTATTTTAGAAATTCGAAAAAAAATTACCAAATTTTTGGTTCTAAATTTTGTAACTGAGTGTGTTGCTTTTGACAACAATTTATTCAAAGTTTTTCAAATTACTTCTAGATGATAAAATAAATTTAGACGAACTTTTTCTCTCAGACTAATCAAAGATATTCGACAAACTTGAGACGTTCGTTAGAGTTATGTAGTATTCAAGTTTTTGTGAACAGTTGACGTATTTTTTTTACATTTTTAGTAACTTCTGCTCAAATTTTCACCCAATTTGCAAAAGAAATCAAAATTTGTTAACGGTAGTGTTATTGTTTTGACGTTTAGGGCTAGAAGATGGTTGTTCAATTTTAAAATATTCGGCCTTTTTTCATGAAAATAGGCACCAAATATGCTTCATTAACCCACTTTCTCCATGATTGCAAGAAGTACAGATCTAAAACTGCTGAAACAATTTGTAGCTCGGATAAGGGCTGTTTGTACTCCTCTTTTCTATAAAAGTGTTCAGGAATTAACCTTTTGCCGCTTTATTTCTAATTTAGTTCGATATTTATTCAAGATGTATCCTCCATTTTTGATATTTTAAGAATTGTTTGTTTTAAGCTAAGATTCGGTACGATTACCTTTTTTGTTAGACGCGCAGTGATAGAACGGCTAGTTATTGTCTGATTGTTATTTTCACAATCAGAAAAGATTCGTGTTTTAATGGGGCGCTTTGTTTGTTAAACTCTTCTTTTTTTTCGTTTTTTATGTAAGTATAAGACAAGTTTGTTGTCATATCCAGGTTCAATTAATCTTAGATCCCATTTGCGTTTATGATTTCGATGGCCTCAATACAGTGTTTATAATTTTTCTAAGGATTTCGTGAGTTTTACCACCATAGGTTGTTCTTTTGGAAGGCCCATGACATAATCTCAGGATTCGATAGTTCCTCTGGTTCCCTGTCGATGTATATGTGAAGTTATTTAATGTTATCAGTTTGTATTTAATGGCTCCTAAGACATTTAACATTTTTTTGAAAAATTTTTAGGGCGTTGTTCAAATTTTTAATCTGATTTCTTTCAGCCTCTAGCTTAGCGTCCTTAATGAAAAGTCTCGTCTTCTTTCATGGGAGGCAATAATCAATTATGTTTTCAGTGATTTTACGTTATTCGTTAATTGTTTTACGACTATGATACTACGAGTTCTCGGACATATTTTGTTACTTTTGGATTTTTGCTCATATATGTAGTTCTTATTTCGTTTCCTGTCATAGTATCGAATTTTTGATGGATATTATGGGCCTTTGGGAAATGAAGCTTACATGAACTTGTAAAAAGTTCTTAGTGAAAAGCTTATGGTATTATGGCTTAGACATTGACACTGTTTTCTTTCGCCCAATTGATCTGAAATTTTTAATCTTTGCCTGTATTTATTGTTCGTTTTTTCTAGTCGCATAACATAATCTTTATAATGATCTTTATGGGTATCAATGAATCTATTTGATGTCTTCAATTGATAGCTAATGATTTTTAATGACTTTGATTTTATTTGTTTTCAATGTCAATATATTTTTGAACTCCTTTTTTGTTGTTCGTTTTCTCAGCTTGCAGCTAGTTCTCAGTATCGACAGGGCGCACTCTTCGGTTTTTTATTTTGACTGATCGTTTCATGACTTTGACATTGTGTTGGTTTGACAATGGCAGGTTGCATGGGCTTTTAATGAAGCATTGTTTAATTCAGCTTTGGGTTTGAGTTCGCCAATTTTTTCGAACGATCTGTGATTTATTGGTACGTTTTCTATCCCTTCCTCGTTTGGTAGACACTTAAGTCAAATTGTGGTTTTTTGAGACCGGAACATTTTGTGCGAACGTACATTACAACCGAGCCCACTTGTTTTAACATAGTATTTATTTACTGTCCTAAATAGAAGACGTACTTTTTGTAGTTCACCTGAAAAGATGAATTTGTCAATAGATAAACCTTGAATCTTTCTTCCGAGAAGTATCGCTGCTTCTTTAGTACGCTCTAGGCAGATAATACAAATGAACTGTTTTTGACTCGTATTTTTGTGATCTGCTGGCTAAAATATATGCGATATCGCTTGAACGTTTTAAATTATACACTCCCGAAGACATCTTTTCAATTGCCTTTCAGATGCCTTTTCAGATTTCAGAGGTCTTAATCTTTGAATTTTTTAAAATAAGGCTTTAGTTAGAGAGTTGTTAATTTGTCGATTTCCTGTTTTGACAGGTGCCTCGAAGTCGTTCATGCTGACGATGCCTTCTGCCACCCCTCTGGAGCAATCGCCCCTCAAAAACATGAAGAGTAAGTTAAACTATTATAATTTATTACTTATAATTACATTAACTCTGAAGAGATGGTGGCAACTAGTTGTGCAAAAATACAATTGCGCGAGTCTCGGTGTTTCGTTCTAAATTATTTGCATTCAAACGGGAGTATTCTAGGTCTGCAATTTTTGATACGCAGTTTTTTTTTGTTCACGGTTCTAAATGTTTTCAGGTTCATTCAGCTGGCATGGTAACTTGAAGGGATTCGGAAATGCACCCAATCGAAAGAATGTCCGCAAGAAGTTAGAGCAAATGAATTCCGCGGAAGTTTGGGAAGAATTTCTACAAAGGCAAAGGTAATTTAATATCATCTTGGAATCGTTTGTTAATAGCCGCCCTCATCTTCTCAGCCGGCTATTATAGCGCTCCTATTTTTTTTTTTTTACTTCGTCGAATAAAAAAATGTTTCGCTTTACCTCATTTTGCCGCCTTTTCAACATTTTGCGTGAAATATTTTTGACTTCTCTAGGCTAGTTTCTCTCTTCTCTCATTCTGCTAAAAGTGATTTTGAACATCAGTTGCTCAGCAAAGCAATTCAAAATGAACAGACAGTATAAAAAATTGAAGTCAGAAATAGAAACGGGATAAACCCATAAAGCCCAATTTTAGATGCCCGCTATTTGAACGTCGGTCCTATAAGTATTAGTTACCTCTCTCTAATGCTGATTGTTATTGATAGTAGCCCCTGTAGCCTCTCTCTAAGAAACAGAAGTATGTTCAACTACGAAATGCCATCAAAATAAATCGGACTTAAAAAAATGTTTTTGTACGAAAATCTTTTTTTTTCAATATCTTCTGTTATTTCAATCCCAGTCATGCTTATTGGAATCAACGGCGGCTATTTTCCGGCAATCTGCCGGGTATGTTTAATAGCCGCCCTCATCTTCTCAGCCGGCTATTATAGCGCTCCTATTTTTTTTTTTTTTACTTCGTCGAATAAAAAAATGTTTCGCTTTACCTCATTTTGCCGCCTTTTCAACATTTTGCGTGAAATCTTTTTGACTTCTCTAGGCTAGTTTCTCTCTTCTCTCATTCTGCTAAAAGTGATTTTGAACATCAGTTGCTCAGCAAAGCAATTCAAAATGAACAGACAGTATAAAAAATTGAAGTCAGAAATAGAAACGGGATAAACCCATAAAGCCCAATTTTAGATGCCCGCTATTTGAACGTCGGTCCTATAAGTATTAGTTACCTCTCTCTAATGCTGATTGTTATTGATAGTAGCCCCTGTAGCCTCTCTCTAAGAAACAGAAGTATGTTCAACTACGAAATGCCATCAAAATAAATCGGACTTAAAAAAATGTTTTTGTACGAAAATCTTTTTTTTTCAATATCTTCTGTTATTTCAATCCCAGTCATGCTTATTGGAATCAACGGCGGCTATTTTCCGGCAATCTGCCGGGTATGTTTTTTTTTGTACTACTGAGCAGACAATATGGATTCATTGATTGCTTGACAATTTATGCTCTGCCAAAATACTCACATTATTCGCTTTGATCTTTTGGTTCAATAAACCGATTTCAAATTGGCGGTTGGTTTTACAGCTAGCTATTCTCTTTCATAAGAGGTTCATTTAAACCCTTGTTTGGTTGAGATAGTTTCATATTCTACGGGCCGCTGAGGCACGGCGAAGTGAATCAGCCTTAAGTTGTATTAAAAATTTTGTAGATATTCTTTATTACATTATAAATGATCTTAGCCATTATTTTACGTACGCATAGTTTTTAATAGCCAATCTTAATAACACGGTAAAATATTGGGTATAATTTGGTTGTTTTGACAATGCGATTGTGTACTCCCAGTAAAATGAAACTTGATAACCTTGCATCATGGAAAATCTTGCCAAGATCTTGCCATGTTACATGGCAAGATAATATCAAGGTATGTACGAACTTGCAAGATCTTTGCATGGGTGTCAAGAAACAAGATCTTTGCAAGATTTCCAAGAAAGATTAACCATGACTTGGCAAGACGTACCAAGTATTAAAAATTCAATAGCACCCAAAATTATGAATAAGAACGAAATCATAAGAGTAAGTAAGAATTATCAAGAAATTATCAAGATTTATCAAAAATGTCGGAAAATTCAGCGCCTGTTAGTTTAGTAACCAACAAATGAGCCGCTTTTTCCAATATATTGAAATTTTTGGATGCTAGCTCGGTATGTACATAGTACATACCTTATACAGGACCACCACCGACAAGGCCCCCACTAATGTCCCATGTGAAATAATCTAAAAACAAAAATTTTTAACGTGTCTTATAACAACATCAAATAAAATGAACGAAGACTCAGAAAAACTTCAGTAAAATGATTAATAACTAAGCACCTACAGTACTTAAAACGTCTAAACTCAAAAAAATGACCACAAAAAACATTTAAAAAAACGTTTGTATTTTTCCCAAAATCAGCAAAGTATGGGGTTTTAGGCACCCCAAATAAATACTAACAATGAGTTGAAAGGAAACGAAAACCGTTATTTGTGGGTTTGAAAGCTATTTTTGTTGATTTGTGACCAACAGAAACGGATTCAAGACCCCGAGGACAAAAACGTTTGTTTAAATGCGAAAATTCTTGAAGAGAGCAATTTAAAAATACAATGATGAGGATCAGAGTAATCATTACATTCTAATTTCTTATTACTCCTCTCAAATTCAGTCAAATTTTTATTGCCATGTTTTACCATGATCTAGTTTAATCAAGAAATTTTCTTGATACACCTTGATAAGGTCATGGCAAAATCGTATTAAGATGTACCAAGAATTTTTGTCCTATCAAGATCTTGGTAAGATAATCCATGTTTTGTCAAGACTGTCAAGATCTTGCATGTCTTGGCAAGGAGTATCAAGTTTCGTTTCACTGACACCCGATTTCTTTTACTCTCGGTCCTAAGCTAGTTATCTAACTGCAATACAAAGGTGCAATTTGCTAATTTTGGGGTTGTTTTGGTCTTCCGTGGACAACAATACTAAAACGAAAAACAGGACAAAGGTACTATCAACGAAATCAAACTGATCTGTATTTTTTTGTTTTTGTTTTTTGAAGAATACGACAGTTTTCAGAACCTAAAAATTCAGGATATTTTTCAGGACTTAAAATTTTTGGTTACCACACATTAGACAACTACTTTCTGCTAAATGATTATATGACCTGTCTAATGTACAATATAGCATGATTTTTTTCTATTTGTTTTCTGAATTTTAATTAAGAACACCTAATCGGAATAATTGCCTTTAAGGAAACAAGCTAATAATGTCTCTCCTCTATAACAAGAGGTACTTGGAACTGTTCAGTTGGCCTTATAATGGTTTCGCTGTTTGTACATTTCGTCTTCAACTGTAATACCAGGAAATAATATATTTTTTAATATGATTATTGTTCCACGCCTGCATGCGTTTGAACTGTGCTGTCATCGTCATATCTTTCGAAATGTATACAGCACCCATAAGTCTTAAAGAAGAGTCTTAGCACAGATTTCGCACATCACGTCAGTTGCTGAGTGGTATCAAAGAGCGCCAGTTTTAATATTGGCATGTGCTCTGAGTAGTTGGAAAGCAAACTCTTGGCGTCACTTCTAAACAACAGCAAGAACCGTCAAACAGCGATAAATTACTTTAAAACTCAAAAATCGGAGAATTTGTCAGAACTCAAGAAAATGACGAAAACTGAAATATTTTAGTAATCGGGAGCGAAAAATTATTGTCCTCGCCTTCGATTTTGGAAAGGAAAACACTGAGCATCTAAAAGTATTAGCACTACATAACCTCTAAGCCGTCCATGAACCCAACGAACAGTATTACATCAAAACCACAAGTGGGTTTGATGCAATACACTTATTTGGTTCAAAAGTTAACACTATTAACACTTATTTGTTGCAAAAGTTTTTTTTTCATATTTTGTCCATTTATAGTAATTTTTCTATTTAATGTTGCTTTAGTTTTTATTCATGGTCAAATGCCATATTTTCAGAGCATTTAGTACTAAGTAATAACCGTCCGTGCTTATGTCAAAAAGCAAATAGTGCAATAATTTGACGTTTGCTTTGTGAACATTGATTTAACTGACTTTATTCGATTAACCAACAAGAAACGAGTAACAATGATGTTAAAAATGATATTTTATTGATTATTTACTTTAACCGAATTGTTTGAGTAGCGCAACCTAATTGTCTTTAGAGCCATCAGACACTGTTACAAAGAGCAGTTATCTCTCAGATTTTCTAGGATTTGAGTTTTGGTCAAATTTAGTCCGTTTCTCGTTAAGTTTACTGGATCGTAGAATCGGCAAAGTTTGCTACGTTAGTTGAGTTTTCTTGCAAGAAGTCAGCATTATTACTATCACTTACTGAAGCCTTACAAATTTAATTTCGAGATTGAAGATATTTCATCACTAAGGATATTCTTAACTTCAATCAAAATCAAATTTGCGTTCCTTTAAACGATCAAGCAACTAATAGTTTCGACAATATTATTAGTCAGTTGTGGAGATCCATGACCGCGTAAAACTCGAGAACCTCGCTGTAAAGATTAGGTGTCCATTGAGACTCTTGAGTAGCTGCAACACAAACTGAGAAGCACGCTGACTCATATATAGCTAAAAAAAAAGAAGCTGGCGAGAGAGAAAGAAAAACCTCCCGTTTTGACGATGCTTGGGATGTGATTAAAAATGAAACAAGCTGGAGTTTAAGCAGATAATCAGTCCATTGATATCTGTGGATAGCGGTTGCCAGAGGAATGAGTAACCTGATTGTGTTGGTGATAACGGTGATCATTTTACAGCTGGCATTGTTGCCTCAAGGTGGAAAGTTGGCTTGCAAGACGAATGCAACTTCTACGGTCGCTTGCGATTCTATCGTGGTCATATGAAAAATATTTTACCCTAAGGACTCACCTGTATAATAATTGCATTTTTGTGAAAATCTGGGTATGTTTTTGTTTATGCCCTCTGGATTTCATCTTGATCCTTATTGCTTCAAAGAGAAAAAAATCCTAAATGAACGCTTTTGATTATTTTGATGAGCTTAATAGATTTCTCTATTCTGTAAAATGAGAAATGATTGGCTACCTGTTTCTAGTTCTTCAGTAGGATGCTACTGTTAATTTGGAATATCACTGAAAATGAAAGCAAGAGCAATGACTAAGATTACGCCTCCGATGTTTGTTCGCAAAAGTTAGAGTGGTCAATCGTAAAATAGTCCTAATTTGAATGAAAGGTTACACAGTACAAAATTTTGATAAATGATCATATGCTCCTAAGTTTGTAAACAGACAGGGCGATTACACTTCATTTTGCAAGTTATACACGACAGTACATGTCTGTCTGATTTTTAGTTGCAGTGATTTTTTTTGCAACCGCTAGAGGTTCAAAATTTGGTTTTCATTCATAAATTTACTCAAGGAAAGCCAAAAGTAGTTTTTCGAGTTTTGTAACTTTAGTGAGATCCAGTAAAGCAATCAACCCGAGCTTGAGTGAGCTATACATTTTTATGTGAATAAAGGTGTTTTACTTCGCAAATAGTCGGCTAAAATTAAGTTGCCAATAAATTGTATTTTTGGCAATTACTGTCGATCAACAGTTGAGCTGTTCAACAACACTTAGAACAAATCGACAACTCAATAACTGTTGTAAACTTGTTTAACTGGTCGTTAGTCTTTGTTGTTCAAGCCGACAAAATTGTTCACTTTTCATGGTTTGCGGTTATATACAATATCACACCGTTTACTGTCGAATTTAACACATTTTTTGAATAGTTTAAACACGTCATTATAAACACCGGCGTTGGCTCAATGTTTTAAATCATGCATGGCCTCTTTGCATTTTTCATGAGTGCCTTGATGCGAAAATTTTTCGGATGGGCGGGAGTTATTTATTACCCAAATTGAAAAAAGTTGGCTCGATTATGCATGTAACAATCAGCAATATTTCTTAAACGGTTCCCAGATAAATGAACAAAAAACCAACTTAGAGATCTGTACGATCGTGTAAAATTGGCAAATAATTGGTGCCAATAAATTGAAATTTAATGCAGAATTGAGTTCCCAGGCGTTTTCTCTCAGAGATGAGTAGATCGGATCTCTTCAACAATTGCACCTCTTTCGCAAAGGGGGGCTATTCTTGAATAGAATTTAACTGAGTGATTTATTAACCAATCAGAGACGACCAATAACTTTCCACGCATGCACATACTATGTTACATTAAATAGAATAAGATAAAGCATGCTATCGCAGTTAGCCGAATTCAAAAACAAAGCGAAAAGAATTTCTAACTGGCGGGTCGGTGGGCGCCGTTTGCGCGCGTCGCGGCTTCGCCGCGATAACTGACCCGCGATTTCCGGATTACATCCCACAGCGCATGACCGTGGCATGGCCGTGAACAGAGGTCCGGAATTGCGCTTCCCCCCAGGCCAGGTAATATTTTTGTAAAGTATAGCACAGAAAGGAGGCGATTCTCTACTAGGTACCAAAGGGGAGGGGCAATTGTTGAAAAGATCCAATAGATCTAATCCAAAGAGTTTTCGAGGCATTAAATGATTGCGAAACTATTGAAGATCTTGCCGACTTACTTTTTTCTTTCATTTCGTGAAGGCCTTGTAAAGGAATTAAGTCTATTTTCAAAAATAAAATTATAACAAAATTTTCAGAAATAGAAGTCTGACCAACCGGAAATCGTACATTGTTTTTTGATTAACAATGTACGTTATCTTAGGCTTTAACAATGAACGACCAAGAATATGATATTTGTTCCCCAAAAGTTTATCAGAAATAGCAGCTTCTATAAAATTTTACTACGAGTCGACAAGGTTATTTGAGTATATTGTTTTAATGCAATCCAATAAGATTAACAGGTAAATTCCCTGTAGTTGCTTAACACACAATCGTAAGTTTAATTTAGCATATTAGAGTAAGCAAGCATCTTATCTTCGTTAACGTCAAGGCAAAAAAGCGCACATCATAAGAGCGGCAAATCTAACTTGATCTTAGTCTTAGTCGAGGTGGCAGGTCTAAGCCTAAGTCTTAAAAACGGTCACCGATTCAATCTACTTCACTCCAGAAACCGAAAATTAATAGGCTAAGCGAACGATTTTGAGACATATTTGAGATTTTGTTTCGTGGGAAACCGGTTTTGGTCTTTCTCCGAAACAATGCATATAATGCATTTATAGCGGAAAAGCTCAACAAATTTTTCATATAATGGGAAGAAAATTTCGCTGTTGAATTGTATAATTTAGTCATTTGAATTTAATTTTTAACATTCTGAGAGCAAAAATATCAAAATCTAATTTTGCAATTTTTTTAACTTCTTTCCAAATGAAATATCTTGTGATTTTTGAAAGCACTTATTGAAGTTGTCATTTATAACAATTAGCCGTCTAACACAAAATACAAATGAAAATAATCTAGACAAATTTACGCAGATATAGAGGTGGCAGTTCTCTAAAAATTTTGTGCGGAATTTTCAAATGTGACCAGAAGAAAACAGGCAAACCATGTTTTTTCAAGATTTAAATGTAATGCAAAATAGGAACAACCAGAAAACTGTTTTACTTCTATTGAAAATTGTTTTAATTCTATCATCAAGTTGCACACAAACTTGGAGTTATATGGCCACAATTGGTACGTTTGTAACACTGATAGAAAGGAAGAAGATTAACACAATTTACCTTGTTTTGCTTGACCAAGCACAATGAAAAAGCACAGATGAGGCTTGCAATTTTAATTGTACTTGATACACAAGGTACCCAAGTTTAGTTAGGTGTAGGTGGCCCCAGACACATGTGCTATATTACCGCATGACGATTAGCTGTAAAGGGATAAGATTTACGACTAGGGGTTGCTTCATGGCAGGGGCAATAAAGTAAAAGATCACCGTTGCTGGCTTTTGATTTGATTGATTTAGCTGGTCTTCTGTATCGTTATTTAAGTTTAATTGCCCTGGAGTCGATTTTGTGTCAAAAAATAACTGCTTTATGATAGCTGAGCTAAAATGAAGGACTTCTGATATTATGATAGGAGCATTCAGAACAATTTCAATGATGCAAGAAAAAGAAAATTTGGCAATGTAAGAAAAAATTTAATATAACAATTACTCGAGGAAATAGCTGGACGCCTAAAAAGTTTTGAAATACACTCCAACACTTCCACCGATTGACTATCAAGCTCGATTTTATAACATTTTTTCAGTTTCGACGGTAACCTGGGTGTGAACAGGGAAGTAAATAAAAAAGGTCTTTTTTTCAAGTGATCGCAATGCCTTCTTCATCAAGTGTTGCTGGTGAAATCTGCAGGTTTTGAAAAGGTTGAAGTTTCTTTCAGTTTAGAGAGTAAACCACAAAATTTTAAGCAAAACGTTATCAAATCTCACGACAACGTCTAACGTTTTGGTTACTTTTCTGCAATTAAATCTATAAATAAAAAAGGCATTCTATTTACAAAGAACATTTGTTTCAGAAAACCTGTGCAAACTTAGCATTTACCAATACTAATGGGGAAAAATAAAAATGACTTTATCAAGGTTTCTGAAACTGGTAAAGGAGGCTAGGGTCTTTTTAAGTTTTTTTTCTTGTCTCTAAATCATTAATGTGAATAACTATACGTCCAAGTTGCATCTTCATTAGAGATAATACTGTCCATTAACCTCATGAGTTGTCGAAAGTATAGAAGCATCAAAATGAGCAAATTTCTGTTAAATTGTCTTAATTCATGTAAAATAAGAAAAAACAGTACGAAGTACGGGCGAAACTATTTTGATAGAAAATGACGTTCAGGTTATCTTTGGATGGTTACAAATTAACGGCTTCAAATGGCTGCATGATTATCTGTCGATGTTATTGAGAAAATGCAAATAATAACCGGTCAGACAGTTGCTTTTAATATCTGAACGATTGTAAGCGATATGAAGGCATAAAAATTTGAGAATTGTGAAAGGTCTGGAAAAATTTAAATCGCAATTTTTCCTAGAGAATTGAAAAATCGCAATTTTTCCTAGAAAAGTATGGAGGTGTCTTTTTAGCAATCGATTCAGTGTTTAACAGTTTTCTTAAAACTAAAACTCCTTTTGTTTAACGGCGCCGAAAAAGATAGAAAGAAAGAAAGAATCAAATTCTCCGATAAACTATGTTACAAAAGTATTCTTTAATTATAATTGTTTTAAAATCACACAATCGTGGCATGAATGATCATCAGAGAGGACAGTAAGCAAGGTCCTAGGACCCAATTAACACTGCCCTGACTAAATAACAAATAGGTTATTGAGAACTGATGAATAAGCAAATTCGAGTAATAGGAAAAACAGAAAAGAATTATTTTTTTTGAGACTAAATGGGTTTTCCTGGTAAGTTTCCAGCTATTTTCCCACTTCCCTGCCAGGAAACATGTGTTCCCGAAAACCTTCCCAGAAATGCGGGATTCTACTCAATCTTGGCATATCTTACGAACACTGGAAAGTTTCCCGGTAAGTTTCCCGGGTCTTTCCCCTATTTTTCCTGGATCTTGCTGGGAAATTTTTCCTGGAAGTTATTGAGATTACGGGGAATCGGTGCACTGGGAGTATATTTAAGAGTTTGAGTATATTTAAGAATTTGCGTTGAACGTTGATGAGTCAATTTCAAGAGTAGTAGAACATTTTAGAAAGAGGTATTGATTGGCTAAAATTGACCTCACGAAAACATCTGGCGCTGGCATGATATTTCTCACCCCCAATTCATAGAGTGTTGGAGTAATTGTGTCAAAAAAGTTGAGTTATAATCAAACTAATATTCTGTTGAGACTTCGTTTGTTTTTTTTCTAAATCTGAAGTTAGATGTCAACTATATCAGCAGATATGAAATCCGTGATATAAAAGTTGGCTCGTGTTTTTTCAGAACGGAAGAAGAATTCGCGACGCTTTCCGAGTTTTACGGTCGGCATGGAACAGCCTACACAAAGAGGTACTCTTCTCATGCAAGGTCATGGGGTCCAGAACAGCACAGCACCAGAGGGGTGGTGGACTGTTATGCTGCATGCAGCAGACCACAAATTTTACATCACAAAGCTAAAGATAGGTATAGTTGAGGCGTTTGTTGTTCTTAAAATGAGTTTTAAGTTGTCTAAATTGTGTTTGAGGCTGCTATTTTTGTTCCGACCCCTCTTGAGGGGGGAGGAACTATATACTCAAATGGGTTTTTTTTCTGTCAATTTTCGCCGATCGATATGTTCATCGTAGAGAGTTGAGACTGGTATCATTAGAAAGCTCGTCCAGCGTAGAATATGGAATTAAAAGGATTTTTGTTAATTTTCGTTTTCTACAGGGAGTTATCGAGGTTTAAACTTCTGAGAAAAGTAGAGTGAAGTTTTTGTTCACATTTTCCGAAATTTTTGCCTAAATTTTCGTCAATTTTGCTAAAATTTGTTAAAATGTTTAAGAATAGTGTCGTTGATTTTATTTTTAAAGACAAACAAGCATTGTTGATTATTTTTATTTAATTTTTTTGGTCAAAAATTCTGGCTAAATATTTATTTTGGCTAGCCTTTTTCATCAAAAACATCACGAAATAAGCTACTTTAGTCCACTTTGATTAAATTTGCCGGCAGTACACCCAAAACAACACTAATATAATCTTTGTAGACTTAGAAGGGGGCTATTCCTACTTCAACTTCCTCTTAGAGTGCTCTGTAATTAAAACTTTGCTGTTTTTTGCTAAATTTACCCGTTGATTATCAAAAAAGCAGAATTTATTTTTGAGTTTTCAACTAACAAATTATCTATATCTACAACATTCGAGAAATCAATTGTTCCTAACGGACAATAAGCATTAGCAGGGCTAGTTTTGGGCCAACCTTGGACTGTTACAATCCAAAAAGAATTCGGATTGTAATCAGTCGGTCTTTTTTTTGAAAAAAAGACCTTTTTTTAATTAATAAAGAACAGAACATATCAAATCAAAGCTCAGGAGTGATAGGTTCAATTGGATTCCTAAGCAGCTCCATGCTAATGCATTTAGTTTTTTACATGAAAGTTTATGGTCGTTTCGACTTTTAAAAATAATTGATTTTTAAATAAATAATGGCTTAATGAACTTTTCCTCTATTTTTTTTCTTAATTTGGTCAACTTGTACCTTAGTGTCAGCAAAGAAAGAATGCTTCTTCATTCTACTGATTTAAAATTTAGTCTCGATAGCAGTTTTAAGCCTGAAGTTATTGTTTTCTGGCTTCGATACTACTAGATTTCAGATTTTTTTATCGCTTTTAGATATTTGCCAGTTTTTCACGTTTTCTAGTTTTGTCACATTATCACATTATTGAATGTTCTCATATCACATTATTAGCGTTCAAAATAAGACACAATCGAACATATTAAAATCCTGAAAGAAGTAGATTATCGTTTTAACGGCCTCGACACTTCTTTCTCGAAGAAATTAATTGATTTTTTAAATTTTGTCTTTAACTGTCATTTTTACTTTGTCGTTTCGGTCGTATGAAATCTCCTGTATAGTGATAGGTTTCATTGGCTTTTCATGGAAGAATAGATGAGCCGATTTTTTTGATATTAGTAGATAGCTGATTACTTACATGACTTTGAAAACAATCGTTTTCCAAAACTTAAAAAAAACTTTTCAATTTAGCGGTTTTGTTCTTTTTATTTTTATTTTGTTACCTAATCTCGTTAATTACAGGTCAAATAGGGCATTATGGGTGTCAAGGGAAGGTGTCAAAAGGGATTGGTGTCCCAAAATCTATTTTTTAAAGAAAGAATTCGTTATGACCCTACTGGCTTCGAAACCGGTTTTTCACAAAAAAAGTAAATAAATTTGATTTTTGTCATATTTGACGTTCTTTTTGTAGACGCAAGAAGACATATTCTGGATAATTGCAGGTCTCATGGGCTTCCTTAGGATGAATAAAGGACCCTATTTAAATATTTTATTTTGTAATTAATGTCTTTCATGACTTAGGATGTAATTTTTTTTCGAAAAAAAATCAAAAGTAATACATTCTTTTGCCCTTTTCTCTTTTTTGTCTTTTTGTTACCTATTCTCACTAATGAATGGCGACATACTACATTGTCGGTATTTGACGAAGGCGCAATTGAATATATTTTGAGGGCCAAAATATGGCTTCACGGTTTTGACAGCGTTTTCTGGCAAGTTTCAATTGAATTTTTGTTATTTTTTGTTGTTCTTTTTAGCAGCTTAAAAAATTGAATAAGGACAGATCCTAATGCCCTTCTGTAGAAGCATTTGTAATTGTAAACTTTTGGGATATTTTACTTGATTTCTAATGGTTTTCATTACTTAAGTTAATTGTTTAAAAAAATAAGCGAATTTTTTAACTTTACAGTATTTGTTCTTTTTTGTCTAATTGTTACCAAACCTTTTTATGGACTGGTCCCATGTGTTTTCTGGTGATTTATAAGTTGTTTAGTTTTAGGTTTATCTGACGGTATGTTGACTTTGTTATTAAATTTTTAAAACAGACATAAAGTTTTTGATGTAATTAATGTTTGTTGTTGTTGTTGTTGTTTGATTTTGCTGTTCGTCCTGACTCGCTTTCTTAATATTGGCATATCACAGCAATCTAATGCATCATTTTTTACTCCACTGAGTTATTTGCTTTGGAGGCTATCTTATCGTTCATACACAATTTTTTTGAAAAAAAATTATGCCAAAATTATGCTAAAACTGTGGATGAGCGGGGTCGGAACCTTATGTGCCATCGCAAATTATCGAGCCTCCTTGTTTATTTTTATGTTCGTTTATGTATATGTGACTTCATGTTTGTGTCTGGATGCCTGCGTGCGTCGTGAATTTTGTATTCATATCTGCAAGTGATTTTGCCAATTTTTCATGATCCACTTTTTTATATCATCAAAAATTTTAGTTTTATTGCCAATAGCCTTATCCTATTTGATAAACACCGAGTGTTCTCTTTTTGGTAGTCGAATCGTGTTGATTTGATGAGGCCTTTTTCAGAGTTGTCTATCAGAACCTGGAAGATTTCCAGCGATTTGAGAACCAGATGGCTGATAACAGGCGGAAATCGAAATCGGCCACTGTTTTGGGCACTAGAAAGCGACTGGATGTTTCACCAGAAACGGAGCGCAATATTCGCTCAAGGGAGATCAGATCGGGCAAATTCAGTTCTGTGCCCAGCAAACAGAGGGTGGCTTTGAGAAGTGGAAAATCGGAGATTTCCAGGTTGGTTGTAAATTCTGAAGTAATCATGAAGAGTAAAAATTTTTTCAATGCTGAGACAAAGCTTGAATTGTTTTCGAAAAAATCCTTATGATACTCTTGGAAAGAAACATGGATCTCTATTAACTTGCACGTTGTTTGTGAGAACTACAAATTATATATGTTGTCATATATGTTCTTTAAGTCATGATTTATTGAGCACAATCCTTCGAACTAACAAAAATGTTGTAAGGTAATTCAAGTTTTGTCAACAAAATCAAATCTTACATATCTTAGCAAGCTTTTTCAATGTTCGGTTCAATGGCTATAATTATAGTCCGGCCCAAAATTCCTTGTTATAAGACTTTTTTTCTTTCCGTTTCAGCCTATTTTGTTCAGTTATTTTCCTAATCGTAGCTTTCCCAGCAGGTAAAATTTGTCTAATGATTTTTCCTGACACCAAGCAAGTGATTGATGTAGATGCGTTTTCCTTAATTTTTCTGCCGGTCTTTTAATGAAAAGCTAAAACTTTTTGCTAAAGCCGAAACTTTATTTTTGTTTTTCGCAATTAATTACTTCACTTTGGTTTAATGCGCAATATGCTTTGACCTTGCACTTTTTAGAGGCCAGGTTCAGATGCTTTCCAATGTTTGTTCTAGACCGTCTGACACAAATGGAGACACGGCATCAGCTGCGATATCTGTTGGTCAATTTGAAATAGGAGATGCGATCGATGGAGCCTGTAATGAACTTATCATCAACAAAGAACAAGTGGTATATTTTAAAACATTTTTTCTTTAAGATTCAGTTCAACTTCGTTAAATTTTTTGCCCTTTGAAGTTTAAGCTTCTGAAATATCAAACTGTTTTGCTGGTATTTAGGGCCCTGAGCCATCAAGAGGATTTCGGCAACCTTTCAGACCTATCAACCCATTCAAAACCATTGCCAGTCAAACTATTACACTCACAAAAAATAGGTAATTTTTGCTCTGCTGTTGTAAATGTGTTTGCAAATGTAGCTGGTCTTACATTCTTATTGCTCTAAAGAGATTTTCATGTTTTAAAGGGTGTACTTCAAGGTTTGAAAATTATTAATATAGAAATTTTCTCTATAATCACAGCTCTAGTCGGAATAGTTACTTTCAGCGCTCATTTTATCACATTTTATCTTTTATCGTTTTTCTCATTTAGTGAAATAAATTTATCATCTTAACTATACCAAACAGCTTTAAACAGTGATTTTTAGGCCTGAAACAGACGTGGTCTTTGAGCCTCCGATTGTTTTGATCCCAGGAATATCCAACCAATCAAAACGCAAGGATCCGGACGAATTCAGGGAGACCAATGATCCAATGTCACCTCGACTTCTGTGAGTTAGAAGCCGTACTTTAAAATAAGCACTTGATTTGTCTACTAAAAAGAATACTTAAACCATTTTGTTGGGAAGCTTAGTAAAATTATTGTCGTAGAGTTTGCAGTTTTATTTTAAAAAAGCAATCATATCAATAAGTTGAGTGGCCCTTAAATGTTACAGAACTATTTGTAAATAATTTTGAGTGCTGCTCTGCGTGTAAACGTTTGGTGGATAGCAGTTCCAAACTAGCTTCGAAACTCTTACTATCGCTGATGCAATGTTCCAGTCCTGGCCAGCGACAGATGTTAAAGAGTGGTGGGGGTGGCAGCACATCCCGTGGAAACAGACCCTACACTACCATACCTAAGACCTCTACCAAGGACAAATGGAACAGTCATAAGGTACTATTTATTTATTGAAAAACTTAGACATCTGCGATAAATTCGCAAAGTACGGATCAGTAGAGCTGTGCGTTACAAAACTTCTCATTTTTGTCGCACCAAAATTAAAGATAAATTTAGCCTAATTGATATCTTAGAATAAAATAAATACTAGTTGTTTTATTGTGCATTTTGACGTGATCGGTCAGCTGTTATACCTAGGTTCATATTCCCTTGTAATTTTACATGAACCGAATATGACGTCATAAAAATCATTACCATTTCTTGGTGTGATCCTTGTATTATTACTAGGAGATCGTCAACATGAATACTGGACGTAATTTGTTGATATAACCAAGATATCATAAAAGGAAAGAAAATTATGGCCTTTTTATGAATTCTAGTAAAGCATTTATAACCAATTTATGATTTCAGGAAATCCTATTTATCAAATTTTGATAGCAGTTATTATTATTGTACAAAAACCAGGTGATCTATAAGGAAAAAATCATTTATGAAACAATGTGCTAAAATGTAAGAACATCTACTGATCTCACAACCATTCTAAAAGCAAAGTTCATAAGCAATGTCAGGTTTTCAGTTGTATTCTACTTGGTTCTTAAAAATAGCGCGAACCAAACTTGAGGAATTGAGAGGAATTTTTGATGAAAACATAACAAAAATTTTGTTTCTTAATGAAAAATTACGCTTTGAAACGATTAGGCTTTATTCTTTTGCCATTAATCCACATAAAATTCCTGAAGCAAAGGTATTCTGAAATTCGGATTGGCTGAGTTAATGGTTGTAGATATCACTTATCTCAAGTAAAGGAGAGTACCATTATTCCTAATTAATTTACAAAAAAATGAAAGTCACACTTTTGGACAATACCTGCGGTATTCCCTCTATAATCTTGCCAATTTTGCGAACATTCATGGCATCTTGTTCTGTGTTTCAGCCGAGTGACGAGAACGATAGAGTAAAGGGAGCTGCCAATCATCCCTTCTACTCTTTGAACCAGAATGTTCTAGAAAAAATGGTCATGGTAAACCATTTGGGTCGCAAACGATCTACGCCCTGGTGAGTTTTCTATTCCATAGTTTGGACAAACACTTTCTATTTTCTATCTTTGGAACAAATAGATTATTTTGTTCAAAAAAGTGACTCTAAATTGCCTCCTCTCGCTACCGGTTCCTATCTGCATTTTTTTTCGTAGAAGAACTTGAAATTGGTACGAGAACGCTTTCGGTTAATAAACTGAATCTACATTTCAGTAATTCAGTTTGTGTTGCACTTTTCAGGTGGCGAGACGCTTATGGTGTGTCATCAAAGGAAATTTCTCAATATCTCCAACCGAGTGGACAAGTAAAGACTGATTTGTGTTATAATCTTAATCTCATTTTTATCATACTTAATTTTAACGCATGTTAGTACTTTGCCCAAATTAATTTTTAAAACTGCAAAATAGCTCTCATAACGATTTCTATAACAAACATTATTCACAGAACTTCAAGCTCGTTGCGTATTTTAAAAAAAATTATTCAAAATATTGTCAAGGAATCGTTGCTTTATTTTGCCATCCCCGTAAGCAGACTTACAGTTTTTGACGGAAAAGTTTGAATCAGCTCTATGAAAGTGATTTTTTGTACAATTTTTTCTATCAGTGATTCCGTATCTGACCTTATATGGGCATGAAATGATAGATCTGATCTTTGGAACCACAGTTTCAATGTTTTAGATGAGAGGACCACCACCAACAGCCGAAGATATCGGACCCCAGGCTGATTTATGGGGAGGCGAAGCGACAGAGTTAGAACCCTCAATCGAGTACATGCCAAATATTGCCTCAAAGAAGAACATATTCACGTGGGGTGACATTCTGTCCGCAACATCATAGAAGATTTTATCATTCTGTGTCCACATCAAACAATGATTTTAGCGTATTTCTACATCAACCGAGAAAAACTATTCAGTAATACTTAAAAATGCTTGTTTAGAAGATTTTGATTATACAAGAGTTAATATACTTTTATGATCCTTGTTGGTGTTTCCTAAGAAAAAAATACCCATTTTTGAGTAGGATTAGCTTTTGTGTCTTAGCTTTTGTGCTGGGGTAGCTTAGCGCCACCTTTAGGCACATTATTGTGCTTTGTTTACAGAATAAGAGCAGATCAGAAATGGAAGACCCATGTAAACGGTCCGTAACCGTTTAGCCCCCCAATTCTTCCCCTTATTATTTAGTTCAAATTTTTTGAGTTCATATTCATAATCGCTGTAAAAGTCATATCTTTAACTTTGATTTTTCATGACTTTCAATACCAAACCTTTTTATTCATTATCATACATGAGTTTCATCGTGCCACACTTAATTTTGATAGTAAATGCGGGTATAAACCACACCTTTAAGCTATTATTTAACAAGCATACAAGCTTATAGAAGAACACACAGCAAAATAAACTCTTGAAAACCAGTCGTTGTCTCTGAAAGCGTATCAGACTAAAGAAAAGATAACAAATTTTGGCGCATCCTCGATTTTAAAACCGAACCATCGACTCACAATACAAAGACAACATAAAATTTCTGACGTGTAGTTTTTAACTAAAACTTTAAAAAATCCCACCACCTAGCTGAATTAAACGTGCTATAGATTTTTTCCATCTGATATTTTAGCACTTCAAATTTCTAGGCTGTCAGGCTTTCTAAGTAAGTTGCAGTTCGATGACCTTCCCCCTGCATCGTTCATTGCACTCCGAACATTATGATGCAATCCGCTCAATGCAGTTCTCTAGTCCATGCGGCTAGAGGTCCCACATTTGCTAATAAGATTGACTGGGGCCTGAGCGGGCGAGGCTGCGGGTTCTCTTTTGAACCAACGCATAGGCTGACGACGGGGAGATTTGGTAAAACATAAGACAACCAAACCATTAATAGCTGTCCACAACAGCAGTATAAATAGCATTCAAGTTATTTTCAGATACAAAAAAAAACAATTAATAAGCGTTCAAACAACATTTTAAGTGCTAACTAAAAGTGCAGTGACTCATAACACTCATAGTGCAATAATTTTTTTGTGAATGTCATCGTGCAACCATAAACAAAGTAACCATTAACCAATGAGAAAAGCCAGAACCATGTCAAGCAAAACCAAAACAAAGTCAACCTCCAAGGCTCAACTCATGCAACTCTTGAAGTTCAAAGTCATTGAATGGGAAGCAGCACAAGACCTACTCGACGAACAAATGCAACAAACAGAAGCAGCAACAGACCTCCAAGAGCTCGTTGACGAACTTCGACAGCAAAAAGCGGAGCTTGATCGCATGTGTAACGAACTCATAGAACAGCAGTTGACACAAGAAGAGTTCGACACTGTTGCTGCAGAGTCTGCACGGAGAAATTGCAGATGGCTGAGAACCAAACAAAAAGTCAGATTGCTTCATGGGTCAAACCATCAAAAGTTCAGCTCTTCCGACACCTCCTCGGAAGAACCCAACAGAATGCGCAGCAAGGTGGTTGTTTCAGGAAGCAGACGTAAACAACCAAGTGGAATGAGACGTAAAACGCCAATGCAAAATGCAGGTGGAAACGCTGAGAGCTGGGATGAGGTGTTCAGTTCTGATGACCATGATGGTGTACCGTTCAAAAACAGTCATCGTGATCTTCAAAAAGAAAGAACAAGTATAGAAAAATACAATGCTCAGCAACAGAAACCAAAAGAGAACAGTGAGATACAGGAGCATCGCAGCTTCAGTGAAGATGCGAAACAGGTTCAGAGTTGCCCGATTGTTGATGTGAACGTTCCAAATCAAGGTTTTGCTACCCTCAATATTTCTAGACATCAACCATCAGACACTGTGTACTGGAATTCAGGTACAGCAACCGGATTTCAACATCAGGCAATGCCTGACAATTTCACTCAAACTTTGGCAGACAATCACTATCCGCGGGATCAGCAGCAGTCACGTCATTTGCTCATTAGTCAAATGGATCACTCATTCCCAGAGACAAACAAAATGATGAACGCTCCCAACGGAGAGACCAACCGTCACCTATATTTCATGCCCCTACAGTTTTCTGAGCAACAGTTCCAACAACGACCCCGCAGTTCTGAATGGACCAACCATCAAGTGATGATGAATGCTTTCAGTCTACCAAAGATTAGTCTTGACCATTTCTCAGGCGATCCTTTGATGTGGCATCAATGGTACAGTTTTTTCAAGTCAACCATTCACGACAATCCAGCTCTTTCAACTGTTCGGAAAATGACATACTTGCAAAACTCGGTAACTCACAAAGCAAAAGACTTCATCTGTGGTTACTCTTACAACGGAGACTTCTATGAGGAGGCACTTCAGGAACTTATCAGAAAGTTTGGAAAGCCGCAGCATGTTGTGAGTGCCTACCTCACACAACTTGAACAATGGCCTAGGACCAGAATGGATGATCCCAGCAGCTTTGTAAGTTTTGCGTCCTTCCTCAGACGTTTGGTACAGACCTTTCGACTTCACCATTTTGAATCGGACCTGAAGGCTTCTGCGGTAGTTAAAGTTGCCAAGGAGAAGTTGACAACACCAATGACGATTCGCTGGAATCAACATGTAAGGAGCATGAGAATAGAGCAGCCAAATCTGGCTGACTTTGCAGAATGGATAAGCACATATGCAGAGGCTTGCGAGGATGTCTCTCCACAAAGACAACAAAGGACAGACCGGGTTGAACGGCCTTCCCAAGGCCAGAAACACATAGTTCTTCAAGCCAGCTCAAATTGTCAACTCTGCTCTGGGGATCACAACCTTGGTCGCTGCAAAGAATACCTGAGCAAGTCTGTAGCTGACCGTCAGCAATTGGTGAGGCATCACAACTTGTGTGTCAATTGCTTGAAGAGACATGAGAGTAGATTTTGTATTTCAAAGATTCGATGTCTTGTAGACAGATGCAATGGGTTTCATCATTCAACTCTCCATCGAGACGACTTCAGGACTTTGCAGAGAAGTGATTTCCAAGCAACGAGTAAAGGGTGATTTCAATCCAGGAACAACCCGGTGCAGTCAAACTACGGTAGAAACTTCAACCATACAACGTCTCAGCTGTCATCAGCAACCATTAACACGCCAAATAACAACAACAGAAGGGGATACAATCAAAACACTTTCAACCCCCGTAATCCAAGCTATGGAAACAACAACTCGCATCAAACTGCCAATCAGCAGCACATCAATCCCCAGCAAACTAATGACAGAAGTAACACTCACTTTCAATCAGTGACTAGCAACGAACTGAATGATGATTCATCAAAACTTCCACGGGTGCAAAACCACACTTGTAGCAGAAATCGGGAACCCACATGGGTCAGAGCTTTTATTCAACTACAGGCAATACCGTTCACGCTCTTCTACAAAGACTTCAACATAGACACCTATGCACTTTTGGACAGTGGAAGTGATAAAACACAGATCACACAAAACATTGCTGATGCTCTTCGGATTAGAGTCCCCAAAGATATAGAACTTCCTCTAGCTTCGCTACATGGGGAGCACAAAGTGACAACAGCTGATGTCATGATTGGAATTGGTTCACTTCACAGCTCAAAACCGGTGACAAGTCTTCCTGTGTACGCAACCTCCATTGAGCAGTTCCAGATGCCAATTGTCCCCGCAGAAATGTTGAATAGACTTTGTAGAGACCATGATCATTTGGCAGAAATCAACTGCCCACAAATTTGTGACAACAAAATTGGAATACTCATAGGGGCAGATGCTTTTCTGGCTACTGTTCCAAGACATTTCACTACCGGCAAACCAGGAACACCATACGGAGTCAACACACTGTTAGGATGGACTTTGACAAGCCCTGTGCCACAAGAGTACTTTCAACCAAACAATAAAGGAAGCAGCAACCACAACAATCCTCTTTTCAACTATCTCAAGCGAGGTAGTGACGACCCGGACGAAAATCTCTAGATCTTTTTTTGGACCTTTGAAGGTGTCAACTTTAGTCAGGTTTCTACGAAGGGACACAATGAAGAAGACCAGAAGGCAATAAAGACTTTGGCAGAGACCACACATCACAACGGGGAAAGATATGAGATTGGATTCCCTTGGCGAGAAAACGTCACGCTACCCAACAACTACTTCATGGCAAGGGTTCAGTGGCACGCTCTGCAGAAGCGATTAGAGAAAGACAACCAACTGAAACAGAGATATATGATCACTATCTTTGATGATATGGATAAGGGATACATAGCAGCTGTTACGAACCAGGATGCAAAGAACATTTGGTACCTACCGCATCATCCCGTCATCAACAAGCAAAAACCAGACAAGATAAGACGAGTGACAAATGCAGCCTCAAAATACAAAGGGGTTTCTTTGAACGATGCACTGCTAACGGGACCGGACCTTTTGTGCACTCTACATGGACTTCTTCTACAGTTTCGTCAGTACAAGGTTGCAGTAACAGCAGACATAGAGGCTATGTTCATGCAAGTTGGAATCAGAGAAGAAGACCAAGATGCTCTCCGTTTTTTGTGGAGCGACAATGATCAGGAGAGGACATCCAAATACCAACGACTCATTTTTGGAGCAACATGTTCTCCTGCCTGCGCAATTTTTGTTCTGCAAAAGTGCGCCAACGATAACAGACAAGAACATCCAAAAATCTTTGACTCAATCACAAAACAATTTTACATGGATGACTTCATTCAAACATTCTCAACAGAGGAAGAGGCAGCAAATACAGCGACTGAGCTGAAACATGTTCTCAAAACAGGGGGTTTCAACCTCACCAAGTTTCTCAGCAATAACCCTGCTGTGCTGGAAAAGATTCCAGAGGAAGACAGAATTTGAGTTCTAAAGTTACAAAGGATACTTGGTCAAACATGGAACCCTGAGTCCGATCAACTTCTTTTTGCGAAACCCGAACTGAGCTATGAAAGAGAGAATATCACACAGAGAAAGCTTCTCTCAATGGCTGCTTCTTTGTTTGATCCCATTGGAATAATCTCGCCTTTTGCAATTCGACCGAGATGCATCTTGCAAAAAGTCGTCAAACAAGGACACAATTGGGACCAGCTACTATCAAAGGAACATTACGACGAAATTCAGCAATGGATGGAAGACTTCCAGAATATGCCTTCAATTTAAATCCCCAGATGTCTAGTTCCCAACGTCGATGGAACTCACGAGTTGCACACCTTCACAGACGCTTCACTTTCAGCAGTATCAGCAGTGGTGTACCTGAGGACAATCTCCGCTGACGGCTCAATAGCTACCCAATACGTCATCAGCAAGTCCAAGTTGGCACCAATCAAACAGATGAGCATTCCCAAATTCGAGCTCGAAGCAGCTACACTGGGAGCAGAACTAGCAGGCTTCTGTGAGACCGAGATGACAATAGATGTGAAGAGCAAAAAATTTTGGACCGATAGCACAGCAGTACTAAGCTGGATCAAATCAAAGGATCGACAGAATATGTACATCGCAAATAGGCTCAACAAAATTGCTGAGAACTCAAACAAAGACGACTGGCGACACGTACCAGGAAAAATGAACCCGGCTGATCATGGTACCAGACGTCTAGCTCCATGCGATCTTCAAAAATTGTGCATAACAGCACCTTCTTTCCTGATCAAACTTGAGAGCGAGTGGACATTCTCCGGTGGCAAAACAGCTCAAACATACGCCAATCAAGTTGATGTCAAGACCAGTGAAAAACCGTTGGTAGATCCAAACGGATTTTCAAATTGGCTTAGACTCCTTGGCACCATTAGAACAGTGTTTCGAGCAGAGCGCGTACTGAAGAGGTTGATCAAACGCGACGTACCTTGCGACTTGGACGACTTCGCGGCTGACGAAAACACGGCTCGGAGCTTTCTCTTGAGGATATCTCAGTCCACACACTTCAAGGACACAGTTTCTCGACTTCAAAGTGGACTTACCCTAGACAAGAAAGACAAACTATTACCATATACACCCTTTCTGGATAATGACGGACTACTTAGGGTTGAGGGACGAATTCAGAAATCTGGATTGCCTTTTCAGAGCAAACATCCGGTGATACTCCACAGCAAGTGCAGAGTTGCCAAACTGCTTATTGAGAAAGCACATCACGATTGCGGGCATCATGGAATGGAACATGTTCGTGCACATATCCAAGCAACGTTCATGATAGTTGGAATCCGCAGAGCTCTAAGAACTCTAGGGAAGTACTGCTTCATCTGCAGACGCTGGCGAGCAGACAATGTCAGACCGCAGATGGCTCCTCTACCAAAATTTTGCTTTCCGGAGCACTCCAAACTCTACCGATTTGTGAATACTGGAATGGACATGTTCGGTCCCTTTCACATTGAAAAATCCAGAACCCAGACAGAACTCAATTATGTCTGCATGTTTACATGCTTGGTCACACGAGAGGTACACTTGGAAGTTTGTGAGGACCTCTCTACTGACTGTCTACTAATGACTATTCGACGTTTTGTATCCAGACGAGGATACCCTGATGTCATTGTTTCGGACAACGGGAAAAATTTTTTGGAGCTAACCAGGCAATGAAACTCAATTTTCAGGAAAACTACAAACCAGACAACAATTACATACGTCTCCAGCTGACCCAACAGAACATCCAGTGGACGTTCAACCCACCTCTGACACCGCACTTCGGAGGGGTTTGGGAACGACTTATCCAGTTGGCTAAATGAACCCTACTTGTTGTCCTCGGAAGCCGCCGACTAAACTTTTCAGTCTTCCATACAGTCGTAGCGGAGGCAGAAGGAATTCTTTATTCACGCCCGCTGACGCATGTTGGGAGCACTTTGACCGACGAGGAACCATTAACACCGAATCATTTCCTGATGGGAAGACGCCACTTCTGCCTAAAACCTCTGGCAAACAACAGAACCCGGTTTTCAATTAAAGACTTCAAGGAGTCACAGACCCTTTTGGACCACTATTGGTCTCGTCTTCTCAAAGAATTTGTACCGGAACTTAACAGACGGACAAAATGGCAGCAAGCCAACGCTGAGCTCAAGAAAGACGATGTTGTTTGGCTCTACAAAGATTTTACACCCCGAGGAATTTGGCCCATTGGTCGGATCGTCAAAGCACATGTGAGTAGAGATGGAGTGGCAAGAAGCTTCGACATCAAGACCAGTACTGGCATGGTGCAACGTCCCGCAGTGAGATTCGGCAAAGTGTTTGAAACTGACAATGATTCTTCTTCTTCGTTGGCCGCGGAGGGTGAATGAATCTATATATTAATCGCGTGAACACATAGGGCGGCATGTTTTAGAGGCATCACTTATGAGCATGTTTTAACAGTACTGCCGAAGGGCACGGTTAAGCAGTTGCCTAATTGGGGTTAATGACCGAAAAAGTGTGCTTTAAGGTCATTAACCGATTAATGTTTCTAAAAGGTCATTGACCCAAAAATGTTGCAAAAAGGTCATTGACCGAAAAGTTTTGCCAAAAAGTCATTGACCCAAAATGTTGCTAAGAGGTCGTGTCATCTACCGAAAAAAGCTTTGCGAAAAAGCGTGTTATCAGAATTTATGAAAAAGACAGTAATCCGTGTTGCAATTAACCAGGATAATAGTGTCGAAAAAATCATTGGCCAATTAGTTGTTCAATAAAGGGTTTGAGACCAGAAACTTCTTCAGAAAACGATCTTTGACCGAAAAGCTTTTGATACTGAAAAGGTAAATGATGGAAATTGTTTCAAGACAGAGAGGGTTCTATGACCGAAGAAAAGACATTGTTTTTCGTAATTCATTGTCAAAAATTGTTATTGACGAAAAGGGTGGTGTTGAAAACTTGTGAAGGAAAAGTCACTCACCAAAAACGTCATGGATTGCAATTTGGATGATGGAAATTTGTTTTTTCAGAGCTTCACTGTACGAAAGTTTTTTAATACAGATCAAAATAAGCAAACAAAGTGTAAATGACACAAAAGCTGCCTATGCAAAAACTAAAGTTGATTGCCAAAAAATATGTATGACAAAACTGAGGTCTTGAATAATTACAAATTTTTTTGCACCCAGTAGAAGACTTGTTTACATTAAGGGTTTAATAAATTATTGCATACAAAACATGATAAAATTATAATCTAGCTTCTTTAATTTTTTCGAAGAAAATTTTGTTGGTGGCATTAGCAGGCACTTTAACTTTAAAAGCATTCGCAAAGGCTTGCCAACGAATACTTTGAGCACATTTATTGTCTTGGGAACATCCACCGTGTTGTCACTAGCACATTCATCCTTTTTATGAGAACCAGAACTCATTGTCTCACCCAGGATCATCTGTTTTCTCTTCTTTTGAACTGTAGTGTCTCTCCATCTCTTCAGTTCCTTCCTCTATCTTTTTTCTGTTGTTGGATCTTCTGTTTTTTGCTCTTCAAATGTTCTCTAACTGTAATATTTTTGAACTCAAATTTTTGCTTTTGTTTTTTGCGCCTGCTCACTATCTCGCTGATCTTGTACTTTCTCTCTCTCATGATTGAGGCTTCTTTCTTTTTTCTGTCCCATTTCCCTTCATTCTATCGGTTTCGGTTTTTTTGAGTTCTTTCTCTCGATCACTTTCCTTTTTCCTCCTTTCTCTGTCTTTTTCTTTTCTGGGCTTTTTGCTAACTTCTTTTTTAATTTGTCTGGTTTTGATTCAGGTTTTTATGTCCTATTGTTTTTTTTGGGGTGGGTTCCTGATGTTATTATGGTTTCTGTTGCATTGTATTCTTTCTGTTCTTTCCTCTTTCGCCAATTTCGATTTTTTGTTCTTTTTTTCTCGTTAATTCCCTTTTGGCTCCCGTTTGCTTTCTCCCAGACTCTTGTTTTTTTCTGAGTTCCTTCACTGCTTTCAACCTTCTTTTGTTCTGTCTTTTTGGTTTTTCCGTACTTTTAATCCTATTTGCTCTCCACTCATTATATATTTCTGCTGATATCGATATCTCTCTTTCTCTCCCTCTTTATACCTCATTTTATCTGTTTTGATTTTTAATGCTCTGTGAGAACGTCTATTACTCTTAACTCGCATAAAACTTTTCTTTTACAAATTTGGATCTCCATTTTTTTTAGTGTGTCCAATGTAGTTTTGCAAAAAAATTCATCGAAACTTTTGCATGTACACCAGTTATCACGAATAAGTTTTCAATGGAATATCAATAGTTAAAGTTTCAAGTTAAGATGCATTCAGTTAGCCTTTACGAACCTGCTAGTACTCCTTCAATCATGTCAAATTGATGCATAAAACGCACTTAAGCGGAAACTTTTGAGGCAGTAAATTTGAATTTCTAATGTCAATTATTTTGTTCTTTTCTGATAAATTTAATTGCTAAGTTTTGTTGTTGCTTGCCGGAGTGTAAACGGTCCGTAACCGTTTAGCCCCCCAATCCTTCCCCTTGTTATTTAGTTCAAATTTTTTGAGTTCATTTTCATAATCGCTGTAAAAGCCATATCTTTAACTTTGATTTTTCATGACTTTCAATACCAAACCTTTTTATTCATTATCATACATGAGTTTCATCGTGCCACACTTAACTTTGATAGTAAATGCGGGTATAAACCACACCTTTGTAAGCTATTTTTTAACAAGCATACAAGCTTATAGAAGAACACACAGCAAAATAAACTCTTGAAAACCAGTCGTTGTCTCTGAAAGCGGATCAGACTAAAGAAAAGATAACAACCTAAGCATGCTTTTTCTCAATATTCCGATTAGGACTATGTTGCTTTAAATCATAAACAGTTTGACAATGGTCATGAAAAGAATTGTTTCTTTTAAATAGCGGAATTAATTTTTCAAGTGATTGATAGTCGCTCCAGCTGCTCATATTATTCAGCCCTATTTTTGCAGCCTAAGAGAGGTGTTGCAAAAATAGGGTGGAATTTTTAGAAGTCTGCTAATCTAAGAAATGCATCAGGCAATTTATCAGATGCGCTGTCAAAAATTTTCAATGTGTTAGCGGATTTGCGATACGGATCAACGACGTATCTACTGTTTTGGTTTCGTTTATCGATTTCTGATTTATTTTGAGTCAATATAAATCACTTTCTTGAGTCAAAAGTATCACTTTCTGTAGACTGTTTTTAGCTGCAATTAGAAGTGAAATGTAAGAATACTTGATTAACAACGCGAATACTTGAATACTTTTTATTTAAATAGGGACTATTGTGTTACAATTTATCGGCTGTTTTTGCTCCGCGAATTCCAGAGCAAATGGCAGCGGATTAAGCTACTCGCTTAGATTGTTCTATGTGGTTTAAGAAATGAAGAGTGCAACTGATATTTGAAATAAATTGAAAAGAAGAAAAGTTTAGTTGAAAACAGAAATTTGAACAAAAATTTCAATCATGATCATTTCACTTAGTCGGCTAAACAAGATTGTAATGACTGTAAATTTATAATTTTGTAAACATTTGAAGAACTGAATTTCAGTTCCTCAAAAGTAGTTGATAAAAAGTGCTTTTCAAACACTAAAAAATATTCAAAAACTTGCTCCTTTTAAGCCCCTTTGAAAAATAACTTCCAAAAACCGCCTATTTGGCTTTTTTTGGTATTAAATTTCTTATATCTGGCTTACAACAACAATTTCGAAATATCTTGTCAATTGAATAGAACTTTTAATCAACTTCTCTAACATTAAAAAATTAAGAATATACTAGCTGAAAACTCTAAAATCACACTTAATATCTAAATTGATATCCTTATGGTTAGCTAAAAATTAAATATGAAAAATTGGGGAATGTTGAAAGGCTGTGGCAAGGTGAAAATGTTGTGACCTTTAACTTAAAGAAATTCAAAGACTATGTTATTGAAAATCAAAGGGAGCATCAGGCCGCAAGTTAAGCGCAAACCTGAAAGATTCTGAGCGTTTGTTGATTTTTAACAAAAAATTTAAGACGAGAACCTTGTAGAAAGACTGTACAAATCCTCGGAGAACCTTGGAGAAAGACTGTGGTTTTTTGGCTATAATTTGAAAGAAAAGCAAAAAAAATACTTACAAAGCAATATGTAATAGGACAAACAGCCGAATCAGGAATCAGTTCTCTTGAAAACCATAATATTGTTATTTGATGCAATTTCAGGTATCATCTTGACTTAAGTAGCCCATTTCTCGGTGGCAGCCGCTAAAACTTCAAGTATCAAATCAGCATCTGCTCGATCACCGTAACGTCAAAAAGTGTTCTTTTCATAGAGATTCGAGTCATTTCCATTATAGCTCACCCAGCTTAGTGGTCATATGAACGATAGCCCATCTCTCATGGCAATTATACATTAATGGGGGCCATAATAAGTTAAGTATAGTTTAAGTATAAGAATTCTGATTGACAGGCTCGTATCTTTGTTGAACAGTTCTTCGGTGTTGTCCACTTTACTCATATGAACTCGAAGGTTTCCTGTTAAGAAGCCCAGTGTTACTCGATTCCAGCTTTGAAACGGTACTTGTGATGAACTTGGCACCACTTCACTTGGTAGCTAATTCCACTCATTTGGTGCCTTAACTCTAAAGTTACTCTTCCGCAATTCAGTTCAATGCTTCTTGGTAAAGCGGGAACAAAACCTGAATTAAGAAATGCACCTGCTCAAGATTACGTGAATATTCGGCTGATCCGAGGCCCTCCCAGCACCATCTTTTCATAAAGCATTTTTTTTCGTTCAAATATATCACTAATATTATACAATTTTACACAAACTTCAGCTGAACAAAATGTTCGGGCAAAGCTATTTAAGTTGTTTTTGGTCATCAACAGTTAAAGACATGAGATTTACAGACATGATAAATCTTGTGGGAGCTAGCTGACTGTCACATTTGATTAAAATTTTGAAGCACTGCAAGGAGAAATAGAGCATCAAGAAAATATTCCTGGCGAACCCCTTAACACGCACAAAACGACCCAGGCCTAATCAAGAAAAAATTATCACCACAATACCGCAGCAGACTCTTCATCTGACACGACGTCATCAAAAATAGCATCACTCTACACAAAAGCAACTGAACCGTCCAAAAAGCGCAATCTCATCCTAACTCCGAGAATCTTGTTAAAACTTTAAAGATCATAAACAAGTCGAATTAAGTCGAAGCTATTGTCGATACCAGAATCAAGGAAAGAATTATCTCTCCTTAACGCTCCAAAAAACAGGTATCCCTATACTCGAGGCCACCGAGAAAACTCTTACCCTGAGGAAAACAGAAGGACGTCCGATTTCTCTACGAGATATCACAAATTCATCTCGAGTCATCAACTGACCAACGTCTTGTCCAAACTTATGATGAACTGCAAGAACCCGAGAATACTCATTAAGAGCAGGCGATGATCAAAGAAAAGGAAACCAAAAGACAAACAGATTGCATCAAGAAGAGGCGGCTAGCTGAGGCTGCAGAGCAGAAAGCAGAATCGCAGTTGTCAGAAAGTGAGATTCAAATTCAGTTGAGCATCGGAAGCAGAATCGTGGTTGTCTTAAAGTAAGTTCCATAATCAGTTTAGAATCGGAAGCAGATTTGCAGTTTTCAACAGGTAAGTTCTATATTCAATTCTCTGAAAAACCTCCTAGCATTTGAATCCAGTGGCATTTAGTGACGTGGAATTGTGGAATGGGACAGTTGCTTAATGAGGCTTGTTTTTAATTTTTTTGTATACTCTATCTCTCAATGTCGCTCTCTCTTTCTTGCTCTTTCCTTCTGCTACTCCCGCCCCCTCTCCAACCTGCTTGCTTGGTCAGTAAACCCGTTGGCACTTGGTGACTCACAATTTTGAATCAGTCGAATAGATTGGTGAATCAAGTGTTGAGACCATAAATAGGCCCTGCAGCCGAGAATGTACCAGGAAAATTGGTTCTGCTAAATTCAGCAAGAGACAGGCAATTTTTACCTGTATTCGACGTTTTGGCACTATGCACATGAAAAAAGAATGTGACGGGATCTCAGAGAAAGTAGTTTTGGGATTATGTGAAATCAATCATTACACATTGACTTTTCGCCTTGAATGTATGCAAAGAAAACCAAAACCAAGGTAATTTTCACAATTACAAGTTCAAAGAATGACCCCTATAATAGTCAAAACTACTGTGAAAAACTTGGAAACGGATTAAAAGCCTTGAAGAAAAACTTAACAACTTTCACTCAGAAATAAAGAATTCAAAACCTACGCCAAAGACTATTCCCAACACCAAAGCAAAGTCGAACTACACTAAAGAAGCATTGGATAGAATAGACTTCAAGACATCCAGTAGTCAAACGCTGACAGTACCAGAAAACTTACACAACAAGTAAGAAATGAAAGAACAGTTTGTTTTCCTCGTTTCCTACTGTCCTCAACCTGATCTCAGATAGAGTGGAAATCACAGCGAGGACAAAGCGCGCACTCTTGTTGTGAAATTTGCTAACGAGCACCAAAAACTACTGATACTGCTCTCAGCGCGTAAACAGCAAATTGCAAAGAAAATACTGCCTCATTAAAGAACTCAATCCTGAGGATCAAATAACGGAGAACACTGCATTGAAAACTATTTTACAATTCACGGAAACAATCGAGTGACTGGTAACAACAACAAACACTGTCGAGTAATGGTGACAATACTTGATTTTGAATACAACCGATTTTTACGGACAGCAGCATAGGAAGTGTCGCAGCCTAAATAGTCATGAACTTGGGAAGCGTTGTAATCTGTTGACTGTACAACCCACCTGAAAATAGTGAAAACAGGGTAGCCCTAGTTTCCAATCTGTTCTGCAACAACTAAAATCGCTAGCTTCGAAAGACAAGTGTACAGATCTAAATTTCACAGGGAATATGATTTTCAATCATAACAACTGGGCCAAAAAATTTTCTGAGGATGACTAAGAGGCTGCCATTTCATAATAATTTGAATCACACTAAACTTGAAAAAAATACTATCATGTACAACTCACACACGATTGAATATTTTTCTCACTCTAAACCCCGACTACGTAGACAATTGTTTGTCTGTTATCTTTTTTGAAAATGCTTAGTACCTAAATGGTAACATTCCGATCATCATGCATATCAACACGCCATCTCTACCAGCATATCCAAAAATATTCTATCATCCCAAGTTCTCTAAGCGTACAACAGAACGCACTGGGTTGCACCCAACAAATACGTCAATGAAAATCAATTCAAACCATTTTGAGTCACCAGGCATAGCTCGACAATGCCACCTTGGATAAGTTTACCGACTTTTTCTACTAGCTTAAAAAACTGGCCACTTGAAACAACCTAAAGAAATCGGCAACTTAAAACTGGGAGTTTGCGAAAAGCAACTTATTCAACAAAATTTTTGCCAGCATCTTCAACAACAAAGATACATCAGAACAGCACAGAGAGTGCACAACGTCAGTTATTAAAAACATTCATCTAACCAAAGAGGAAATCAAGCTTGCCCTTTCAAAACTTGGTATCATGAAGTCATGTGGTCCGGAAATTTTGGTAAAATTCTCCCTAAAAAGTTCACATCTTATCCCAATTTTTTTTTACGTTTCATGTTCCAAACATGCATCATTAAAGGATTTTACCCAGGGCACTGGGAAATCAGTAAAGTTATCACTATTTACAAAGAAAATGACAAAGCAGACATCACTCAATATTAGGCAATCATCCTCCTTGCTAATGCTTCAAAAATGCTTTAGAGGTTTTTATTTAATCACCTCTATCCCGTTATTGAAAATCAGCTAGCAGAAATGCAATATTGATTCCGTCCAAAGAAATAAACTGTGATCCAGCTCCTGATCTACTTGAAGGAAGACTACCTCCAAACGGAGAATGGAAAACAAGAAAACGTTAATGCACTCTACGTCAATTTCTGCAAGATTTTTGATAAAGTAGACAACAACAAACTCTTAATAAAACTTGGTTGCTTCGGCATTGGAAAAAAACTATATACATTACTGGCATCCCAGTGCATCCAATCCCGAAAACCCTGCCGTGAAACCCGGGAATCTTAACGAATCCTATCCTTTCCGGTAATCTTAGCGGGGAACCCGGTAGTCTTAACTTTTCCCGGTAATATTGGCGGGAAACCCCCCAGTCTTAGCGTTTCCCGGTAATCTTGGCGGGAAACACGGGAGTCCTAACTTTTCCCTGTAGTCTTGGCTTAAGCTATCTCAGTGGAAGAGAACAGCATGTAAAAGTTAAAAACGCGAATTCGGAGCCGTTACTGGTCACAAGTTGTGTCCCAATGGCATTTATCCTGGGACCTCTTCGTTTCTCAGTTTACGTCAACGACCTGTCATAATCGGTGGATGAAATCCTGTTCCACGGCTACGCGGACGATTTTAAAGCAATTCACAGAGACAAAAGAGAATCAAATTCACTACCCGACAGAATCAACGAATGGAGTCTGGACAACCCCATGTCTAGACAACCCCCAAAAAAGAAAAGAGCAAGATCCAATGCATCGAGAGTGAACAGCAAAAGCACAAGAAAAACTCAGTTGACCAAATGACAAGTCAAAAATACCGTGGATTTATAGTCTCCAAAACCTTTCCTGCACTGACAATTGAGCGAGAAGTGTAAACAAAGCACAAAGAACTTTATTTCTTTTTCAAGAGAATTTTTCAAAAAACTTCAGAAGCTAAACCGATACGTCAGTTATGTTGCTCTTATCCTGACAAATGCATCACAGGCCTGGAACCCAGGGAAAACAAAAATGAAGTCACTAGATCACGCACGGACAAAAGAGAACGATAAGGATGCCACAAACAGCACGTTGCCCTTTCCCTGAAAGCTGTATTCGGAGGCGTTTGCCACGCAATCAAAAACGTAATACCTAAAACAAATCGAAGTGGAACTCTTCAAGACCTTGAATTTGAAGTCCCAAAACATCGAAGCTAAAAACACAGCTGAGCTAATCAACGTTTTGCGCCAACACATCAAAAACGGAGGCAATGAACAGACAATCAGGTCGAATTCTTCAACAAAAGCTACAACGGAAATGATTCATGAACCTGGAGGAATATTGATACAAAACTTGCTAATTGAAGAACATCGTAATTCATGAAACCAAACGTTTCCTTTAATACCTCATCAAAGAGAAACGTTCTTCTATATCAAAACTTCATCATTTCCCTCTATCCGTACAGTTGTTCTGTCTGGCAGCCATCACTAAAATATATGAGCAAGCTAGAGACGTTTCAATCAAGGATTTTCAGATGGATTACTTCTGATCGCAATTGTGTTTCTGCACTTCAGAGACTTTGTTTCTCACCAATTTGCTGACACATGATAGAGTCGGACGTGGTGCTTCTTTGAAAAAATCCAATAAAGAAATCGAGGTTGATAGTGAAGTGCAAAATAGTTTTTTCAACATCAAGTCATTGGCTCTTGGACGAAGAAGGCTTGATTTGAAGATAACTTTTTGTCAGAGCCACCAGATGTGCAAATGAAATGCTGTTGCTGAATCTTATTAATTTTGATATGTCGCGGAGCTTATTTCGAACTAATGTACTTGCTACTACTACTTCTGATTTGAAAGTAATATTTTCGATAATGAGCTATGTTATTTTCTTTTGACGAAATGTAGGAGACCTGCTTCATCCAAAGAGTTCAAAACAAATCATCTTCTACTGCTGACAGGTAGAAAACGTGAAATACGAACATTGCAGTATGTTGCGACTATGAGTTACCCTTCGGTAGGCTAATTTAGACGAAAACCCTAAAAAGGCTGAAAATCCGTTTGAAAAAATTGTATTTAAAATTGACCAATGAGAGCGCAAATCTACTCAACTTTGTATCTCATTTTTTTAAATTTGCTCTGAAACAAATTATAGCATGTATATTAATCGTGTGTATTTTTCATAAAAAATTTGGATTGTATTTCTCTGTACATAAATTATAAACCACCATGTGAGAATATGGAACGTGCGAAAGATCCCCAAGCGCAAAAAATCCCCAAGTTTTCTTGTGGTCGTTTTCTTCTGGACAATTCTTTTGATTTTACTTCTTGATGGATTTTACCCACGCTTGACTTGAGTTTTTGAGTGACTTGAATTCGCGCATTCCAAAACTAAGCATGAATTACTTGCATTCAGCAAGTAAATATATTGAACGCAATGTTCGAAAACGCTTTTTCTTAAAATCAATTTAATTTTAATCTTAACTGACAATTTATTCTTCTGAGCAGTTTTACCATTTGTCAATTCGATCTATAACGGACTCTAAAAAGAGGCGATATGAATCACAAATTTAACAATTTTCTGATATAATAATACAGATACTACAGGTTGATTCGTTTTTTGGCAGCCAGCTCACTCCATCCCGTGTTAAAGCGTGTTCCATATGGTGAAAAGAATGAACTTCTGACAAAGACAACAACAGTCTCTGGACTTTCTCAGAATCCCCAGTACAAAAAGTTGGGTGAAAAACGCACAGAACCTTCTGGTCTAGGGCCAATTGAGTACAGGGACTGACATAGTTGTGTGGCATGATTTATTTAGTAACAGCATCTCAGGCCACAAATCGAATAATACAAACCAAGTATTGTACACGAGCTCACAGAATATTTGATCACAAATTAGAATAAAATTGAAGCGCTTGTGTACTTCTAGCGCAATGGAACCCTGATATTTCCCAAAAGTTGTTGAGGCCTGGGATACGGTTCTGAGGATGACAAAACACCTGATATTGAAGTGGAATCAGATAATACAACTGGAAAAGCGCAGCGTGCTCCACCATATATCGGCACGTAAGATCAAGTCACTGGGCATTGTTCTGCGGTATCAAGGCAACCTGAAGATTATACTCAGTAGACGAAAACTGAGCTTTTTGGGAAACATCAGAGGAAGCCAGAACAAAGACTGAGGAAGCAAGACTGGTAGAAAGAGCACAGAACGATAGTGTAGCTCCTGAACGATAGGGTTTCATTGCCCTGTCCTTGAGCAAGCTTCCATATTGTGCAAAAGTTGACCTCAATCATAGTTCAGTTACAATCTCAGGCAAAACTGCTTAAAACAAAACCCGTATTATGTCAAATCTTCGAATAAACAAGTTAAGCGTAAATAACCAATAGATATTTTCGAAAAATGGTAGTAGTAAAAAAGATATTATTCCGGAGTTTAGATATAATGTAAAATAATATAAAATAATGATTTTATTCGAAGTTTTGATTTCACAAAATCAAAGTTTTTATCAGAACAAGCATTGCTCATTTTTCAGCTCATTTGTTTCTTAAGGAATCAAATTTGTTGTACGGAACAAGGCCTTATAATGTTTCATAGAACACACTTGAGGAGGATTGTGACATTCTCAGGAAAGATGTGAAAAAAAAACACTTTTACCATCAATTGTTCACAACAATAGAAACGAAACGAGACATCATTCCGATTTGACTAATCGGAGACTGAACGACAAAATGGCAAAACTGTCTGAGAGACAGGACAGGCCTTTGCGTATTAGCTCTCATAACACTGCTGTTGCTTCGGACGGTGTTCAACTGCAACAATTTGTCATATAGGTCTTATCAATAGGTCCATTGAATCCCATCACAGACAAATTTAATGACATGCATTTCCTTGTGGAGTTAAAACAGATTAGATTGTGAGTAACGGGAGAACAATAACGACGTTGAAAGGTAATGTGAAGTAGAGTGGTCGCCAAAGTGGTACGCCAAAGTTGTACACGAGACACAAGGTGATTAAGGCATTAAAAAAGGTTCATGATTTAAAGAAAGTTTGAAGATTTTTAGCCTCACCCTTTGATAACTGTGTGGTTTTTTTGTGAATTAAAGAGACAAAATATTGGGATAAACATAATAAAATCTTTGTATACAGTCAGTTTGAGGCTCGTAATGCAGAAGGCGACCTAACCATAAAAACTGAGAAACAGATTAAAAGCAGTTTGCTTCAACTTTTCCTGTTTGAAACAGGAAAAGATGAACGAAAAAAATAAAACAAGCTCAGGACAACAGGATTGCCAAGGGCCAGACTTCAGGGACTTTGTGAAGTATACAATAGGGTACTCCGCTTCGGCGTATTCTCTAATTAACGAGTAGCAAATTAACAAATTCACAATGAAATAATCTTTTGATAAGAATTTGAAATGGCATGTGGTACATAAAGCTACGTTGAATGAATTCAAAGTCAAAACCGCAACTAAATAAGCGCGACAAGTGTTGGGGGCGGATAATGACATTAAATTTTTAGTTCAGATGTAAGAAATTTGACTGTTGAAAATCAAAAAATATCTTGGTACTTGTTGATTAAAAATTTTGTTAATATCAACAGTCAAAGGACAACAAAAGATTCAAATGAAAGTAAAAACTCCTTCTCAAGAATGGAAAACAAATTAGCCGAGCGTTTCAAAAATTCCACAATAAAAAATTATATATTTTTGGTGTTTTCAAAATGTTGAAAATGAGACTTTTACTAAAAATAAATTTTGAAAAATCATTTTATAGCTTTTGATAGATAGGGTGATTGACAAATGTATATATTTTGTAAACAATTTTGTTTGATTTTCAATCAGTTGTAAGTAAATCTGACGATGAACGCAGTGTTTCAAAACGTTTGTTTTTTTTTCAATCAGTCCATTTTTTAATTGACTATTTCTTCTGCTCTGCAGTTTTTTGCTTGTCTTTTGAGCCATGTCTTTGCGCAGCGCGAATAGAATAAAGATTTAGAACCCCGACTCTCATGAGTTGTTCGCTAGTTTGAACAGGCAGAAATTTATAAGTTTTGCATTATAAAAGTTCTCTTAGCCTTCTAACTAACTTGTTCGGTTCCTCAGACCTTCGAGAGCTTTTCGTCCAACATGAGTCGGTTTGTTTTTAGTTTGACTTACAGCAGTTGAGTTAAATGCGTGTAGTTATCAAATTATTTGAAGGTTGTCTAAAAAAATTTTTTTAAATTGAACTCATTTTTTATTTATTGAAGACAAAAAACTTGATCTATTCTGAACAACCTATAATTTATCATTTGGGAGCGTTGAAAATACTGGAGGTGGAAACAGAATAGATGCCAACAAAAATTGTGAATAGTGTCGTACAGGCAATTTCCAGACTTAGATAGCAATAGCAAAAACGTTTGAGAAGAAATTTTTTGACTTCAAAAAATTTTTAAGACGTAATTGAGGGCTTAAAAAAACACTGGTTTGCCAAAACAGAGTAGAACCAAAAAAAAATTTACAAGAAATCTTTGATGCTTTTGATCAATTTGAAAGAATTAACGTAAAAAACTGAGAATAAACTTGAGAAAACCCCAAACTGATTAGGGAAATCGATTAAAAGCTCAAGTTAAACTAACCCTTGACATGACCAAAACCAACGACCAGAATCAAAACCTCAATTGATAAAATTAAGCTGCCTTTCTCTTAAGCTATACAACTCTTACATTTTTGCTTTTGTAATAATTTTCTGACTAATTAACTCTTTAAATTTAATTTGATCTAACTCAATAACATACCGCGGTATTAGAAACCCAACGGTATTGGAAGCCTGGCTTTCCTAGATCTGAACATAAACGTATAAAAAAGGCGAGAACTGGAAACATTGGTATCCAAAATTCACTGATACCGGTACAATTTTATATTTTGCGTAGCTCTGCCCCATTACAACACAAAAAATGTGATTTTAGGGACTGTACATAGGATTTTCAATACAGCCGGTGATTGGCGATCTTTTGATAACATCAGTATCTAACTGAGTGGTCTTCAAATATTGTTAATGAGGCTTTAGATTAAAAAAATCACAAAAGAATAGGTTACACCAAACCCACCAAAATGGAACAAGATCTCAAAACAATTAAAAGTCTGAAACAAAATGAGCTCAAACCAATTATTTTTGTCCAACACAGAGAAAACATCACTCAAAGTTTCTCAAGTAGCCTGAAAATAAATTAAGAGATGTTCAAAATGTTTTCTCAAAGAAAGAAATAGAAATTAGCTTCCCACCCTAAAAACATCTTTCGAAAAATTTTTGAAATCACGTGCTTTATAAAGTTCATTATAATGGATGCAATGGCATCTATGTTCACTAAACCAGCCGACATATTACTATTAGTGATTCGGAAAATCAAGTTTTTGAAAATGCTTGCAACTTTATGAAAATGAACTCATTTAGTATCAAAAAAATGAAAACAAAAAAGATTGACCTATTTTGATCCACAGCTAAATTGTAATTTGCTGGGCGTACAAACCACGGGTGGTAGAAACATAATCGATGCCAACTCATAAATTGTAAATATTTTCGTACAGGCAATTTACTTCCCTGATATAGCTAGCATTATCTAAAACGTCTGAGAGAAAAATTGTTGACTTCGAAAAATTTGTAAACGGATTGGGGGCTTAAAAAATGGTTGGCCAAAACAGGGTAGATCCAAAAAAGGTTTAAGAAGATATTTTTGATGCTTTTCATGAATTTTGAAGGCATAATGTAAACAACTGAGCTGGAATTTTTTAAAACCTCAATAAATACGTATACCGTTGATAGTTATTTTTAATCTGACATTCCTTCAAAACTTCCAGAATTTGTTGGCTGCGAACTGATTCTTTCTTTGTGGAGTTCATAGATTTGTCATACAAAAAATAAATTATAACATTGGGGTTAGTATTAATCCTGATAAGGCATACAATTGCGATTTTCTATGATAACTTGTATTGTCTTGTATTAATTAAAAAAGAACAAAACTTATGACATGCTTTCAAAAAACGCAATGAAGACACAATGTGAAAAATCTTCAAATTATAAGAGCAACAAAAACAGATTGTACCATTACAACATAAAAAATGTGATTCATGAGACTGCACATAGGTTTTCAATACAACCAGTGATTGGCGATCTTTTAATACCATCATATCTAACTCAGTGGTCTTCGAATATTGTTAATGAGGCATTAGATTAAAAAAATCACAAAAGAATAGGTTACAGCGAACCCACCAAAAAAGACAAGGTCTCCAAACAATTAAAAAACTGAAACAAAATGAGCTCAAACCAATTATTTTTGTCCAAAACAGAGAAATCATCACTCAAAGTTTTGCAAGTAGCCTGACAATAAATTAAGAGATGTTCAAAATTTTTTCTCAAAGAAATAAATAGAAATTAGCTTCCCACCCTAAAAACATCTTTCGGATAAAATTTGAAAACACGTGCTTTATGAAGTTCATTATAATGGATGCAATGGCATCCATGTTCACTAAACCAGCCGACATATTACTATTAGTGATTCGGAAAATCAAGTTTTTGAAAATGCTTGCAAGTTTATGAAAATGAACTCATTTTGTATCAAGAAAATGAAAACAAAAAAGATGGACCTATTTTGATCAACAGCTAAATTGTAATTTGCTGGGCGTAGAAATCACTGGGGGTACAAACATAACCGAGAAATTTGTAAACGGGTTGGGGGCTTTAAAAAAGGTTGGCCAAAACAGGGTAGATCCAAAAAAAGTTTAAGAAGATATTTTTGATGCTTTTCGTGAATTTTGAAGGCATAATGTAAACAACTGAGCTGGAATTTTTATAACCTCAATAAATACGTATACCGTTGATATTTATTTTTAATTTGACATTCCTTCAAAACTTCCAAAAGTTTTGGCTGCCAATTGACTCTTTATTTGTCGAATTCATTGATTTGTTATACATTAAAAAAAAATTATAACATCGGGGTTAGTATTAATCTTGATAATGCATACAATTGCGATTTTTTATGATAAATTATTTTGTCTTGTATTAATTCAAAAACAAACAAAGATTATGACATGCTTTCATAAAACGAAATGAAGACACAATGTGAAAAATCTTCAAATTGTAAGAGCAACAAAAACAGATTGTACCATTACAACATAAAAAATGTGATTCATGAGACTGCACATAGGTTTTCAATACAACCAGTGATTGGCGATCTTTTGATACCATCAGTATCTAACTGAGTGGTCTTCGAATATTGTTAATGAGGCGTTAGATTAAAAAGTCACAAAAGAATAGGTTACAGCGAACCCACCAAAAAAGACAAGGTCTCAAAACAGTTAAAAGTCTGAAAAAAATGAGCTCAAAACAATAATTTTTGTCAGATACAGAGAAAACATCACTCAATGTTTTGCTAAAAGCCTGACAATAAATGAAGAGATGTTCAAAATTTTTTCACAAAGAAATAAATAGAAATTACCCTCCCCATCCTATAAGTATCCTTCGAAAAAAAAATTTGAAAAGACATGTGCTTTTGGAAGTTCATTAGTATGGATGCAATGGCATCTATGTTCGCTAAACCAGCCGACATTACAATTAATGATTCGGAAAATCAAGTTTTTGAAAGTTCTTGCAAGTTTATGAAAATGAACTCATTTTGTATCAAAATAATGAAAACAATAAAGATTGATATATTTTGATCAACAACTAAATTGTAATTTGCTGGGCGTAGAAACCACAGGGTGTAGAAACATAATCGATGCCAACACATAAATTGTAAATAATTTTGTACAGGCAATTTCCTTTCTTGATATAGCTAGCAATAGCGAAAACGTCTGAGAGAAAATTTGTTGACTTCGAAAAATTTGTAAACGGATTGGGGGCTTAAAAAAATGTTGGCCAAAACAGGGTAGATCCAAATAATGTTTAAGATATTTTTGACGCATTTCATGAATTTTGAAGGCATAATGCAAACAACTGCGCTGGAATTTTTGTAACCTCAATAAATACGTATGCCGTTGATATTTACGTTTAAACTGACATTCCTTCAAAACTTCCCAAATTTTGTGGCTGCGAATTGATTCTTTTCTCTGTCGAGTTCATTGATTTGTTATACAAAAAATAAATTATAACATCGGGGTTAGTATTAATCCTGATAAGGCATACAATTGCGATTTTCTATGATAACTTGTATTGTCTTGTACTAATTCAAAAAAAACTTACGGCACGCTTTCAAAAAACGAAATGAAGACACAATGTGAAAATTCTTCAAATTATAAGAGCAACAAAAACAGATTGTACCATTACAAAAAAAATGTGATGCAGGAGACTGTACATAGGATTTTCAATACAACCAGTAATTGGCGATCTTTTGATACCATCAGTATCTAACTGAGTGGTTTTTGAATTTTGTTAATGAGGCGTTAGAGAATAGGTTACAGCGAACCCACCAAAATAGACAAGGTCTCAAAACAATTAAAAGTCTGAAACAAAATGAGCTCAAACCATTGATTTTTGTCAGATACAGAGAAAACTTCACTCAAAGTTTTGCTAGTAGCCTGACAAAAAATTAAGAGATGTTCAAAATTTTTTCTCAAAGAAATAAATAGAAATTAGCTTCCCCACTCTAAAAACATCCTTTGTAAAAATTTTCAAAACACATGTGCTTTATAAAGTTCATTATAATGGATGCAATGGCATCTATGTTTGCTAAACCAGCCGACATGTTACTACTAGAATTTCGGTATATCAAGTTTTTGAAATTGCTTGTAAGTTCATGAAAATAAACTCATTTTGTATCAAAAAAGTGAAAAAAAAGATTGACCTATTTTGATCAAAAGCTAAATTGTAATTTCCGGGGCGTGGAAACCGCTGGGGTTAAAAACATAATGGATGCTAACACATAAAATTTAATTAGTTTAAAAACGAATTGAAGGCACCATGTGAAAAATTTTCAAATTGTAAGAGCAATAAAAATTGATTGTAACTAAGAGGAAACAGGATTTCAATAAAATGAAATTAAAAGTGTCATAACCAATGATAGGGGTCATCACGGATTTTGATCTTGAAAGGATACATCAAAACCTATGTGCTCGCGACGGGATTAGACTAGCAGGTAAATCCATTTTCTGTTCGTTTAACTAACAGGGACTGTTATATTTGAGCTTAGCAAACAGAGTTGTAATAGTGTTGCAAATACACTATCTCAAAAGTATATCGGAATCGCGGAGCGAATACGAAAATTAGTGTGCGTTACTAATTTTACTTATTGGAATTGCGGAGCATTTATATTATATATATATATATATATATATATATATATAAATATATATATATATAGGTATTCATATGTATCACATTTCCCCCATGACAAAAAAATTGAAATATAATTACAATTTTTAAAAAAAAGAATTAAGATAAAAAGAATTAAAAAGATTAAGAAATAAAAAGAATTAACACAAAGAATTAAGAGATTGAAACACAACATAAATTAGGCTGGAGAGGTGTCGCAAATGCTAAATTTAAAGGACAATAAGATTAAACTTGTGTATATGCAAAGCATATGTAATGAATTATTGTAATGAGGAATTGAGGTGACAATTACAGCACATTAAACTGGAAAATCCGAATAAAGTTGGATTTGCAAAACAGATACATTGTAATGTGAAAATGTGTAAATGAAGAAGTTGAGAAGCATAAATTAAATTGCACATACATATTTGAGTGGATTCGCGGAACGAATACATGAACTAATTAGAAATTGTAATGAAACAGCAAATGAAATAAATTAAGTTTGGTATACGCATTGCAAATTGGAAATGCAGGGCAAATACATAAAAAAATGATGAAATTGTGGTTTATCAGAGTTTGCAAAGTTTTAATTTCTCATTATATTTCATTCTCCGCATCCCACACTGACATTTCTCGTTCTTGCTCATATTCATAGTATCTAGTTCCGGGATCAGATGGTGAAACTTGTCCCGATTGCAAATCGGGTCGGGGTGGTGACGGGATTCTTGACTGTTCGGCATCTTGAATGAGGGCTACTACCGAATTTTCAGTCGCAGAAGTTTTCTTATACTTCTTATTTTTACGTTTCTTTGGTTTTGCTGAGCTTGAAGAGGCCAAAGAACTTGTTGGGGATATATCCGCATCGGTGAAACCATAGAATTGAGGTCGTTTACGCTTGCGGCCTTCGGTTTGATCTTCACGTGCAGGGTCTTCATGTGCAGGAGGTATGAGTGATGTTTGCGGAGCTTGTGAGGTGGGTGCAGGTGGAGCCGGTACAATTGAGATCACTGGTTGTTCGAGATCTGTCACATTCTCGTTAAAGTCATCTGGGATGATGTTACGACGGCGTTTGAGCTGTGGCTTTGTTGGCTTTCGTACTGTCAGCGCACGCGAGACATTTGAGTTTACCGATGAAACTACTGAAGTACTTTCACGTTGACCGTGCCTGATCTTTATTTCGCCCCTCTTTTGCTTTTTGAGATCGTTGCTATGTTTTGCAATTTTGGACTCCGCCGTTTTTTCATATGGCGCGGGACGTCGTTGCGCATATACCCACAAATTTGTCGATCTTTCGGCTTTTGTTCCGAATTTAGCCAGATCACTGTCTCGAACTTTTACTGGGGATCGTCCGGAATCATTGATAATCGTTGTTGTTGTGGGTGACGACTTCGTCACGAAAGATCCGGGTTTGAGGACTTCATACAGGCCTGCCAACTGTCTCTGCTCTCTTTTTATTGAGGAGTTTCCGTGCTAGCTTGACCTTAAGAGACAGTTCCGTTCGCGGTATGGGGTCCGTGAGTTGCGGGTGTGCTATGAAGCGGGGTTCCTTGTTGTCCGAGTCACGATAGCGCTGACCCGCGTCTAATGACGCCTGACACATGTTCTTTTCAATTTCCGTATCACTTCTGTCAATACTGAGCCACCCAGCTTCATCCAGGTAGTCATCCGCAGGAACTGTTTCAGCATCTAAATAGTGACTAATAATTTTTTCATAAGTTAAATTTAGACTCGATGGAAGTGTGCTAATATTCCTTAAGGCAGTATTTGCAGGACGGCCGAAATGAGCTTCAAACGGTGTTATCTTTGTTGTTTTCTGTCTAGTTAGTCGTAAATCAGAAACTATTTTTTTAATCGCTTTAGATGTTGAAAACGTATCTTTATTTTCAGCTTTCATGCAAGATAAACATCTTTTTATTGTTTGTATCATTCGCTCTACCAATCCAATAGCTCTATGATCACCAACCGGAGCGTCGAGAATGTTAATATTATTTTCATTACAGTAGTTCGTAACTTGTTTACCTACAAGACAAGTTGCTTGGTCTAAACGTATTGTTCTCGGGATTCCATGAGTATATGCGTAATCACGGAGGAATTTTACTACATTTACCCATTAGCGTTGTCAAATATTCTAACTGTCGGGTACTTGGAATAACGATCAATACATGTTAAGAAGTAAATATCTTTATCTTTATCGTTAATTATCGGACCCCCAAAATCAATTTGTATTTCTTCGTTAGGTTCTTGACAAGCTTTGTGTGGATGCCATTTAGATTTTGGTATGAGAGGTTTTAAATTCTTACCAATCTCTGTACATGGGATGCAATCGGAAGTCTTTGCTAAAATTTCCCTATGCATGTATGGCCACCATGCGTATTGAGAGAGGGAGATCATTCCCCAACTACCAGGGAGCGTCATATGAATTGATTCGAGCACCGCCTCCTTGATGGAATTCGGGATGGCCACACGTTGATCCACACAAAGACAGCCGGATTTGACGTGCAGATCCTTCCAAAAGGAGTGGATGTACGGGTAACTTCTTTGCAACGGGCCTCATCATCCTGGATGACACAGTCTCGAATCTCTTTCAGCACCGCGTCCTTGCAGGTCAGAACTGCCAGAAATGATTTTGTGAATAACTGATTGAGATTATTCTCAAAGATCTCCTCCCGGGATAGCTCGATGTCGTATTCTTCGGGTGATGATGAAGCTTGGGTGTTACTGTGCCCGGCACTTGTAGTTGGTATTGGGGTAGATTGGGTGCGGAATGTCACTCTTGGAGTTTGTGGCGAAGTGGGTAGATTACTTTGTTACTGATATTTTGATATAGAGTATTTGTTGTTTTGAATTTGCTACTGAATTACAATGAGAATTTTGTGACTGGATTCGCGATGCGAGTGCAGTATCAAATTTGAGCAAGTAATTTGCGTGGCAATTAAAGCGAGAAATGAGTTTTCGATTGTAATTATTTACTTGTGCTCAAGTAGCGAGTGAATTATTTGAGGCATTTGAATTATGCGTGCTACTTTTAGCAGGTTTGCAAGAGTGGACGCGCGTCTTGTTTACTTGTAATTTGTATTTACTGTTTGTGCGCCGCTTATGGAAAGGAATTTTATTTGAATGACTAAATAAAGATGTAATTGCGCCGCGAATGCAGGAAATTGTTGCTTCCATAAATTCCTCATCATATTGAGTGATGCTTTTTGCTTTTTGATTTGGTTGGCGCGAAATATAATCAACTAAACCCATTCTAATGCCAGGAATATGCTCTATATTAAAATCAAATGGTAACAGACGATCGATCCATCTTGTTAATCTACTATTATAAGATTTATTGGAACGGTGAGTGGTTAAGACTGAAAGAAGTGCTCTATGATCTATCAAGACAGAAAAATTCTTCCCAAAAAGATAATATGTAAAATATTCAATAGCCCAAACCACCCCAAGCAATTCCAGTTCATTTATACTATAACGTTCTTCATTGCTATTAAGAAATCGAGATGCAAAAGCTACCGTTTTCCACCCTTCACAATCTAATTGCTCAAGCGCAGCGCCTAAACCTTGGCGAGATGCGTCGCATTTGATTTGCGTTTCCAGTGTCGGGTTAAAATGAGTATTTTCTGTAGCATTCGCAATGACAGTTTTGATATGCTCGAAATGAGTTTGATGATTTTCATTCCAGATAAAGTTTTCGCTTTTCTTTAATAACGGCCGAAGAGGGTGGCATATTTTGGCAAGATTAGGAATAAATTTACTTAAATGATGGACACTACCTAAGAATGACCGTAATTGTTTCAATGTTTTTGGTGCTTTGATTTCCGCAACTGCTGCTGTTTTAGACTCTATAAGTTTAACACCACTTTGTGAAAATGTGAAGCCAAGCCAATTTATCTGATGCTTTGCGAAGTGACATTTGCTTAAGTTAATTCTGAGATTATCGGCCTCGAGTTTTTTCAGACAATTGTAAACGTATTTGAGGTGCGATTCCTTACAACCTTTAATAACTACAATTATATCGTCAAGAAAACAGTCTGTGTTAGACAAACCAACCAATGTGTAATCCATCGCCTTTTGAAACTCTGCCGGCATATCTGTAAGAGTATATAATCCTGTTTTAAAACGATACGTAACTGTTGCGTCGCCACAAATGATGTTGAAATTACAATGACGTGCGGTATCCGGGTGCAAGTTTAATTGACTATATGCGTATTTTAAGTCAATCGTCGAGAAATAAACGTTTTCGCCCTGATTAGAGTCATTAATGTGCTGTGAAATCGAATCGATAAGACTATCTATATTTGGCATTTGATATTTATTTTTATGTATTGATTTGTTCAAAATTTTCGAATCGAGAGCTAACTTTACGGATTTGTCCTTCTTGACTGTAATTACGAGAGGGGAAATAAAATTTTTATCGGAACATTCTTGTAATTTTTCAATATGTCCTTGTTCAGAAAGGTTTTTCAATTCGTCAGATACTTTGTCCAACAGATTTATAGGAACACGACGGCCTTTTTGGTGTAATGGGGTGTAATTTTTATGAAATTTTGAGCGAACGATATGTACTTTGGACTTACCGATTCTGGAGATTAAATCAGGAAAATCAGTTGCAATCTGTTTTCTGATTGGACAGTATTCTTGTTCTAACTGGTTAATTGTCGTTTGAGTATTTGCCTGTTGAATTGAGAGTCCGAGAGCAGGAAACAAAACTCTACCCAACAGTGGGCGGTGACAATCTGTCACGACTTGAATTTCTATTGGATTCGCGTACCAATTGTTGCTTTGAATTGAAGTTTGATGAATGCCTAGCGTATGAATAGGCTCGTTGGAGAAAGTTTTCAATTGTTTGGGATTCGCCTCGCGTATCCACTTGGAATTTGAGTCTTGGGAAACAATTGAAGCTGCCAACGATTCGTTTATTTTTGTGCATACGCTGCCCGAATCCACCAAGACATTCGTTGCTGTTTTTCCGAACGTTACAGGGAGATTGATTGCTTCCACAGAAGGTGTGAATTCCGTCGAAGATAATGCAGCCACGCAATTATCTTCATCTGATGAATAGTTCGATTCCAAATCGGGATCAAAATCAACCGAAATTTGATTGACGTCCTCAGCTTGGTCATCTTTTTTGACATTATTAACCCGTGGCCTAGGTTTTGGGTACGAATTGGGGTCTTTAGGTTTTCGACAGACTTTTGCGAAATGATTTTCAATACCACAATTATTGCATTTCTTTCCTCGAGCAGGACATCTATTGCAATGTTCAGAAGTCCAGTTCATTCCACAAAAATGACAAGTTGTGGGTTTCTTCCGTGCAGTATTGTTCATAGTAGAGAAAGGGGTAGCATTAGCGATGCGCATCCGCTGCACTTGATTAACGGTTGAATTGAGCTCAGTTTTGTTTGCATTCATTTTGAGTTGATTGAGGGTACCCATTTCGATGTTGATTGCTATTGCCAATGCTTTGTCAGGTTCTACCGTTTCTTTCAGAAGTTTTTTTGGATATCCTTATTCTGCATGTTTGCGATAAAAACGTCTCCGATGATAGTATCCCCTTTTTCTCCTAAATCACAATTCTCCGAAAGTTCTTTGAGATGACCATAAAATTTCTCAATAGGTTCTCCCTTTTGCTGTTTCCGTGTAAGAAAGAGATATCGATCGAAAGTGATGTTATGAATTCGGGTGAAGGTTGTGTTCAAAACATCCGAAAGATTTCTTGTTGAAATTTCATCCAGATTAACAGTCGAATTTTTTGAATTGAACACTCGCAGCCCTTCTGTTACCAGACTCAAGTACATTAATGACGATGCTTTTCGGTCGCAGAGTTTCCACGGTTTATCTCCGCATAGAATGCCTACCGCTACAATGCGTTGACAATTATTCTTCCATGCTGTTTTTGCTTGTTCATTACGGGTGCGTTGGTCTCGCTCCGATTGTGCAGTCGGGTTTTCAACTGCGTCTTCATAAGCTGGTTCAGGAGGCAGGATAACATTTTCTGGGGGATCGGCTAATAGTAGATCCACTTCAATTCCTTCACGAGCAAGGATTGCAAAATTGAGCTGCGTCCTCCAATATTCCCATCGAAGTGGGGGCTCGAGGGTTGCCTTTTCCCAGAAGGGTTGAATTCTGAGTGGAGATTTGCCACTGTCCTTTAGTGCTGACTGCGCCATGTTATAATGGAGCTTAGCAAACAGAGTTGTAATAGTGTTGCAAATACACTATCTCAAAAATATATCGGAATCCTGGAGCGAATACGAAAATTAGTGTGCGTTACTAATTTTACTTATTGGAATTGCGGAGCAAATCCAAGCTAGAATTTGGCTTGCGTAAATTAGAAGCGTTTGCAGAGCAACTTTAATTCAGAATGATAAATGAGATTATGAATACTTATAAAAAATTAAGGTGAACAAACTATGAAATAATTTAGGAGACTAGCGGGAACATATTTATACGTGAATAATAAAAAGTCATAACCTTAGTTATGATATATTTATGATATGAATATAAAATAGAGGATGGATTGATAATTAAGTACACATACAGATTTCGATATATATATATATATATATATATATATATATATATATATATATACAGGTATTCATATGTATCACAGGGACTCATGTGGTTAAAAATGACCATGAAAAAATTTCAAACCAGTTAGAGAAATTTAGAAAAAAAACCTAAGTTAAATAACCATTGTTGTGACCACAACCAACAAAGTAATCAAAAACCTCAACTCAGAAAATCTAGCTGCCTATCCTTAAGCAGTAAAACTCTTCCGTCTTTGCATCTATAGTAATTTTCTTTTTTTAATCATTCTTTAAGCTCAAATCAAATACAACTAAATAACTCAAAAAAATTTATAAACTTGCATTCATTGCAACCCATTAATGCAATGGTATAATTTATTTGACCAATCAAAGTTCCAGGGACACGCAATTTGACAAGAAAAAGGACCATAGTTAAACTGCGGGACGGTAAAGCAAAAATTGTATTTGTAAAATAAAAAAGGCCAATATTCTGCTGAAAATAGCCGGAAGTTAAATTAATACATTGGATTTATTGTATTCTACACTATTTGGGAATGCCAGATCCAAAAATTTGCAATTATTGCTAATATTCATCTGAATTATACAAGGTCAAGTCAATAGTCAGGCACCAGGGTAATCGGATTGTTGGAAAAACGTCAAATAAGAGATATGTGGTACTTCTAATGCAGCCTCAGTCCCCAATATTGTGGACAGAGCTCCAGTCAGTGTGATGGAGATGAATGGGCGGCTTCGAAAAAATGAGGCTCAACAGAGAAGGATAGAAGCAGCGAATAGCTGGTAACTGCCAAAGCTCGGCTCGAAAAGATATCCGGCAGTTAAAATGGTAGGGTTAGAGATTGCTTGACCAATTTTTGGAACGATGAAGTTGTAAATAAACGTTGGCAATCAGCGGGAGTCCTGCAGGAGTAAACAAGGAGCTAAAAGAGAGTACAAATGTAGATACTGTAAAAGAAACCTGATTCAATAAAACCGTTATTGAACCAACAACTGTAATCAAAAAAACTTAACTCATAAAATCGAACTGCCTTTCTCTTCAGCAGAAAAACACTTTTATCTTTGCATCTGTTTTAACTTTCTTATTAATTGCACTCAAACGTAGTTTTTAGCACTTATACTACTTTTGTCACTCTTTTTTTCAATGCGATTTTTCGGTTTACCAATTTTTCGTCCGACGCTTTCTACTTTTTGTCCTCAAAAACAGGATAAACAGGTAGCACCGAGAAAGCATTGAGTACTCTTAGAGCTTTTCAGCTCTGATTCAGCTGAAACTATTTTGCACACTTAGACTTATGGTGTGAAGGGCGGTTCTTAGAGGTTGAAGACACCGCATTATTGCCCCCACACTGCCCCCTCACTGACGGCGCTTTTGCCCCCCCCCCACCCCACTATTGACCACCACTCCCCCTCCCTGCCCATCAGCCCCCATTGCATCCCCCCTCGGCTACGTTCGAACAACGGATCGCTTAAAACACGCAATGTTATACTAAAATTCATAGACAATCAAGCTGCCCTCCCTTAAGCAGTAAAACTCTTTCTTGTTTGCATTTTTTTAAATTCATTTTTTAAACTAAACTTAAATCCAACCAACTGTGTAACAATCCGCTTATTTCTATTTCGCAAAGTAAATTAAGTCTTTGACTCTGAACATTTCTTTGAACAAAACCATAACCGTAACAGCATCAAAATGCACGGATACTATTTTCGCGACAGAGACTCAAAAACAACTAAATATTTCAAAAACATTTACAAACTTGCATTCATTGCAACCCATTAACGCAATGGTAGAAATTTTTTGATCATTCAACGTTCTAGGGAACACAATTTGACAAGAAAAAGGACCACAGTTGAACTGTGGGACGGTGAAACAAAAACTCTATTTGTAAAAGGAAAGAAAGAGTAAATTTGTGTCCCAAATAGCTAAAAATGAAAATCATACACTAAGTTTATTCTATTCTACATTATGTAGGAATGGCAGAACAAAAATTTGCGGCTACTGCTAATATTCATCCGAATTTTACGAATTCAAGTCAATAGTCAGCCACCAGGGTAATCAGATTGTCAGAAAGAAGTCCAATAAAAGTTATTTGTTACTTCTGATGCAGCCTCAGCCCCCAAGAGTGTGGACAGAGCTCCAGCTGTTTAGAAAAAAAGTGGAGCAGCAGAGAAGGATAGGAGCAGCGAAAATCTGTAATTGCCAAAGCTGGGCTCTAAAAGGTACTCCGGCAGTTAAAATGGTAGGGTTAGAGATTGCATGACCAAATTCTAAAACGATGAGGTTATAAGTAAACGCTGGGAATCAGCTGGAGTCCTGCAGGAGGGAACAAGGAGCTGAGAGTACAAATGTAGATACCTTAAAACAGACCTAATTCAACAAAACCGCTGTTGAACCAAGACCGTAGTCAAAAAATTTGGTTCATAAATTTGAGCTGCTTTTATCTTAAGCAGTAAAACACTTTTTCTCTTTGCATCTGTAACAATTTTCCTAATAATTGCTCTCAAATGAAGTTTGTAGCAATTATATTAGTCCTATCAGTCTTTTTTATGCAGTTTTTCGGTTTACCGATTTTTCAACTTACGCTTTTGACTTTTCGTCCCCAAAAACGGGACAAACAGGTAACGCCCATCGGGCATTAGGTGCTCTTAAAAATTTTCATCTCTTTCAGCTCAAATTGTTTTGTACTTTTATTCTTATGGTGTGAGGAGCGGTTCTTAGAGTTTGAAGACACCCACACTATTCACCCTCCACTATTGCCCCCACCCCACACCCCCACGATGCATTTGCCCCTCACCTCACTGTTGCCCACCTCCCTACCCATCAGCTCCCATTGCACACACTTGCTACTTTCGTTCAACTGATCGCTAAAAACACGCTATTTTATACTAATTTTCACATTTTTTATCAAGCTTCTTGAACAATTTGTTGTCGTTGCTGAGTTTTTTTGGCTTTAGGTGCCAAGGAACCTCCTCTAAGGTTTTAAGAGTTGCATAATTTGTTGTGGTGTTGCCACGAGAATAGCACGAGTTTTAGCGTTTTTTTTTGACAAAACCTGCAGATTTTTTCAATTTTTTGACATTTATTTTTCTTTATTCACGTCATTCCAGAGTCGCAGGTGCCAGTAGACGTCCTTAATTGATTGATTGTAAGTTACTGAAAAAATTTTATTTGCCCTAGAATGGCTTTCAAATTTTTAATATGAAAAATTTTAATAATTTTTTTATCAAACTTGCATTTTTTTAAAACTTGATTTTTTTCGGTTTTGAATTTTTTTCGGCCTCAAGAGCCGGGGAACTTTCTCTATGGTTTGACAATAGGTTATTGTATAGTTTCTATATTTAATAGAATGTTTTTCAAGATTTCAACGTCACGAATTTCAGCTTTTTTTTCAAAAAAAACTTGCTTTTTTTTTTAATTTTTTTTGCTGTTTACTGTCATTATTCCGGTATTTCAGCCTGACAAAAAATCTTCACTAGGGTTTGAAAATAAGTTAATGCAAAATTTAATTTGGCCATTGAGTAGTTTTCAACTTTTATAATCTCAAAATTTAGCTGTTTTTTTCTGCAATTTGCAATTTTTTTCAAGTTTTTTTGGAAATTGTATATTGTTAGGTTTCTCCAGCCTCAAGAGCCACATAATCACCTCCAGGGTTTGATTTTAGGTTATTGCATAGCTTCTAGATGTAATGGAATGTTTTTTGAGATTTTAATATTAAAAAATAAGTAAGAAACATTTGCAATTTTTTCAAGGTTTTTTGGAACTTTTTGAATTTTTTGTCATTTTTTTGGCAAAAGGGACCTAAGTACTTTCTTCAAGGTTTGATAATAAGTTTTTGCATAGTTTTTAGAGTTAAAGGAATGGTTAGTAGTATATTAATGACTCCAACTTAAGCAATTTCTTCATTAGATTAATTTTTTTTCAAATTTCTGGGAAATTGTTTATAATGTTCCAGGTTTATGGATTTTTGTGAGCCAGATAAATTTTTTAAAGCTTGAAAGAATGATACTGGATAGTCTCTTGAGACAATAAAATGGTTTTGAAGATTTTAATATCTTGCAATTTATCAAGATTTTGTTAAAATTTGCATTGGTTTTCAGTTTTCAAGTTTTTGAATATTTTTGTCCTCTTCTGAGTTTAACGATCATTACAGGCCAGCGAATCTTTTCAAGTCTTCCAGATAGGTTACTTGACGTAACTCTAGAGACAAAAAACAGTTTTGAACATTTTCACTGCAAAATCTGGAAGCTTTTCATTAAACTTTGCAGAATTTTGAAAATTTTTAAAATATCAGTTTTTTATTTGATTTAATAACTAACAAGGATAAAAACTGAAAGTTGCAGAGTCGATTCAAGCAAAAGCTAGCTTCACTAAACAGTGGCTAGCTAGTGAAGAAGCCAAATGCTCATCGGTCGTTTAAGAGCAATTCGCAGGACTTTAGTTGGTTATGTTAGATTAATTCTTTAAAACTAATTTGATCTAACTCTGTAACAACGAGCTGAATTTTTCTGTTTTGCAAATTTAAAAAATGACTTGAAATATTTTCATCATCTTACACTCAGAAATACATACAGAAATAAAATGCTTTAGAACCACACGCAACAACCATAATTAAAACATCATCTCTTAAAATTGAGCTGCCTTTCTCTTAAGCAACAAAGCCTTTCTCTTTCATCTTCGCATCTGCAAAAACTTTCATAAAATTATTCTTTGAACCTAATTGGATCTAAATGTGAAACAACCCGCTGAAAATTTATATTTCGAAATTTAAACAAAAGCTTGGACTTTGAGCATTTTTTTCAACTTACACTCGAGAGGTAGAATGTCTTAGAAACCGCCAACCAAAACCATAAAAGTATAACGTGCACAAAACTATAATCTGAAGCAATTTTGTGGCGTTTCTGTGATCCTTTCTGCTCTTATTAATTTGTCTCGTTTAAAAAGCATTTATTGTAAACGTGTGTGCTTTTCTGTTCAGATTTTTTGGATGACGTTTTTTGCGTTCTGCTTCTAGAATAATCTTTGATCAAATTTTAAAATTGGATCGTCAATTAAAAACTTTCATACGAACCTTCTCGAACTCTGATTTCATCGTCATGTCATAAAGAATACAAAATGCTAAAGTGAACAGCCAGAAAATTAAATGAAAATCACTAAAATCTACTCATTCATGGAAATGATTAACTTGTTTTTTTAAATCTACAGTCGTATTAACAATATTTTACAACTGAGTATTTATATGTTTTTGAATTGACATAACAGATGCATATCGACATGTTTTTTTGAAGAACCATACATGAATTACCTTAAACTTACTTTGTTTTGTTCAATTGTAAAGTTGGAATTTTCGTTTTGTAACGTGTCTTTCTTTCAAAGTGGAATTTCATCTCCAAACTAAGCTTTCAGTGTCAATTCTTGTGTTCGATATTTGTCGCCCGTGTTGATGGCCAGTCTCGGTGTTCTTATAAAAAGCAATTTTATTGTCATTAAGTTAAATTGGTTGCCGCACTGGTCTAATATCTTCCAATGGAAAGTTGTTTTTATCACCGTTGCAGTCAATTACATGTATTCCCATCTGTGAGTCTGACTTGGCATGCTATGCAACCCTTGTGATAATATGTCGGTATGCCTGCACTACATAAAAGGAAATGCATCCATTACAAGTGATTTCATAAAGAACGTAGGATATGAGGTCTTTATGAAAGCTAGATTAAGGCTAGGTAAACAGCTCTTAATTTTCCGTGTAAAAATTGTCTCTACAGGATGTATTTCGTTCAACTTCGTTACAAATCATTAGAAACGTTGCCTCTTAAGTGTAATAAAAATTGTTCTTTCTCAGTATTTTTTTGTTGTTTTACGGCTACGCCATCGTTTTATCTTTTTTCTTTGTTCATTCATTCGCAGCTTGTTAATCGTATCCTTGATACTTTTCTCTACCCAATGCCTTGGATATTGAATAAGTTCCCAATTTTATCCATTTTTCGTCAAGGCTTCACTGAACGCTTCCCAATCGCTAGTGTCTCGGAACAGGTGGTGTATTGTTATTTGTTTTTTGTTTTTCTTTTGTTGAAGGGGTGTTTAGCTACGATAATTCAGAATTAATCCAGTATCTGATGGCCTTTGATACCATGTGCAAAAAGTCGTACCCTCCGGTTATATGTTACTTGACATGTTCAGATATGGCAAATAGTTTTTTTATGCATCCTTGGCTTCTAATGTAGCTTGAAGATTTGGACGGAAGTTATTGACCTTATCTATAAGCTCTTTGGTGTCACCCCTATAGCAGCCGCCCGTGCGCAATATGTATTATCTTTTGTAATTGAGCGTGGTACTTGTTTAAAATACAAGGATTGAAGTTTAATTAATAAGTAGATAAAAGCAGAGGAGAATGGTTTCAAACAAATGAAGATCTCATTGAGTGATTAACTGTGAAGGTTGGTTTATTGTTCAATGAATGTGTTTTATCCTCAGTTTTGTCCGTACCCAATATCGGTTCTATCACCGTGGTAATTTAATCAAGTAAATACTGATATGTCACAATTGTTAGTATTGCTCGAAGCCCGAGCTTTGTCTATTTCAATCTGTCGACACCTATCAAGGTTTTGTCAGTCATTATTCAAGTAATAAATTAAAATTTAAACTGAATCTTGGACCTTGAAACCCAAGGTTTTTAGTACACCTTTTTTTACATAAGTGTGACACTCACACTGCCCCCCTCTCAATAAGAATGGATTGTGCCACTCACTCAAATAAAATCAAACAAATTTTACAGCTCTTGATGCATGAACGTTTTAAAATACAAAAAGTTTGTACTTTTCATCTAAAAAGTTTAGGTATCAGTTTTCGTCATTCATGACCTTCTCTGCCTCGTTCAGCCCAAAATTGCTGTACGCTTCTCGCGCCCCATCGTTCATCATTATTTGGTATGCTCGGTTAATGGTCTGGCAAAACTCCTCATCTCCACCAGCATAGGGTGCGTCAACAAACTCATTTTGTGGTAGTGTTTTTTGACTTGATCTTTTGAAGCAGAACTTTTTAGCAACAAAATTTCGTACAATGTCGTAGGCCGATTCAATACATTTTTATTCCAAATCTCGAATAAGCACTTTTCTGTGGCCTTCGTTTTGGCTTTCTCGTTCTTCAAAGAGTGCTTTTGTCTATCAATTATAGTGTCTTTCCTTCGGCACTCACTCGCCAAGTTTTGGTTATAGTTTTCCAACTGCTGAAGTTCTGACCTCAATTGGTCATTCTCTTTCTCCATTTGCTCAATGGCTCCGCTCTTTTTTATCAGTTTTGACTTTTAGATCGGCCAACTCCTGCTTAAGTGAGTCAATTGACTGCTCCTGTTCGGCATTTCTAGCTGCAGCCGCCTTTAGGTTATCTCTTAGCGCCTCACACTCGGCGCTCAGTTTTCCCAATGCTTCTCTTGTTGCCTCTTTGGTTTTGTCGCAAAGTTTGTCTAGTTTTTTTCGAAGCTCGAAAAGATCCTTTTGGAGTAAAGAGTTTGTACTCTTCAATTTCTCTAACTGCGCGCACTGGTTTTGCAGTTCCACTTCAGTCTGCAGAGCTCGGGACCGAATATTGGCGGGTGCCAGAAGTTCTAGTGTAGACACCTTCCGAGTCCGTGACAGACAAGGTCCCACTCGGTACACTCCCGGGAAAATCTCCGAAATAACTTTCCACAACTCTGGCATATAGTACACATATTCACCAATTTGAGGGGTCTCACTTCCTGCTATGTTTAATAGACCATTTTTGCTTCCAAAGTTTCTCAATATTTTCAGTTTTGATCTCAAGACTTTTCCCTTATTTTTATTGGTCTTGACCTCAAAACAACTCTTTTTCATATTTTTTTCTTTTTTTTGGTCTTGAACTCAAGACAACTCATTTTCATTTTTTTTCTTTTTTTTGGTCTTGAACTCAAAACAACTCATTTTAATTTTTTTTGGTAGCAAACTCAAGACAGGTCATTTTCAATTTTTTTCGTCCTCAACTCAAGACAAGTCATTTTCTTTCTCTTTTTTGGTCCTGAACTCAAGACAAGTCATTTTTAATTTTTTACACAACCGACTCCTTCAAGGACTCCTTCTCTTCAATCATTTTCTTTTGTTCTCGGCGCTCATTAATCAATTTGAGTAGTTGATTATACATACGTGTTCCCGTTACAGGGTCGAGATTCCGCAACAGTTGTTGCCAGGAGGCTCATTAATGACTAATCCTGAATAGATGAACAATTTAGGAAAATTTTTCACAGCTTGGAATATGAGGTAGACTGTTAAGACTGACACAGCAATGTCCTTAGCTTTTAAACAAACGTATAAGCTTTCGGTTTTTAAGTTACAAAAAATTGTTATTTCATTTGTTAGAAAAAAATGCTTTTGGAACTGAGCGTTCCAATGAATAAAATTTTCATGACTTTATTCTCCATCCGAATCTCGGAATGCTTCCCGACTGATAATTCCTTTACTATTATGTCGAACCGTTCGATCAATTTGACTCTGTTTTACGTCTGATATGCAGAAAAGGCTGCGATGCAGGTTTTCATCGCTTACATTTAAGTTATTATTCATCGACCACTGATATATCTCACGATTGAATTTCTTCAGCTCTTCTCCATATTGTTGAAAACTGCCGTCTTCTAATTTCACAACATTTGGGTACACCGGGTTGCATGCAGTGATTGTATAACTATGATACAAAATTTTTGTACTAGGGTCCATATATATAATAGAAGAAAAATTCTGACCCTCTACTAACACAGGAATTTCTTCTGTGCAAAAAAGAAGTTTAGTTATTGTTGCTACCATCTTTGCACATTTATGAACATATGACACAGATCCCGCTCTTTCGACGTGAGGTCCTCTCTCGAAGAGCGTTACCGATGGACTAACAATGTTTTCGATATTTGAATCATAGTTTGAATTTTTAGGCGTTGAATCTCGCATTGGAGCGTTCCAATTTTCATTAAAAAAATTCTCTCTCCTTGAGAAATTCGATATTTAAGCTGTTAACAACGCTTGAAAGAAACATTTCCATGGTTATTTTAAGATTACCAGTTTTTAGTTCTGAACTTTCCTCGGAGTAAAAAACACCTGGAACTCCGGTTGTTTTCACCTGCTGTCCACACAAACTAATTGCTTTTTCCTCTAAGATTTCTAATGCAAAATCTTCATATTTGTTTTTGTGTAAAATTTTTTCGCTGATAAAAGTGGTCTTGTTGTTACCAAAAATTTTTACAGGGTCCTCCTTAAGTGTTTGATCATTTGACATGTTTGCTCACCTTGATTTTCAAAAAAATAGTTTACAAAGTCGTCTTCAAAATATGTGGTTTTGATAAAAACAGTTTTCGAGAAACCTAGGGGATCCTTAAAGCTTAAGAGGTTTCTTTGTATCAGCTTTCCCCAAATTGTTCCGATGTAAAGTTTTGCATTGATCATCGCATTTCCAATAAGTTTTACTCCTGTAGATGAAACCCACTCTACAGGCTCAGCATACATAGCACCTTCACGATTATTTTTTTTTCATAAAGCTCTGGCTATGCTCCTCAGCATAGGTAGTTTCACTTGCTCGTTGTAAAATCTTTTCCGTTACTGAATTGTTGACTTTAAAGGTTTTATCTCCAGAACCTGGTAAAGCAAAATTTTTTGTTTTGCCAAATGCTCCTACAGGTTCCCTTGTTTAATGGATATATGGATTTTAGGAGTCTTGAGTTTTTGGTAATAAAGACAACATCGTCATATACATTGCTCTTTTTAAGTGCAGACACAGTATATGCCGCTTCATACATGCAAAATCTTAATTTTATCTCGGGTTGAACCTCAGCATATATCAAACTACCTTCTTCTATTGTTTTCGATACTCGAATTTTGTTATTAAAGTTTGTACTGTGATCCAGAGAATATATTTTTGTTGATACGATATTGTCAAAATCATGGCCGTATAATTTAATACAAAGTGAAGGAGGAGCAAAAATGGGTAGCATTGCCAGATACAAACAAAGTGATATTCCATCACACGATGCTCCAGACGAACTCGTCTTTCTTTTCGGTTCCATTATTTCTTTCTGGATTTTCCTGAAACAAAAACATCATCAGTTTCCTGGCCGCTAAAGTACTCCTCATCTTGCTCAGTAAAGTAATTTTTTAACCTCTCAGGCCCCAATTTTAATCGACTGCTAGACCTTGTAGCCATTTTTGGTGCCTTGGGATTACTATTAACCTTTTCTTTTTCTTCAGTACTTTTTGTTTTACTACTAGATTCCTGTTGCTTTTTTTCTGGTTTTGGAATTTTTGTTTCTGCTGATTTTTTTTCAGTGTACTCTGCAGCTTTTGATGAAGTTGCACCTCCTCCCTCGGGAACAATTTGTGCCTTCTCTTGCCCTTTAGAGGGTTCTTGCTCTAATTCTTTAGCTTCCTTCTCAGACGTTTCATTTGTAATATTTAGTGAATCGTTAGCATCCTCAGCTTCGGATTGATTTTTTGTGTTTAGATTGCTTTCACTGTCTGTTGATGATTCTATTTGAATTATATCGCCATCGTCTGAGCTGTTCAAATCGCTATTCTTCTGCTCCTTAATGGTTGTTTTTCGTTTCGCCTGTGGCTCAGGCGTGAATGGTTTTTCTCGTGTTTTATATTTCTTCAGTCGGTCATAATGGACCTTGATAGCTTTCCTCGTAATTTTATCTTCTACATTGAAATTCAAATTGTTTTTAATTTCAACATTTATGTATGGTCCTCTATAGAAGGAAATAAATTTTCTTGTTTCTCCTTTTTTAACCTTTGGGTTGAAAATTAACACTTCTTCGCCAACTTTATAGCTCGGCCCATAATTACTGCGATCATAATACGACTTCTGGCGTTCTTATTCGACATCCATATACTCTCGCATCCACTGGTGCGTTTCCTGTAGTTTCTGTTTCATCGTGAAAACATAGTCACTTGGTGTTGCATATATTGTGGTCCGTGGTGTGCTATAGATGCAGGTAGCGACATTGGAAAACCCAGTACCACAAAGGCTGGGCTGTATCTTGTTCCACTATGGATTGATGATCGATATGCCATCCTCGCTAAAGGTAGGAAATTAGTCCACTCGTGTTGGTATTGTCCTATATAATTGGAGAGGCATTCTTCTATTGTTCGATTTGTTCGTTCAATCATCGCGTTCCCTTGTGGGTGGTAGGATGTGGTTGATGTCCTCTGAATTCCTAGTTCACTGCAAAGACTACAAAACGATTTAGACATAAAGTTTGACCCTTGGTCACTGTGTAGGTTGACTGGACAGCCGAATCTTACTATCCAGTTTTCAACAAACGCTTTTGCCACAGTTTTTGCCTCTTGATTGGGTAACGCTACGTCTTCATACCACTTACTGAATTGATCACCGATAAGCAAAATGTACTTGTTTCCCTGAGACTCGGGAAGTGGACCCATGATATCAAGAGATACTTGCCAAAATGGATGACCAGGTTTCCATTTTGTGAGTGAATGCCGATGTTTCTGCTTAGTGCCTTTCCCTTTTAGGCAAACGTCACAGCTTTAAATCCAGTTTCTTACGTCCCTTCTAATGCACGGCCAATAAAACCTTTCGCAAGCTCTTTTGTACGTTTTCTCTATAACAAAGTGTCTGTGCTAGGGGAATCATGCAACAGCTCAAGAACGTTGGACACTCTACCCCAGGGTACCAGCATTTGGTAAACAGTTTCAAAGTTAGATTCTGTTTGGTGTATTTGATACAAAATCCCTTCTATGAGAAAAAGATTTTTATACTGAACCCAGTATTTCCATAACTCCTTTGAAGCTCCGTTTCTCATTTGCCGTGGTTCGGGTCTTTTTTTGTTTATGACCCATGAATACACTTCTTTGAGTATTTTGTCACTTTGCTGCGAATCTCGCAGTTTTACTCTCTGTAGTTTTTGTAACTGCCAACCTCGACTACTATAGTCGGTATCGTCTTGCTCTACGTCTAGCGCAATAGCGTTAACGAAAACTGTTTGTTCCTCATCTTGTGTGTTTATGCGCGAAAGACAGTCAGCGTGTGGGATTTGCTTTCCTACTCTATGCTTGATGTCAAAATTAAATTGCCCAAGTTTCTCTATCCATCTTGAGACCATACCGTCTGGTTCTGTAAAACTATAGATCCACACGAGAGCCCTGTGGTCCGTTATAATTAAAAAATGCTGACCAAGAAAATAGTTTTTAAAATAATGGGTAAAATGAACTATTGCGAATCATTCCCGCCTAGTTGCTGAGTAGTTTCGTTGACTTTTACTCTTGCTAGCATATGCAATAACTCTATCCTCAGTTCCTTGTTTTTGTGTAAGAAATGCTCCAATGCCTGTCAACGATGCATCGGTAGTTAATGTATATTGATCCCTATCGTTTGGATATCCTAAAACTGGGGCTTCCAAAAGCTTTTTCTTCAACTCTGCAACCGCACTTGTGCAATCTGTACTCCATTCCAATTTATTTGCTTTATTTAGTAACCTGTAAAGAGGTTCTGCTGTTTTTCCGAAACCTGGAATGGATTTTCGATAATAGCCCACAAGGCCCAGAAAAGCCCTGAGCCCTTTTAAGGATGATGGGCCTTTCATTTTTCTACCGCTCTTACTTTCTCTGGGTTGATCCCGACACCACTCTCAGATATAATATGTCCTAAAAAGCTTTCGCGCTTTTGGAAGAAATTGCATTTTGATCCTTTAATCTTTAATCCATTCTCCGATAAACGTTGGAAAACCAGCTCTAACCGTTTAAGATGTTCTTCGAAATTTATTCCAAAAACGATAACGTCGTCTAGATAAACTAAAGCTACTTCGTAATAGAGACCAGCAAAAATTAATTCCATTAGGTTTTGAAAAGCTCCTGGTGCAGAAGCTAGTCCAATAGGGAGCCTTTTCCACTTATAAAGGCCCAAAGGTGTTATAAAAGCTGTTACATTTTGACTCTCTTCTTCCAGCACCATTTGAAAGTATCCCGACAGAATATCGATGTTTGAGAAGTGCTTGTTTCCCTTCAGTGAATCAATAACCTCCTTAATTTGTGGTAAATGCCAGCATGTTTCCTCTATTTGATTGTTTAGACCACGGTAGTCTACAACTAAGCGGTAGGTTCCGTCTTTTTTTGGTACCAGTAATGATGGTGCTACCCAATCAGAGTGTGTTGGTTCGACTAAGTCATCTCGTTCAAAGTCATCAACAATTTTCTTCGTGGCTTTTCTTTTCTCAAAGCTCATGCTGCCGTATGTATTTCTCAATGGCACAGCATCCTTTTTTAATTTTATTCTATGATAAATTCGGTCGCAAAATCCCATATCATTTGAGTTTCGCAAAAATATCACTTCATATTTTGTGCAAAGTGACCTCACTTTTGTCATTTCCTCACAAGACAAGCTCATTGAACTTGAGTTCACGTGTTTCTCAAAATCAAATTCATCCCTATGCTTTTTATTATTGTCGGGATTATTTTGTTTTACTCTTAAAATTTTTTCAATGTTTTCCGCACCTGCGATTCTCGCATTTTTGTAAACTTTCTTTGGTTCCAATGTAGGGTTCAGAACTCGAACCCATACGACATCATCAACCATGTCATTCAGTGATCTCGCTGTTAATAGGTGTGATTTGTCTTCAAACTCTTTCATGGGTTCGACTATAATTTCTGTTTGCTGTGTTATGTTACCTTCTTCATCGATAATTTTGAATTTAATGAAACCCTCGCAGCAACGAGGTAATTCGTGATCCTCAGCAGCAATTAAAAACAGATTCTTATTACTTCGTTGGGATGGGGACAATTGTAATGTTTTCCCAATTGCCCCGCAAAAAAGTTCGTTTTTTTCTGAGATTTAAAATACAGTCAAAATTGTACAAGAATTCCATGCCTAATAAACAAGGCGTTATCTCAATTCTGGTCACTAGAAATTTAACTTTTATATCACATGTAAATTTCTGAAGTTGAACTTGAATATCTGCTGACCCCATTATAGGCTTTTTCCCGTTGTTGGCAGCTATTAAATTTTTGTTGCACATTCTGATCTGGCTCGGTTCCCCCAATTGCGTGAAGAGTGTGTCGCTTATAATATTAACACTACTTCCACTATCAACTAAGGCCATTATCAATTTGTCTTTTATCATTTTATTTGCAAACAACGCCTCCACTGGGCCGTTTCCGCCACGCAAGAATTTAACGTACTCGGCTGAAAATGAAGCCCTGCGATTTCCCACTGGTTCTCGTTTAAATACGGACAATTTCATTTGAAGTGATTTGGGCTCCCACATTCGAAACAATTTTTGCATTCCCTGGATGAATGGTTTCGCTGACAGCAACGGCGACATTTTTCTTTCTCGAAACTCACCGCTGCCTTCGACTGCTCGGCACGACTCTCGTGCGATCGATCTCGGCTTCTGTTCTCACCTCCCGGTGTTTGTGAACGCGCTCTACTTTCGTAATTGTTTCGTCTATGCTCAGCGCTGCTTCTGGTATAGCTATTCTGGTATAGTTGCTTCTGGTATCCCATCTCTGTCGCCACTATAGCAGCCGCCCCAGCGCAATATGTATTATCTTTTGTAATTGAGCGTGGTACTTGTTTAAAATACAAGGATTGAAGTTTAATTAATAAGTAGATAAAAGCACAAGAGAATGGTTTCAAATAAATGAAGATCTAATTGAGTGATTAACTCTGAAGGTAGGTTTATTGTTCAATGAATGAGTTTTATCCTCAGTTTTGTCCATACCCAATATCGGTTCTATCACCGTGGTAAATTAACCAAGTAAATACTGATATATCACAATTGTTAGTATTGCTCGAAGCGCGAGCTTTGTTTTATTTCAATCTGTCGACGCCTATCAAGATTGTGTCAGTCATTAATCAAGTAATAAATTAAAATTTAAACTAAATCTTTGACCTTGAAACCCAAGGTTTTTAGTACACCTTTTTTTACATACGTGTGACATATGTACATACGTGTGACATGTGTACCCTCCGATTATACATTACTTGACATGTCAAGATATGGCAAATTGTTTTTTTTGCATCCTTGGTTTCTAATGTAGCTTGAAGATTTGGACGGAAGTTATTGACCTTATCTAAAAGCTCTTTGGTGTCATCCCTAACCGTTCTCACAATATCTTTAAGATATCGTAGAAAAGGTTATGTTTCGGACGAATGGTTAATGTCAGTCTTATCTTTTTTACGGCACAATGAACACAACCAGATCTGGTTTTCCATGATAGCGTTTTCTGTGTTACTGATACGTTGAAATTTTGCGTGGAGCCATCTATTGCAAATTTCACACTCATTACCCCTGGAACGTGCTGTTAACGGTGTTCGCAGTTGCGACAGGTGCACCCTTATGCGTTGGTTTTACATTTAGGTGTCTCTCGATTTTTATGTTAGGAGTGTTATATGGATGACGATTTTTGCGTTCTGCTTCTAGAATAATCTTGATCAAAATTTAAAATAGGATCGTCAATTAAAAACTTTCATACGAACGTTTTCGAACTCTGATTTCATCGTCATGTCTTATAGAAGCAGAGTGCAAAAATCGTCTCTCGATGTTAGGAGTGTTATATTTGGTTCTACTTAAAATTTTTTAAGGTGGTGCTGCGATTGTTCTTTTTCAGTTGAGTTTTTCAATTCTTTGATGTTGTTTTCAGGCGTGATTTTGTTTTCAGAGCTTGTTGATCCGAATTTATGTCGGATGGCTGATAAGAATATCAAAGCAACAAAAGCTGAGGCGCCGGTGAAACCAGAGTTTATCATAGAGAGACATGTTTTCAAAAGCATCGACAAGCGTGTAGATGAGGTCGTCGAACACGACCAAAAGAGCGACAGTCCTCCACCTAGCAAGAAGCCAAAGAAGAACAGAGGTCAAAATAAAAAGCGAGATTTCTACATGGTGCAACGCACAAAAAAGCCATGCCCTAATTTGTACTCTGTTGAGAAATGCTCGTATGACGGCTGCCAAAATTTGCACACAGAAGATGAATTGAATGGGTATTTGGATACCAAGTTGCCAGACATTTTTGAAGAGTGTCCAGTTTTTAGTAGTGTTGGCTATTGTTCTTCCGGCCTCACCTGTCGTTTCGCTGCTGCTCATTTAGATGGCCTCCTCAATGTCTGCAAACATGGATGTGTAATTAAGCCCGCCGCTGGTGTTTTAATAAATGGTGTTGATGCAAAGCAGTATACTTTATCTCCTAACAAAGAACTGAATGGGAAAATTGAAGATGATACAGCTGCAGATGATGCATTGGAACTGGAAAAGAATTCAGATGCTAAACATTTTGGACACACTTGTTTGAAAAAAGTTTCTAGCCACTGCAAAAATTTGACTCCTCGACCTTTGCTTCAAAGCTTGCGCAAGAATAACGTTAATTTGTCAAAGACAGCAGATTATATGCAACGATTGCAACAGGAGAAAGCAAAAGTAGACCCAAATCAAGAACGGGTAATTATTACAACTTTCATTTGTGATAGTTCAATACTACGGATCTCTGTTTATGTATAGTCAGAAAGGGCCATTTCAGTTTGATTTCCTGGAGATAGAAGACCAAAAAGATGTGAAGCTACGCATTGAGGAAATCAAAAGGATAGACTTCGCTGACAAGCTTTACCTAGCACCTCTGACCACAGTAGGCAATCTTCCCTACAGACGTGTGTGTAAAACTCTTGGAGTTGACGTGACGTGTGGTGAAATGGCCCTAGCTGATGACATCATTAAAGGTACGCCTAAATGAGACGCTCTGACGGTTCCAGATCTATATGAATAGGAAAAGAAACTAATTGAAAAGTATTCAGTTGTAATTAAGGCTGTAACTTTCATGCGCACACGAGATGGAACTGATTGGTTTCAACAATCTGAGATAATTGGAGGTAGGAATTCAAGCCGAATGGGCGTTTAGCGGAGTCAGATAAAATAAGAATTCTAGCGGAATACTTGAATTTTATTGACCAAACAATTTGATTGGTTAATTTCAAGTACAACAAATGAAAGAAAAATTAACAAGTATGACTACTATAATAAATGTATAGAGAATTGGCTAAGGCCACTCCAATAACCGGCAGAAACTGAACTTGAACAAATTATGGACCCCCAATATGGGTCTGAATCCTGGGGATAACCCTGAAGCCTTAACTACTAACTAATACCTATCACTTATCGTCGCCTGATGATCAATTTTTTGGGTCGGGTTGCGCTTTTTGACTATTTGAATAAATGTTAGACGTTTCGGTGCAATTTTTGCCCTGTTAGACGCGATTTTAGCAGTTTTTGTAATCTTCTTCATTTTTTATAGTATCATGGGAGCTTTTTGGTTCAACTTAGTTGTTTTTGAGGTTAAGGTAATCTTTCGATTTGATAGATTTCATTTTCCAGTTGTTTGTTTAAAAAACGGGGTAGTTTATTCAAGTTTGACCGGTTTTCGTTTCAGGTTAGTGCTATTTCACAGTTCAAGCTTATACATCTTAGTTTCTTCTGAATTATTTGTCATAAATTTATATTTTTCTTGTTTTTTTTGGTCTTATTCCTTTTTTGTTGTTTGGTTTTTTCCTGACTTGTTTTGGGTAGAGTTTTTAAAAGGGTTCATTGAATAATTGTCGGGAGGTGACATTTTTTATGAAGAATTTGGTATTAATTTTTTTTGCCCCTTTTTTCTCTTCCACTGTTCTCTGTTTGTACCTTATCTCTGGTTGTTTCTCATGTTATTTTTGCTCTTTTGTTGTTTCAAAATGATTAGTAGAATTAATTGGTATGGTCATTTTTATTATGGGTTATTGGCTGGGGGGCCTAAATGAATATAAGTTTCATTTTTCTTCTCTATCACTATTTGTTTTACATACGACGCGACTTTTACGCTCGACTCCTGACTTACCTCACTCAATGTATCAACTGGGTACTTTTTAACTTTTTTACTCATTGAATTACGCAATGTAATGAACATGGTCATGGTCAAAGGAGCATCAAAAGAAACTTAATAAACCGATAAAGCCCGGTCATTTTGCATTAGGTTATTAATTGCTCTCAAAGGAAGTTTGTAGCAATTACATGAGTCCTGTTGGTCTTTTTATGCGATTTTTCGCTTGACCGATTTTTCGTTTGAACTAGTTGTCTTCAAAAAACCGGATAAACAGGCAGCGCCCAGCGGGCATTAAGTGCTCTCAGAGCCTTTCATCTTGCTTGTCTACAAGTATGCGATTCACAGAAACTTTTGGAGATTTCTACTTATCGTGTGAAGATCGGTTCTTATAAATTGACCCCCCACAACCACAAACATGACCCCCCCCCACATGAGCCCCCCTAAAATCCCCACCCTGGAGCATTGTTCAAGACTTAAAGGCCCTTCGGAAAGGACCCCCTTCTCCCATCGTCCCCCCCCTCAGCCCCACCCCCCTCCGGTGCACCACCCCACCCGCTGCGCTCACCTCACGCCCTTCAATTGAGCTAAAGCTAACCTCACTAAACGGTGGTTAGCTACTGTCGAATCTAACCGCTCGCCGGTCGTTTGGGAGCAATTCGCCCGACGTTAGTCGGTTATGTTCAAATTTTATTAGAGTGAGTGCTAGCTGGCATTAGTATTAAGCTTAATAGCCGTCGTCTTAGAAGTTGACTTAAGTATAGTTTTCGAATCCGGCTGAAACATAACCAAATTAGAAAAGGCTTTGTTTAAAATTGCTCGAGAAACGCAAAAAAAAAACGTTTTTTTTTAAAAAAAACAGACCAAGATAATCAAAACTGACCAACGAGAGAACTGACTTCAATTCTCATTAAAAATTTCTAGACGCCAAATTAGAACAAGCTTCGTTTTAAAATGCGCGAGAAATACAAAAAGAAACTTTTTTTTCCAAACCAGACCAAGATATTCGAAACTGGCCAACGTGAGAACGGGAATTTCTGACTTCATTTCTAATTAATAGCCGCCCTCATCTTCTCAGCCGGCTATTATAGCGCTCCTATTTTTTTAGAATCCAAGAATTGGATTGTATTGGTGCTCTGTCTTTTTTTTAATTTTTGTAAGATGTTTTCACACCTGTTTTCATGTCTTTGAGCTTTCAAAACGGGATAAACAGGTAAAGCTCAGCGGGCATCAAGTTTCATTAGAGGCCCGCGTTTAGTAGTCCCTCAAGTACTCAGAGTGGTGAAACTACTGGGAAGGCCGTAATTAAAGGTTAAAAGGTCATTTTTGGGAGTTTTTGAGCCTAAAAAAATGAAATTTTTAGCACTTTTTCGTCATTTTTTGGATTTTTTGTTAGACCAGTCTGAAATTGAGGTTTATCAAAGTTGATAAAGGTCCTTTGCAAGACGTATTTGTTTTTTACGGCCACTTTAAGCGCTTTATCTATTGCTACTCCAAACATAAACACGGTAATTTATACTAATTTTTTCAAATTTTCAAACAATTTTGCTAGTACGTTAATACATAGTTTCTAGGGGCAATAAAATAGTTTCCAATTTTTTAATTTTGCAATTGTAGGGAATTTTTTAAATAAAACTTGCAATTTAAAGTTTTTGATTTTTTTCAAAATTTTTGATTTTTTCTTGTCATTCTCTGAGTTTAACTATCTTTACTGGCCACCGAAACTTTTTATATGTTGCAGACGTTTTACAAAACAAAACTCCAGAGTCAAAAAAATGTTTTGACTTTTTTAGAGCCCTATTTTTGGAAATTTTCTTTAAATTTTCTCTTCTCAGTTTCTTGATACATTCGTCATATTTGTCCAGTTTATCTACTTTTAGTGGCAGATTCATCTCTTTCAAGGTTTTTGCTTGAGTTAATGATCGATTTTTTTGGTTAGTTTGTTTGATTCTTTTAGTTTCTCAACTTTTGAGATTTTGTCTTGTTGGCTGGGATTGTTCAATTGATCTGCTGGTCAGGTTCATTAGATCTGTCTTTCATTCAATTGCTTGGATTGTATTTCAGGACTTGTCCTGCAATGTTTTTTTACTTCGTCGAATAAAAAAATGTTTCGCTTTACCTCATTTTACCGCCTTTTCAACATTTTGCGTGAAATCTTTTTGACTTCTCTAGGCTAGTTTCTCTCTTCTCTCATTCTGCTAAAAGTGATTTTGAACATCAGTTGCTCAGCAAAGCAATTCAAAATGAACAGTCAGTATAAAAAATTGAAGTCAGAAATAGAAACGGGATAAACCCATAAAGCCAAATTTTAGATGCCCGCTATTTGAACGTCGGTCCTATAAGTATTAGTTACCTCTCTCTAATGCTGATTGTTATTGATAGTAGCCCCTGTAGCCTCTCTCTAAGAAACAGAAGTATGTTCAACTACGAAATGCCATCAAAATAAATCGGACTTAAAAAAATGTTTTTGTACGAAAATCTTTTTTTTTTCAATATCTTCTGTTATTTCAATCCCAGTCATGCTTATTGGAATCAACGGCGGCTATTTTCCGGCAATCTGCCGGGTATGTTTAATAATTTCTAGACGCCTCTTTGGCTACCTAATGTTCTGGATCGATGTGTTCGGCCTCATTGCGGCGATCCAGAAAACCAACGGACACAAACAAAGACGTGTTACCACAAGGGAATTTTGGCTCGGGTTTTCGGAAGCTCGGGATAGAGAGCCAGTGGCTATCCTGAGCAACCTTTCACCTGGCATCACCTGGATCTTATTGCTGTCCGCAGTAGACATCAAAAGCAACCCGGGACCAAGCTGGAACTGCTCGCTTCGCAGAGAGTGCATCACAGACAGACAAAGGCCAGTCAATTGTAACAGCTGCAGAAAGTGGGTCCATTGGGACTGCACTGAATTGGGCCATGATGGACAATGGGATAAGAACTTCGTTGGCACCTGCTGCCCAAAGCCACGAAAACAAAGAAAAGCAACGTGCCGCCAATGCAAGAAAACGATTGCCAGAGGAACGTCGCGATTGGTGTCTAGACTCTGACTCAAACCTTGACATAAAATGTGCCTGATCAAAACTGGCATATCAAGAAAGGAAGCAGTCCAATTACTCAGGGCAGCCATGGGAGTGTGAGAACTGTCATTCCCGCTCCACTGGTCGATCCTGATGAAGTGCCCACCAGAAGACAAAAGGCAAGAGTCACTCAAAGTGATGCACTGGAACGCTTACGGGATTGGAACAAAGCTTTAAGTGTTCCTGAACAAAGAAGGGATTGACGTTGCCCTGATTCACGAATCGAAGCACCGACCCTCCGAGAAAGTGCCAACTTAGAGGCTACAGCGTAATTCGAGCAGATCGGGAGCAAGGCCGCGGTGGCGGTTTATTGACTCTAGTAAAGGATGACATAGCATTTCAGAAAATGCCCGAGCGGAAGACGACAATTGGACTCATTGAAGTGTCAGCCATACAAGTCAGGCTGCATAGAAAGACATGGATCACTTCGTCTAACGTCTATATTCCTTCAAACCGCCAACCTGGTGAGGAAGAGTTGGTTTTATCTCACATTGCTACAGGAGATAACTGTATGGTGGTTGGTGACCTGAACGCGCAATCAATACTAATGGACGAACGTCAACCTCCAGACAGCAGAGGACACTGAATTGAGGAGTGGATATCGGATACGAATATGCCTTCTGCGAACATTGAAGGCTCTACCAGGATCAATCGGGCTACAGGCGGACTCAGTTCACCTGACGTTATCGAACGGATACAATGGCATGTAGGTATCGAGATTGGGGGATCTGATCACCTGCCTTGCATAATGAGTGTTAAAGCCAGCGCTGAGACAATGAAGCTACAAAACCATACCGTCCTGCAAGGTGGAATGACGAACGGGCCGATTGAAAGGTTTCAGAGAAGAAGTAGAAAGAGAAACCTTGCTTCGGCTCTAAAAGGATCGGTGCACGAGATGAACGAAGGGTAGCGAATAGTACTAGTTAAAGAAAGACCAAGCCTGCGAAAAAGAAAAAAACCATGGCTGTCTTGTGAAGTTAAGCTGCCCGTGAAAAAAAAGAACCGTGCTGCGACGCCAAGTCTACGAAAAGGAAGGAATGGATCGAAGCATGTAGCGAAATCAAGAACGCTTGCTCACGGGCAAAAAAAGGCTAGGCATGACTTTGTGGACGGTCTAGAACAAGAAGCCAACCCCTACAATGTTTGGCGAGTAGATAAATCCCTGAGCGGAGGTTCAGAGCAGTGCCAGCCCAATCTAGCTCTCCCACAATTGATGAAATGTCATAGATGATTCTCGGAAAGCGGATATCTTCATGTCGCATTACGTAAAAGCGAGCAAACTCAACTTCACCAAAAGCGAGCGTGTGATCAACAGGTTTGGCCAAACATGCTCAGAGCGCCCAACGTAGACGGTGAAAGCGTAATTGACTTCAGTATGAGAGAGCTGGAAAAGGCGATAAAACATGAAAAATGGAGCACCTGGACCTGATGATATGCCTCCAGCATTTCTCACAGCTCTGGGACCGAGAGCCAAACAACAATTGCTGCGACTCATTAATACAAGTTTGAGTGAAGTGGACTGCTCGCGATATTGATGGAAAAGATGTTGTACAGCCGTATGGTGTTCCTCATTGATAAGGAGATCCTTTCGAAGCTCCAATGCGGCGGGAGGAAGAAACGATGGTGCGAAGGCCACATCATACAAATTTTGCCAGTGCATAAACGACAGTTTCGAGCGGAAGAAACTAGAGAGGACAGTTTTAGCACATTTTGACTTCTCCCAGCCATACGACAGAGTGTGGAGAGATAAGCTACTCTGGACTATGAACAAGCATATGATACCGATCAAGATCATAAGATGGATTGCTAGTTTTCGGAGAAACAGACAAGGCCAGGTGCGGTACCGCAACGTACTAGGAAATAGACGCACCCTCCGGCAATGGGTCCCACAAGGATCAGTACTGGCTCCTATTCTGTTTCTGCTGTTCCTCAAACTTATTTCCGAAGAACTTTCAGACACTGCTGTAATGTACATAGACGATATCTCAGTTTGGGCTAGCGACCACGACAAAGAGAAAGCCCTAAGCAAAATCCAATCGTATATTGACCATGTCACACAGTGGAGCAAGGACAGCAAAATGCTCCTGAACGCTGCAAAGTGTGAACTATCCTTCTTTTCCCACTGGTCGAGAGATGCGAAGCGGAGAACAAAAGCAATAATTTATGGCAAGGAAATGGTGTATGCTGAGTATTCAAAGTTTCTCGGAATACATATTGACAGGACTCGGTCCGGTAAGTATCACGTTCAAGAAGAGGCGAAGAAGTAAAGAACCGAAGTAATGTCGTTGCGGGCCTAACAGCCAGGAACGGGCTGGAAGAAAGAAGGGATGAAGAGAATCTTCCGATTACTGCAACGCAGCGCAGTGGATTATGCTGCTCCAGTGTATCAACCGTGGCTCTCGCCAATACAGTTCCAGTAACTGGAAGCGGTTCAGAGTTTGCACTAAGAAAGGTCACTGGACAAGCAGCCTCCACGCCACTGGATGCTCTTGGAAGCGAGTCCGGAGTATGCTCGTACAGAGAGAACAGTAACAGGCTGATAGCCATATCATATGAGGAAGCGCTACGCCTACCTGTTAACCACCCGCGCCGAGCAGCAACAGAAGAGAACAAAGCGGCTATATTGGAAAACCAGAGACCAAGGGTTGCTGAGCTCTATGACCGACATCGAAAGCGGAGAAAAACTGGGGCCATACAAGAATGAACCATGGTCAACACCTGATGCAGATTAGACGGTTTAGTGCAGGGTGGGCGAAACAACAGAGTAGACAATTGCGTTGCCAATCAGGCCCTCAAGGATCTTTTCGCTTCGTGGAATTTTGACAGTTACATACACTTATGGATCAGTATGAATCCGCAGTTGAGGGCTGTATAAATGGAGGATCAGCCGCGGTAATCACCTCAGGCGAAATAAAAAACTCTACAGAACTGCATGTTATCCAAACGAGTGGACGAAAACTGACATCTTCATTCGAGGAAGAGAGAAATGCTCTGCCAGCGGCGGTCAACGGGGCTGAAGCGAACTTCGAAAACAAAAGGGTCTTAGTGTGTACTGATAGTCAGTTACTAATGGAAGGCCTAGATAACTTTGCAGTCTGCACGTCACGGATCCAACAATCGCTGGACAAAAATGGGATCACGATACTTATTCAATGGATCCCTGGCCACTCAGAGATTCCGGGAAACGAGATGGCAGACAAGTTCGCAAATGACGGACCATGAACCCAAACCCGCATCCTTTGCTTCTGCCGCGGCACACATCCATAGGAGTTTCAAAGACGGAAAAGCGGAACAACAACGGTAAGCTCCGACATATTGCGGGTATGGCTCCAAAAGCGATTAAGAGTTCCTGAAATCCCGCAAAGAAGCTGTGATAATAGCCCAGCTAAGAGCGGGTCACTCTACTCTGCTGGTTGCCTACAATCATCTGCTGAACCCAAGCACTCTGCTGGTTGCCTACAATCATCTGAACCCACGGAAGGACCCCATTTGTGATCTCTGCAAAGAAGATGACAAGAATTTAGAGCACTGGCTCCTTAAATGTCCCACTACCCTTGCGCACAGAAAGGAGATACTCGGCTTCGAAACCAATGGCCTGGAGGTCCTGACAGCGGACCCCTGTGGTGTGGTTGAGCTAGCGCGGAGTGGTGTGGTGTGGTTGACCCAGCGAGAATTTTGTTTATGTCATTTCTTATTTAAAAAAATTCGAGACGTCACTTCGGCTACCTATTGTTTGTGGAATGTTTTCTCATGTCATAGGGTAGTGCATGAGGAACAAAATAGAAATTGTCAGAGGCCCCAGCGTTGGCGGTTTTCCTGCTAAATCTTTCACAATTCGTTTTTTATGAGGAGATCTCAAAACACAATGGTCGGGAGAATAATGTAAAGACATTTTCAAAACACTTTTGTTGGGTAAAAAGAATTGAAGATCAACTTTTTTGGTGTAGAAAAACGCAGCAATTTAACAGGCTAGTGTAGAAGCGATCACCCACCAGTCGTTCGAAAACATTTCATTCAACATTAGTTTTATATACCAATGTTCTAGGTGGGTTCTCGGAGCACGCACTTTTGAGGCGCCATGAAAGCGAGGACTTGTTCGGAGTTCAGCTTTGTGCACCCAATGTTGATCAGATAGTAAAAGCAGCTGAATTCCTAGGCACTCACAAAGACATCTACGATGTAGATTTCGTCGACATTAACATGGGTTGTCCAATAGATCTGATTTACCAGAAGGGAGCTGGAAGTGCTCTCATTTCTCACCCCCGGAGAGTTATTGACATGGTCAACGGAGTCATGTATGCGTCGGAACTGCCATGCACTGTCAAGCTTAGGACTGGAGTTAAAATGGACAACAACATTGCACATAAACTCATCTACAGGCTCAAAAAAGAGACTAGAGTGAATTTGATCACACTACATGGGCGCAGTAGAGAACAAAGGTAATCTTTATAATATACCACCTTTATAATATATCCTTTCTATAGCTGCAAAGCTGAAAGCTGAGCGGAGCTATATTGCGGTGCTCTTGGTTTTTTACAATTCAAAGAATTTGAATTGTATTGGGGCGCTGTCTTTTTACGACTCGAAGAGGAGTATTGGAGAAGTTCTTTTTTGATAGCCACGAAGTGATAGCGGCTATTATTGCGGACATTGTGGTTTTTAGAATTCAATGAATATGAATTGTATCGGGGCGCTGTCTTTTTGTAAGGATAAGGATCTGTTCACACATTTTCATGATTTTTTAAGTCAAATTGGAGTAGTGATTTTGGTCACGCGGAAACAGGAAGTAGAGCGAAAAAGCGAGTGATTTTGCGGCGTGGCTCTTATTTTTAAGTGGAGTGAGAAAACGGTGTTTAAACAGAAATTCGCTTTCTCGTTAGTGGTTTTTTGTTCACATGCGGCAATTTCACTTTGATCTTTACTGTTTTTTCCAGTTTTTGGATCGAATTTTTTTCTAAATGGTTTCCACAATTCATTCATAGTTCCTGGTAGGCCTTGTTTTTTGTTTGAACCAAATTTCCATTTCTCGCTAGTGATTTTTTGTTTACATGCGGCATTTTGACATCAATATTCTTTTTTTGTTTTTATCTGATTTTTTGAAATTGTTTTTCAATTAACTTAGTCTGTAGGTCTAATTTTTTGTTTAGTCAATGAAAATTCTTTGAATTGTATGTCGGGAGTTGTCCTGCTATGTTTTTTTGCTCTCACTCCGAAGTAAAGCTTGTTCCTAATATAAAATTGGAGCATACCAAAAACAAGGGCCGGTTAAGAGAGTGGGCAGTGCATCTGGTTGAGTATCTGGAGGTCAATGGTTCAAATCCCGGAGGGGTCAAATGCTTTTCCACCCGCCTGTCTTTCGAGAGCAATTATTCCGACATTAGTGGGTTCATGTTTCATCTGTTGCAATTTGACCTCTGTTTTTTCCTCGAGTTTTTGACGATTGTTTTGAAAAAGCAAAATGAATACTATGTGCAAGTTATGGTTTTCAGTTCAACAGGTGAAAATTCACACATTGAATTACGCAATGTAGTGAATACAGTTGAAGTCAAAAGAAACGGGATAAGCCGATAAAACTTGAGTCCTTTAGTCATAGTGCATTAGGTTATAAAAGTTCATTAGAGTAATTGCTAGCTGACATTATTATTTAGCTTAATAGCTTTCAGTTTAGAAGCTGAATTAATTATACTTTAAGAATCTAACTGAAACTGCACGACGAAGGAGAACACTTTTTGAAACTGATGAAAAAAGACTCAATTTTTATCTTTTTTCCTTTTTCGGTTTCAATTCCGATGTGCGTCTACGGTGGCTATTTTCCGGCAATCTGCCGGCTATTTTTGGAGGTATTATTTAGGGTTACTTTGACACCATTTGTTTTCTTAAGAAACTTGGTAAAGGAGGTTTCTCAAAACATTTTTGTAGTTTTGGTTATCGTGCATGTTGGGTGTTTCATCTCTGTTATCAAAGGTGTTTCATCAAATGAGATTGATGGGGAGATTTTTAATGTATTCAACTCATTGGAATGTAATTTAAGACTTGTCCTGCCTGTTCTAAATTGTTCTCGAACGGAGCTTTAAAGCAGTTTTTGTAAGCATGTGTATTCTTTATGCAAAATTTTTGTTTGAGGGTTTTCATTTTTGAGTTTTTCACGCCCATGACGTTTTGCGTGATCCAATTTTCTCTCTTGTTCACAGTTTTCAGCTACTGAACTCATTTAGTCGCAGTTTACTATTAAAAGTTGTTTGACGAAATTTGTGTCATTTTTCATTTTAAAATATTAAAAGTGGTATATAAATCACTAATGACATTATTTGTAGCACCATAGTAAAATTCTTGGTCTCACTTCCTCCCGAGGAACTGCCTCCTCTCACTCATCCAAACTAACCTCTCGCCCTCTCCGACTAGAGCATTCTGCAATAGATTACATATCAACTAGTCGTTTGAGGAAAACTTTTCGCACGCTAGTCGGTTATGTTTTTAATTCGTCGTCTTAGATTTTTGTTTCTATTTGATTTGATCATTTGCCGAGAAGTCAATGGGCAATGGAAGTTATTGGGAAACTTCTGCTGAGCAGCTAAATTTTTGTTCTTTGTCTTTTTTTACTGAATTCTTGATGGGTTCCTGGTCATTGGTTTGATAGCCAACGCGACTCGCGTCGCTCAATAAAATGACGCCTACTATCATTTATCAAATTCAAAAGGAGAATGTAAACTCAAATTTTAGAATGCATTCTATTTAAGAATGTTAACTCCGAGGCTGTCTTATGTTTTTGAATGACATTATTAGTGTTTGTAAATAGAAATTAAAAATAATGGTAGAATTTTGAAATCTGAATAATACTTTTTTGAATAGTTTTTCTTTTTTTTTTACTAAGGTCCTCGCCATTTTATTTCGCAGTTATTGACTGGCAATCTGCGGTCTGTTTCAATGTTGTAGGTTCTTCCTCTTGTCTTACATTTCTGAAGGCTTGTTTTCATAGTTTTTACTTGTTTGAACGCAAATGTTTCTATTTTGATGAAAACAGTTAGTGATTTCGAGATCTGAATAGTAAATATAAAACAGATCAAGTTTCTGTTTCTATCCTTTCGTCATGACATGTTTGTGTCTCTATCTTCTACTTCTGGCTTATCGGTCAGAATAATTTGGACGTGAGGGGTCGCGAAGTAATGTGGAAACGCACCTTTCCTAGCCTTCTTGTTGATTACCGCCCTGAAAATTGAGAACTCAAGTCGCATCAAAAAAAAAGAATAGCCAAGTTTGAAAATTTAATAAAAATTTCAGCTTTGCTGCGGCTCTTTTTCTGTATGAAATTACTTGCAACATATTTTTTGTCCGTTATAGATATACGAAGCTTGCAGACTGGGATTACATCAATACATGTGCGATGGCTGCAAATCCAATTCCACTGTTCGGAAATGGAGATTGTTTTTCATTCGTAGATTACGAGAATATTAAAACCAACTTTCCATCAATATCTGGAGTTATGCTAGCGCGTGGGGCGCTCATTAAACCCTGGGTGTTTACGGAGATAAAGGAAAGACGGCACTGGGATATCAGTGCCTCAGAAAGATTAGACATTTTGAAAGATTACGTCCGATTTGGGTTAGAACACTGGGGCTCTGACGATGTTGGAGTTGAGAAAACAAGGAAGTTTTTACTGGAATGGATTTCATTTCTGTGCCGGTATATTCCAGTTGGCTTGTTGGAAGTTCTACCTCAGAAGTTAAACGAGAGACCTCCGAACTATTTTGGAAGAAATGACTTGGAAACCTTAATGGCAAGTGGAGATTGTAAAGATTGGATTAAATTGACAGAAATGCTTTTGGGTCCGGTTCCTGATAACTATTTTTTCATCCCAAAGCATAAAGCCAACTCTTTTGCAACTTAAGTTTGACTTTTAATTTATTTGAGGTCTAACTATTAGAAATATATTTTTGTTCATCCAATTTGTTCTCAATGAAACACTTATTTGTGCTGAACGTCTGGTTCCATTTTGAGATCGAAGTGTCGTATAAATGAACGTTTTTTTAAGATTTGAACTTGAATAGCGAATTGACAATTTAACAAATTCTCCGATATACAATTTCCCTTAAATTTATCAAGAGGGATTTGGCGTACTGTTGTTAGGAAAGTGGTTGAAGAATTAAGTTATGTCATCGTTTTACGTAATCGATGTTGACAAGCGTCCGACACTTGAACAGCTGCATAAACTACTGAACGAAAACACGCAAATGATACGGCTTTTGAGTGACTATGGCAATAGATGCGGGACAAAAAGTGGAGGTGGATTTCCAAACGCACTTGCTGTTCATTTGATACAACAAAGAATTCATCGCAATTTGATTGTGCTGGCCGAGGCTTCGAAACCAGAGTACTGGACCTCGGAGTCACAAATTAACAACTCTAGCTCGTGTCCGGAATCAAAGTTGGGCAACGAGAGCGCTAATTCTAGCGCTGTTCCAGACACTCAAGTACCTCAACTTTAAACGAAATTTGTGATAATTTCAGTCGCAAATAGATATTATGACTTTTCGTGATTTAGACTAGACTGACATTTTGTTGTTTTTTGCTCTTTATATAAATAAATGATAATTTTATGATAAAACTTTTTAATGGCTTCAAAGAATTTCGCGATAGCTCTTTTATTTCAAATACGGTCCACAGGATGGAGATCTTAACTTACAGTCTCAATTTAATTTTTAAGATGGATTTTTTAAAAAAGTGAAGGAAATGTTTGCAGACAAAAGGGCCCTTTTAAGAGCTATAAATAGCCATGTGGCACATTTCATGAGGAATCTTGCTTAACCTGACTCGCTCAGTTCAAGGTTGACAAGCGAATGGAAGATAGTGAAATAAATATTTTTTGTGAATTTGTCGGTCAATCAATTTTGTCAGTTTATGATTTCAGTTAATTGAAACAATAAATGTTCTAAGGGTGTCCTGTTTTTTCACCCCTATTCTTTTAACCCCCTATATTTTAACCCCGATTTTTTAACCCCGACATCATTTAACCCCTCAATTATATAAACCCTATATTGTTTCACCCCGATTTTTAGCTTCCTATAATTGAGGATAATTAAGCCTCAATTAATTCTATTTTAATTAATGGAGATTAAAATCGGGGTGAAATGACTGAGGTGTGAACATACTTTTCACACCTCAATCATTTCACCCCGATTTTAATCTGTAAATTCATGGATCATAATTGTCAGGGACATAGAGCTAACGACACAATAGTTTAATGCAAAACTATAACAATTAGCGAATTAGTTATCTCCACTAATCCTTAATGGGGCAATTAAAAGCAATTTAAAAGTGGATGGAACTCAAGAATATTTCTTGTTTTATTGCATTTTGAATTCATCATGATAACTGCCGACTATGAGTTTACTATTTCTTCAAAAAACAAAGAAATATTGGTTGTAGAAGGCCATGAGTTTTATGCTAAAAGATTAAATAAGTTTACCAGTGCCTGGAATTGCTCAAAATATCAAAGTTACAAGTGCCGCGTTTCCGCTTTAACAAAAGATGACCAACTTATTCGCGTGAACGGTGAGCACAAGCATAGTGCTTCGATTGGAAAGCCGGCCACACGAAAAGTTATAAAAAAGATTAAAGCCCTGAGTGAAAACATAACACCCGCTGCAGCCGTAGCGTCCGCAATTTTACCAGTAACTGACGTTCTTTCAACCCAGTATGCGTTGCCGACAAAACCAAATTTAATACAAACCTCGCAGCGCTTGAGAAAGGTTATACAAACAGTGTCAATTCATGAGCCATCGGACCGGCATTTTGATATACCTGATAAGTTTCAAGAGTTTTTGCGGTATAACAGCGGAAAAGATGACCACGAGCGTATTTTAGTTTTTGGTGATCCCTATATGACATCGGTTCTCGAAAGCTCCAAGTTTTGGCTTGGGGATGGAAATTTTAAACTATCGCCCAAAAACTTCTATCAAATATACACACTTCATGTATATGTTCTCGGTATTGCCCCTGCTTGTTTATATGCCCTCCTTCCCAACAAAACGGAAAAAATATACAGCTGATTACTTGATGCTTTAGACACCTTTGCCCCAGATTGTAAGCCGGATAAGGTTCTGTTGGATTTTGAAATTGCCCCTATTAATGCCTTTCAAAACATCATCCAGCTTCAATGCTGTCGGGCTGTTATTTCCATTTATCTCAAAATTTTGTTAGAAAAATTGGAGAACTTGGACTAAAAAAGCTGGTAACAGAAAATCATGAAGTGGCCCTGGCGCTTAAAATGATCCCTGCTCTAGCTTTCGAAAAAAATGATCAAATAGAAAAATCTTTTGAATAGATTGTCGAGGAAATAACTAATATGGCGGATCAGCAGAATTTAGATAGCTTCGTTATTGAGAAAAAAGACGAGCTTTGTTTATATTTCCAAACAAATTATATCAAGTGTCAACTATTGAACCGTCCTGCCACATTCCCCCCACAAATATGGAATCAAAGAGACGCAGCCATTGAGGGAATTGCCAGAACAACCAATGCTGTTGAGGGCTGGCATTATGGGATACAAGCCTTATTCAGCGGATCCCATCCCGGAATTTGGAAACTTTTGACTAATTTACCAAAAGACGCTGCGGTGCAAAAATTAAACTTTTTGAATGCCTCATCCGGTCACAAATTCCCAAAGAAGAAGAAGTATGAGAATTTGAAAGTGAAAGTGCAAAACTTGATGCAAATTTACAGGGATGAAACTGATATTCATTTTTTCAGGGCTATTGCCAGTTTGACTTAGTTGTGTATTTATTGTGTATTTTATTGTGTTTGTTTTTGTGTGAAATTAAATTCGAAATCCATCTTATTATTTTTGAGTTGGCGCCCTCCTTGCGTCCTCACGGAGTTACGTCGAAGCCTCATACCGTGACTCATTAGGGAATTTGATCCCGAGCGTTAACCCTATGATCGGACCCCTAATTGGGAACACAGTTTTGCAACATTTAGATATGAAGCTTGCACAGCGTAGCTGCTAGCAAAAATATCAATCTGGATTTCATTGGAAATTCTGCTAAATACTCGGTTGAATTTTGTTTTGAATTGCTATTTTATGCCTGCTCAGAATGTAGGTTTTAAAATTTAGCTTACATCCTTTCATTTGAAAAGTACCGGTTCTTTCGTCTTCTAGACTAAGAGAATTTTTGAGCTTTTTTGATTCAAATCAAAGTGCAACATAAAAGAGGTCAGACTTGTCAAGTGTTCTTTTTCGATCAAAGGCATTGTTCTAAAAAGCAGTCTCGTCATTATTCTTTGATTTGATACAAACGCAAGCTGGTCAATGCCGCACTCTTGAAGGTCAGTAGTTTTGTGTTATTTAAGTCCTTTGAGCTTTAGCTTTGTTAAATCTTCTTTTGGGTGCCGAAATAGATAAAAGATTTCGGTGTTAAACCGATTTCGGGGTGAATAAATTGCGGGGTTAAATGATTGAGGGGTGATTATATACAGGGTTAAATTATAGGGGGTTAAATAAATCGGGGTGAAAAGAAGTGGAAACGTTCTAAGGGGTCTAAGCAGTGAAAATGGACCAACATCAACGAGTAATGGATTCGAACCAGCATCTCCTACTTGCAAGCCTGTTGTGCTAGCCATTACACCAACTGGTTTGTAGCTCTCGAACTTGTCCATCTCAAATGGTTCCCAGGCTCATTTTCAAGGAAAAATGTGAAATTTACCAAATTTTGTTATACTTTCTCGAAGTCTTTTATTCTCGAAGTTTGTTATTCTCGAAGTCTTTTAAATTAATTCAGCAGGCCTTTAAAAGCTGGTATCTATTCTGAAGTGCTGAAACCTGATGAGATCCTGAAGTGCCAATGAGAAATTAGAAACAGTAAAGCTTAAAAAATTAAAGTTCTAGAAAGATGCATTTCATTCCACCAGTGTTCGTTGTGATTTGTAAAACTTTCGATGTTTATTTTTGGAGACTTTGCTAGCAACTGTTTTAGTTATTTGCATCTTAGTGTAAAAAATAGTGAGCGCATTCCGGTTTTTGAAAAAAAAACGTGAGGTTTTGAAAATTTGCCCTTTAAAATTTTTGTTTGCACGTCCGTATCCTCGAAATAGTTACCTTAGTATCGATGACAAATTTTATTGATAATTTTTTGTTCGACCACAGAAATTTTTGTTGTTTGGCTTTCCTTGTAAGAAACGGGTATAAACAAGTAAATCCCGAGGGCACTATGTCACCGAGTAGTTCTCTTAGAGCTGCTTTACTGTCTAAGTATGCGATTGCTTGAAACTGTGGAGGATCTTTTGGGTGGTTTGGACACCTCTGCCTTTTTTCCAACCTACAGTCTTATGAGCCTCCCCACCTCATATGCTTCCATCCACAATTCACCAATAAACAAGCGTCAAGCTCGTGAAGCTCTCGAATACCAAAACCAACTCTTCGCCAGTTGATTGAGAGCAATTCATCTATTTGCTCGATAAATGGCTGCGATATAGAGCTATTATTGGATCTCCCTTGGCTTTTTATGTTTGTCATAAATTTTTGTAACAACCATCCAAGGTCGCGCTCAGTTAAATTTGGTTATATTCAGCCAGTCAATCATTTTCAAGTACAATGTGTGTCTTGCACTCTTTGTGGAGCCAGTAATCAAAATATAACAACAGCAATTAATAAACAGAATATCTTTTTTTCGGTCAGCATTTTCGACAGTTTTTGTGCTTTGTTCTAAAACGTACTTGCTCTCAAGTGACTTTTGCTTTCCTTAGTTTTTGCGTGATCTTAATTACTTTCATTCCAACGAAGTCTTTCTAAAATAAAGGCAATTGGAGGGGAGTAAGTGTCATCAAAGCCGGTATTGCTTAGTTGTTTAGGACAGACTGCCATCAGGGAGGTCGTAGGTTCGAACCCCCCCCCCCCACGGCCCTCAGGTGAGGTCTTTGCGCCCATAAAAATTTCTAAGCTACACCCCCTAAAAATAAATTTTGTTGCTCGAGAGCAATTCATCTGATGCTGGTTGTTTTATGTTTTATTATTTGGTAAATCGTGAAGAATAGTGCATGCTGCATTTTATAGGCTTGCATGAGAATTGCAGTTAGTATTTTTTATAATCGTCGCTTGAGGAATGCTCGGTTCTACTTGATAAATGACTTTTACCAGAACTTTACCATAACTGTAGCAAAAACTTTACGAGCTTAAACTTTACCGTAACGAAACTTCAGCTGGCAAAATTTTTGGACAGTCACAGTTGCGTTTTCATTTTTCAGCATTGTATCAGCTGTTAATGAGTGCAAATTATGTTTTTTTTGTTTCGAACTATTTTTGTCAAATATTGCAACAGAACCTAGCAGTGATTCCATTACTGGAAAGTGCTTCCCAAGCGGTGCTGCAAAATTAGTTGCGTGAAAAGTTTTCAAATTTCAAATTTTTGAGGATTAGCCTGTTGGAATACAATGATGCTTTCCATATAGTGACCCGCGCAACTTAGACTATGACCTATTTTGAATTAAAAGCGAAGAGTCAGATAAATCCTGCTCATAAAACGTGCTTTGACTACCTATAGGAGGCTAAAATTTTCCTGGATTTTTTCCTATTAAAGAGATCGACTCTTCTAACGCTTAATTTTTTTTACTGAAGGCGGTTACGAGATATTAGAATCGCGGTTTGAAGTTTGTAACAGGTGCCTACAAAAGCAGTATATGGCACGTCTTCACTTTCTCAGTGAGGAGGTTCACATTTGATGTGGCGTGTTGCCAAAAACAGAAAAGTCTGTGATAGCAACAACATTCTTTTGCAAGTAATTTTTTTTAATTCTCAGACAAAGACGAAATCTACAGACAACTACAACGATAAGTTTGAAAAAATCGAAATCATAAAAAAATTGGCTCGTGCATAAATTGACTTCACCCAGAAGTCGAAGCACTAAATTCACGATGATGCAAACAATCGCATCATTTTCTGGGAGATAATAGTTTGTGATCGGGAATCAACATGAACTAGATGTATAATTTGACAACCAGACAGAGGACAACCAAAGGCGAAGACCGATTATTGTTTTTTTCTGCAGCACGTAAAAAACGAAACATCAAATATGTTTAAAACCTGGATCATGCCTCTCAATTATGATGCACAATTGTCTCCTTGACTATGAGAGAATAAAACAAGGAGGTTCGGTAATGTGCGTTCGCACATAAAGTTCCGACCCCGCTCATCACATTTTGGACAATTGTCTATCAAATGAGTAACAAAACAACCCAAAAACTAAAGGATTTTTCGAAAAAAATTGGTGTATGGACAAGAAGATTGCCTCCAACGCAAATATTCCGGCGGAAAAAAAACGCCGCATTAAATTGATGCGTTCTGCCATTAGTAAGAAACCGAGGCTAGACGAAATACAGCAACAAATGTTGATTAATTACATCCAAAACTTTGTCCATTAAAAAAAACCTAAAAACAAAGTCAAGATAGCGTCAGATAAAACTGAAACTAAAGAAACTAACTTGTATTTATTTGAAAAGATATGGCACCAGTCCATAAGAAGGCTTTGTAACTATTAGACAAAAGAACAAAATCAGCAAAGTTTAAAAAAATCCCTTATTTTCAAATACAATTAATTTCAAAAGTAATGAAAACCATTAGATATCAACTCAAAATATCTAAATGTTTTACAATTACCTATCCTCTAATGTTTCTATAGGAGGGCATTAAGACCTGGTAATATTCAATTTTTTATGCTGTTACAAAAAGAGCAAATGGAGACAACAAAAACTCAATTAAAACTTGCGAGAAAACGCAGTCGAAGCCGTAAAGCCCGAAATTGCCCCAAGAACACGTTTAATTTTCTCTAACACCAGTATTATGGTAAAGGACCTCTAAATAATGAGAATGGGAAACAAGTAGACAAAAATAGAGAAAAACAGCAAAATTAAGCAATTGTTTTGTATTTTTGATAAAAATTTATTTCAAAGTCATGAAAGCCATTAGCTACAAAATGAAATAATTAAATAGCTACGTTTGCATGTCCAAAATAAGCGATTGAGAACTTATTTTTTCAGAATATGTTTTACGTCAACAAAAAGAACGTCAAAATGAGACAAAAATAAAAAAAAAAGTTTTATTTTTTTGCGAAAAACCTGTGTCGAAGCCAGTTAATTCATAACGAATTCTGTACAAAAAGTAGATTCTGTACACGTACAACTTCCTTTTACAACAATATTATCATATGTGACCCCTAATTCACCTGACGAGGTAACAAATAGACAAAAAAGAAAAAATAATGCTATGTTGAAGTGATTTTTTTAAATTTTTGAAAACAATTGTTTTCAAAGCCATGAAAGCCATCAGCTATCATATCAAATCAGACGATAGTCTCATTTTTACTTCCATAAGAAACCAATGAGACTCGTAATTATGCAGGAAATTTCATGCGACTAAAAAGACAAAGTGAATGCGATACTTAGACATATGAAAAAAAATCAAGGAGAAAGGGGGTGTTGAAGCCGTTTAAACATTAATCTATGCCTCTTTCGACTTTTATATGTTCTATTGTTCCTTATTTTGTTTTAACGCCAATATTTCAATATGTGAACTGTCATCAATAAGATAATGGGATAAAACAAAAAAAACTGAAAAATGGGCCAACGCCTTAAAATCAAAATAATTGTGAAGTCTAGTAGTATCAAAGCCAGAAAACTATAACTTAACGCGTAAAATGGCAATAAAGGTTAAATTTTAATTCAGTAGAAGGAAAAAAAGAAGAAGTTTTCTTTCTTTGCTGACACTAAGCTACAGGTTGACCAAATAGAGAAAAAATAGTGGCAAAATTCAATAAGCCCTTGTTTATTTAAAAATCAAACATTTTAAAAAGTCAAATCGACCATAAATGTTCGGGTGAAGAAACTAGATACATTAATTTGGAACTGCTTAGGAAGTCATTTAGATCTATCAGCAGTGAGCTTTGATTTAAATTGTTTTGTTCTTTTAATTACAAAGAAAAGACCGAATTTATTCTCTAAAATAAAAAGACCGACTGACTACAATCCGAATTACTTTTGGATTATAGCAGTGCAAGGTTGAACCAAAACCAGCCTTTCCATTGCTGTTGGTCCCTTAAGAACACTCAATTGTTTCGAATGTTATAGATCTAGATAATTTGTTAGTTAAAAGATCAAAGTTAATTGCTGCGTTTTCGATAATCAAAGAGTAAAGTTAGTAAAAAACGGCAAAATTTTAATTCCAGAAAACTCTCAACGGATGTGAAGTAACCCTAGCTCCCATTTTAGTCTAAGAAGATTGTGTTAGTTGTTTTAGGGTGTGTACTTCAGTAAATTTAATCAAAGTGAACTAAAGTAGCTTATTTCGGACATTTTTTGATGAAATAGGCTGAATTTTGAAATATTTTGCCAAAATTTTGGCCAAAAAAATAAAATCAAAATAATCAACAAGACTTTTTTGTCTTATAAAATAAAATCAACAGTACTATTGTTAACAATTTTTCATGTTTCAGCAAAATTGACGAAATTTTAAGCAAAAATTCCGGAAATGTGAATAAAAATAAGGCAAATTGTTCTAGTATTCACACAAAGTTAAACCACTATAACTCGCTCTAGAAAACGAAAAAAATCAAAAAATCTTTTTTTAATCCACATTTTGCGCTGGACGGGCTTTTTTTTAATAATACCACTCACAACTCAGTGCGATGAATATATCGATCGGTCAAAATTGTTTGACCAAAAAAACCCATTTGAATATAGTTCCTCGCCTCTCAAGAGGGTCGGAACAATGATTCATTACGTATAATTTGTCGCACTCTTAAAAAGCATATTGGATTTTTTGATCAAGCATGTCTGATCGGCTGTAAAATAATAGCTTAAAATGGGAATTTACAAAAACAGCATTTCGCTTTTCTCGTTATTTCCGGGAGATGCCTACAATGCTTCTCAAAAGTTGTTGACTTCTCAATTTTCAATTATAGTCCTCGACTAAAGTACTGTTGAATTTGCCTTTTGTTAAATTGGCCTATTGTTAAATTGGCCTATTGTTAAAACCGTTTGCGGAAACCTTTTTTTGAAAAAAAATTCCCTCAACCGTTAGGCAACAGAGTAAATGAAGCATGCGAAGAATCTCAAAATTGAAAAGTGTTGGCCAAATGCAAGAACCAAATTAACTTATAAATATACTTGTTTGGTAAACTGGTCCAGATTTTACACATCTGAGTTTGAAACTGACTGACAAACAGATACTTTGCTGTAACTTTACCGAGAATCTCACTACAAGTATCAGAGATAAAATGGCAATTTATCAAAGAAAAGTTGAAGCCGAATATTGTGATCGAAGAAATTTTTTTCAGTATGCGACACGCTGAATAGATATTTTGTGAGAAATAAAACACTAACTAGACATTGATAACGACAAATTTGAGTTTAAAATTAAACGACAACAGTTGCAAAGTCTTTTTTTTTATCAAACTTGACGTCAGACAATGAAGTGCCAAAAAGTAAGTGCAGTATTGCCTGCTACTATTTCTACTTTGTTTTAATATAAACTGTTAATGTTGTTAAATTTTTTTTTCAATTTTTTCCCAATGAGTACACTGAGAAGTTCACTTAACTTTCTCCGAGTTGTCATTTTTTGAAAGAGGGCGATAAAACTAATCCAGTAAATTTTACATCCATATATTTGTTACCAGTTTTGTGAAAAAAGATCTTTGAACAACTTATCAAAAGCAAACTAAATATATTTCTAGAATTTGTTTTTTAAGAGAAAGAAGGGAGGTAGTATTGGTAAGAATTCTAATTGCGGAAACGATCCTTAACGTCCCTTACATGAAATATTTCACTCGAAGCCTTTTTCTTGATCTCACTATATTGCCTAAATTGTGAAATCTACTGAACAAGATGACCATTGTCATCTCCCTTGAAATAATTCTTTAACAAAAATCACGCAAGTTGTTGTAATCAGAAAAACACTCCTGGTTTATTTAAGATCTGAAAAAGGATGAGAAGACCCTTAGTTTTTTTGTAATTTGCAGCCATCTAAGCATGTAGCAAAAATCATTAAGTCGCTGATCATTGAAATGTTATAAACACTACTTTAAGTGTGGTAACAGAAAATAAATGGACATTCAATACTTCAACAAAACGTATGTCCAAAGAGAGAGAGAGAGAGAGAGAGAGAGAGAGAGAGAGAGAGAGAGAGAGAGCAGACTGTAGGTCCAGAAATAGAGAGCAGACTGAAAGTTGACAATTTAAAAACAAGAATTTCGCTAGTTCAATCATTCAGTTGCCTAGGCATTCAAGTTTATGAAAAACGAGCTTTTATGAGCTTGCTACCAAAGTTGAAACATACTAATCTTTTTTTATTTTCTAGAGAATTGAAGAAAAACTTGGGCACAGATGAGTTGATTGAATCATACAAAATTGTTCAACCGGTTTTTCAATGTGGGTTATGATGACATGTTCAACAATTCGGATATGGATAAAACCCATTAAGTAAAAAAACTGCATCGTATTGTATCGAATTCGAAAATAAAATGAAATTGCTAAGCATCATAAACAAAATTTGTTTAGTCACAGAGTTTTTCTTTTATGAGGTCGCAAATTTAACAATAAGAATCAAATTTAACAGAACTGCTAAAAATTCCGAAAAAAACAATTTGATGGTTTTTAGAGAAAGCTAAGTTAAAAATACCTTCACGCAAAAAATTTTTAATGGACATTTCAGAGCTTACATTTATTTTCAGAGCTTACATTTCAATTGTTTTGTATAATGCTATAGGTTTCACGGAACATCAGCTCCATACCTTTTGTCATAGAGATCTGAGACATTTTTTTTTGGGAAATCACAACAGAAGTTTTTAATTAAGCATTTCCCGGTTTTTGTTTATCTTGAGCCTCATTTGACTTGTAAACGTAAATATAAAATTGCAGTTGTTTTTATCTTTTCCTCAGAGACAACTGAGAGCGAGTCGAGCATTTTATTGTCACTGTTTTTGGTTCAAATTTTTCTTTTTGTTTTTTACTGTAATTTTTTGTTAAATTTTATAATTTTTAATTTTATAAATATTTTTCTTCTGCCGTGGAACCAATAACCCAAGATATTAGCGAATGCTAGCCAACTATTTATGCTAGCCAACTATCTATCACTACAATTATTTAAGTGATCAGCGATTAGTAATCAACAATGAGTAGGTATTAGTCTTTTAAACATCCAATTAAAAATTAGCAAGTATTTTTCTTACCTATCTTCTCTTTGATTTCTACTTAGTTGACTTATCGCGGAAAACAGTGACAAATGCGACCTATATTTAAAACCTGTTCGGTAGGTAAAGGAGAAATAAAAAGTCTTTTATTCAAAAACTGATGATTTCACGACGATCCTGCTTCGAGTCTATATAACTGTTTTCTTCCTATCCATTACTCGGATTGTTTTTTACAAAATTAATTGTACGATGAATTGAGCTTCAATCTTTCCAGTCCAAGGTACTTCTTGCGCAAAATCACTAGGATGATATCTTCCTGAGGGTTCTGACTCTGACAGGAGTCAAATTTCTTACAAATATGAATTTGGATAGCTTGACTTTTGTAGTTTCAAGGAAGTATAGCCAAAAAACGGCCGAGGTCAGACAATTGGTCATGTGACTTCTTTGACTCAGTAGTGAATGACTAATTTAACTCTTCCCGCTCATTGATTCTAGACTTCTTAAACTTGTAGTACAGTTGTACAATTGAAATGAGGTTGATTAATAATTTCACGTCATTTTTGAGTGGAGTTTTTCTCCTAAACTCTTTTGTGCGAATAGAATGTAGCGTCCTTCGCCATAGGGAGGGAGGTTTGAGATATGTCGGTCAAGACAGAGATGAGAAGCAAATTGAGACAACGAGCAAGATGGATCAGATGACGGCAGTTAATGTGTCGCCCAATGTCATCACCGGATCTTATGATCCAGAATCACAGTGCCCGAGTAAGTATTTCTCAATAAGTTTACCACAGTTTTTAATACCTGCACATATTTAGCAGCTGAAACAACTCTGTCATTTCTTTCTTTCTACTTAAAAAAATTTTCGGTGAACAGACAAAATAGTCAGAACTAAATACAGAAACATGCACACCAATTAACAAGAAAACTACTTAGATTGTTCGTATAATTGTATGACATTGAACAAAATATTAAGCTGATTACACCAAAGTTTTAAACTTTGACACTGTATTTTGAAAAAAGTTTTTGTTTTTATCCTAATTCATATCGATTAAAAACAAGCATTCAGAAGCTTAACACGTATATTGTTTTTGTCTGGGACTGTTTTGTCTGGACACGTTTTTTTCTAACCCAGGTTGAGGTCACATGTCATAAACAGTTATTAGCCAGACAGACTGATGCAAGTGGCAATTCTTTCATACAAAAAATTTCTGACCATCAAGAACTATCTAGATATTATTTCGGATTTGACCTTGGGCCTAGACATGGGGAAAATATGGCTAAAAAGGCGAAATCAATGAAATATAATGGGAATCAAAACTGTTGACCGTCGATCAGACTCTCAAATTAACAAGCACTTTGGAACTTTGCTCGCCATTTTATACTTGCATAAAACATGAATTTTGATTCAGCTTTTTTCCGAAAAGTTAAACGCAAGAATGTGCTTAATTAATTAGATAGGCTAATTTGACCGCTTATGTTTCGCTGAACATTGCGTTGCAAGCGCACAAGAAAAACTCTAATTATGCGGCAAATAGCTGTTTATATATATATATATATATATATATATATATATATTCACTTTGTCACTATTTTCCGCAAAACTTGTGAACAATGTAATAATTATGCTGAAATAAAAGAAAGCAGGTTGATAATGTATTGCATAAAAGTCCCTCAAATTACTAAATCCGGATTGAGACGCCAGATTGTAGCTTATCGTTTACGATTATTACGACTGTTCAGAAGGTTGGTACACAGAAAATTTGTCTCAAGTAAATAATTAAGAAAGTCGGCAAATCATGATTTTGGTTGCTTGAACACTTTTTCCGAAAACAGCTACGAAAACTAGGTTTGCCGAAATGGATATTTACAAGTTAATGTTTTCGAACTGAACCTTGGGTTTTCAAGGATTCAAATACTTCAACTCAAATCCAGTAAAAAATGATTTTGTTATCGATGAACAGGGCCTCAAAAACAGAAACAAAAAGAAAAAAGATGTCAGTTATCAGAAACACGAGTGTTAATGGGCACAAGAAACGAAATTGGTGATCTGATGGTATGAAACAAATAGTTTTCTGCAAAACAGAGTTGATTTTGTGATTTCAATCTCACTGTTATTTCCCAAGTGGCTTTGTTTTTTCAGATAACCATAATATAACAAAAAGAGCTCGTGCATTATGCATTATGCTATGCGCTGTGCAAAATATTCCGGCTATTTTGTGCTTCACCAAAATAATCTTTATACTGCAGCGGATGGGCGATTATGGGACAACTTGATTATCTGCTCTTTATTTATCGTAGCAGAGCAAAGAAAAAAGCAACCGACTATTTGCTTCAGAAAAATGTTCTCAAAAGCATTTCAGTGTTCAGAGATAAATGTTTCTACCAGCTTTTGTTTGTTCAGAGATATAAATTTCCCCAGAAAATTCAATTTTTATGACATTTATTTTTGATTGGTTTTAATTTTGACCAGGAGCAAAATTTCACTCCACCGATGTACTAACTCGACTCCCCCGCAACCTTAAACATTTTGCCAAAACATGCTGTCGGCAGGGCTTTGTCAATTCAACCTTTATTTGCTTGTTTTTTTTCAAACCTTGTGATCGAATAGCTTTCTGAAATGATTCGATTGTGTCCGCAAAAAAACAAGTTGCTAGAATTTAAACATACGAAACTTTTGGGAAAAAATTCAGTTTCCTGTTAAAAAAGTATGGTTTTAGAGGAAAAAGATACAAAGAGTAGTTAATAAAATTACTATTGAACTGACTGCTTTTATTGAGATCCCCATTTTGAGACATTATTGATTGAAAAACTGGCTTTTGAAAAATTAATTTTGATTGTGAAATAATGGAAAAACTAAATTATTATTGTTTTGTTGTTTTTTAATAATTGTTGTTCATAAGTGATATTTTTTATATGTTTTCGAAGATCTTATTGTTATTTTCAGAATCGGTCAATTTTTTTCATATAAAAATTTGAAATGAATAATTCAACAGTTTTTGAAAAAAATGATGGAACAATCACAATTGGTGCTTATGTTTGATAAACAGAATTTCAACTCCAAAAAGGAAAAGAGAACGTTGCGATTTATTTGAAATTGCGTTTCTCATCAAAAAGTACTGAGCTCACATTATTTTCTTCTGAGTTTGAAAATAATGTTTCTATTCAAAAATTTAGCGCTGCTCGTCTTTCAATCAACACTTTGGCTGTGATTTTGTATTCACAAAAAAACTAGTGTGATCCAAATATTTTTAAAATAATAATTGTTAAACATAAAAGTCGAATGATTATTTCAAAGAATAGGTTGGCAGGTTAAACTGGCCAAAAATTTTTACTTTAGTTTACGGAAAAATATCAGAATTTGAGCGTAAGACTTGTTAGTTAGTTTTGTAATCTTGAAATGAATGAGAGCGTCACTTCTCAATTTCGTTTTTGTTGAAAAAGAACTGGACTGTTTTCTAACAAATCTTTTTGTCAAAAATTTAAACGTTGGCAAATTTAAATAGAAATCTAATTACTCCCTTGGTCAAAACTTTTCGAGTGTTAAGCTTGAGAAAAACAAAAAATCGTCTACGTTTTTGCATGGGTAATTAGGTCCTAGGTTTAAAATTTTTCCTAAAAATTGCAAACTATAATGAACTTTTAATGCATTCGAGAATTATTTGAGTTAAGAAAATATCATTTATTTCTGTTCCCAGTGCTCGTTCCATTCTAAGTTGGTCGTTAGCGGCAGCCTACAGTAGTCACCAGGTTATTACGAGAAGCAGCTGTAAGAAAAAAAAGCCAACATGTGTGCCGTGCTTTTTGCATATAAAATTTAGACACTATCAACTGTAAAACCTCTTGTCTGCCAGTGTTTAATTCTGGAAAAAAAACAAAAAAGAGGAGGAACACAAAGCGGAATTAATTCGTTTTAATGGGAATTATCTGCAAGCATTTTGCATGTTCATTCATTATCCGCACATGTCAACTCTTTTGAACTCATGTCAACTCATGTCAACTCATTTCTTGATTTGGCCCAGCGCCTTTGTTTTTTTGGAAGGTGTAGAAATTTTTTAGCAGTCGTTACACAATGCACCGCTGGAGCAGTTTGGGCTCTCAAGTTAATTCTGAAATAATTGAAAGGAAATGTTCTGTTATGAAAATTAATTGCAGTGCTCTTTGATTTTCGGTATTTTTGTCGGTCAATGTTGATGCTCAGTTAATGTTTTTCGCTTTTGCTAAAATTAACGCTGCTTAAAATTTTGAGTTGATGAAATCTCATCTTTAGAGTAGGCAAGCCAGCTCTTGATGTTCCAGCTCTTGATTTCCTACTGTTTTAAAAGTCGAAAACATTTTATCAAATTATATTAAATTCTATAGAAATCTATGTTGTAGTTAAAATTGGGCCCAAAATAATGACTTAGTCAGGTCAAGAAAACTTTCGAAACCGGAGCTTTGTTTCTGGCTCCAACAAAGCATCATCATTTCTGGCAGTTAGCCTAACAAAAACAAAAGTATTGTTTTTAGCTAACTCAGTTCAAAAAATCCCATAACTATAAAAATCAAATAGTAACGTGTGAGTAGAATTGTTTAAGCTTCAATTTAATCAAAAATCAAAGGACCAAAGCTTCCGAGAATCAAAGCTTTTTAAAGTTCTTACGGTTACAAATTTTCATTCGACTAAGTTATAAAACATTTTTTTTCTAAATAGACAACTTCACATGAACGCAAAACTTAGGTGCATAAATTGAGGGTCAAAATCCAGTTTTAAATTGAGTGGGTGCGATTAATTGCTTGTAAACAGATCAAACAATTGTGTAAAATAACACCCATTAAATAATTTTTTGAGTTCACCCAGACTAAAATTTTAAGCTATGGTATGTGTATCTTCATTTTTAATTGCACTCAAACGAAGTTTGTAGCAATTAAATTAGTCCTGTCGGTCTTTTTTTTATGCGATTTTTTGCTTGACCGATTTTTCGTCTGACGCTTTTGACTTTTCGTCCTCAAAAACGGGATAAACAGGTAGCGCCCAGTGGGCAGTAAGTGCTCTTAGAGCTTTTCAGCTCTGTTTCAGCTCAAACTGTTTTGGAGACTTACACTTATACTTATGGTGTGAAGGGCGGTTCTTAGAGGTTGAAGACACACCCCCCCTGTTGACCCCCCAGTGTTTTCTTCCCCCAATCTGCCTCCGATATGCACCCCCCCCCCCCCCCCTCCGTGGCTAGCTACTGAAAACCGCTTGCTAAAAACGCAAATTTATACTTTTTTGCAATTTTTTTCAAGATTTTTGAAAATGTTTGACATTTTTTGATTTTTATCAGCCCTGGGTGTCAAAAAATCTCCTCTAGGGAATATGTTAATGCATTGTTTCTAGTGGTAATAGAATAGTTTCAACATTTTAACATCACGAATTTTAGCGATTTTTTTGACAAAACGTGCAATTTTTTCATTTTTTTGACATTTTTTTCCCTATTCAGGTCTTTCCAGACCCAGGGGTCAGAAAACATCCTAGGAAGGTTGATAATAAGTTACTGACAAATTTCTAATGGCCATGAAATAATTTTTCAACTTTTTAATGTCACAAATTTTAGCAGTTTTTTGATAAAACTTGCTTTTTTTTCAAGTTTTTTTTTGAAATTTTTTGAAGATTTTTAGATTTTCTCAGCCTCAAGAGCCAAGGAACCTCCTCTAAGATTTGAAAATAAATACTGAATATTTTTTAGATTAAATGGAATGTCTCGCAAGATTTTAACATCACGATTTTCAGCATTTTTTTGATATTTTTTTTCCAATTTTTTGACATTTATACTCATTATTCAGATTTGTTGAACCTCAAAGGTCAGAAAGCCTCCATAAGGGTTTGATAATAAGTTACTGGAAAATTTTTGTTGGTCATAGATTAATTTTCATCTTTTTAAAATCACAAGTCATAGGAATTTTTTTAAAGTTATTTAAAATTTTTTTTGTCATTTCTTAGGTTTCTCTAGCCTCAAGGGCCACGGAACTTCCTCTAGGGTATTATAATATATTACTGCCTAGTTTAGAGATGTAATTGAATGTTTAATATCACGAATTTAAGCAATTTTTTAAATTATTTGCAATTTTTCAAGTTTTTGATTTTTTTCCGGCTACAGAGGCCCTCGAACCTCCTCCAAGGTTTGATAATAAGCTGCTGCTTGGTTTCTAGAGATAATGGGATGTTGATCAACACTTTTTATGACTCCAGTTTTAGTAAGTTTTGGACAAAATTTAATTTTTCAAATTTTGGAAAATTTGTATGTTCCAAGTGTATGGATCTTTGAGCCTGTAAAACTATTTCTGGCTTGAAACAGGGATACCGGATAGTCTCTTGAGACAATGAATTGATTTTTAAGATATTAATGTCTTGCTTAATGTCATCATCTTCTTTGCGTAATGTCATTATCTCTGATCCTCATTATCAATGAGTTTTAGTTGAATTGTTTTTTATCATAACTGATCTAACAGGCACTTTTTAGAAAAACATTGTTAATTGCTCTCAAAAACATTTTGTAGCAAATATATTAACCCTGATTGTCTTTTATGCAATTTTTCGCTAGTCCGATTTTTCGTTTGACGCATTTGACTTTCGTCTTCAGAAACGGGATAAAGATGTAGTGCCCTGAGGTCACTAAACCGTGGCTAGCTGTTGACGAAGCCAACCGCTCGCCGGTCGTATGAGAGCAATTCGCCCGACGTTAGTCGGTTATGTTATTCTTTTCAAGCCAATTTTGGATAATTAATTTTACTCATACAGGTTGTAGAGATCTAAGTTTTTTCAATTGGAATTTGAGTAAACTTTTACTTCATGTAATAAAATTGACTGCCAAGTGTGAATTATGCAATTGACTATGCAAACGGTACACGAAAAGCGGTATCATTAGAGTTGCTATTCAGAATCATAACGTTAGCTTTTATAAAAAAAGTTATCCAACTGTTTTTTGAAAGCAATATCTGAAAACAGAATTTTTCAGTTTTGCTATCTGGAAAATTATTTCAGAAAGAAATAAATTTAACAAAAATAGATCCCATCTTTTTATGTTTTCTTTCAAGTTTTAATGTGGATTTTTTTAATTAAAAAGCGTCTTTGGATTCATCCCTAATATTTACATCAAATTATTTTAAGATTAATTATATGTTTGAAGAAACGATGGCACATTTATGGAATAAAAGCAGCGGTTGAATTGGATTGAAGATGTGTCTATGTGAAGGATTATTTCTCAAAAATGTGAGATCAACCACTAATCGGACAGATTTCTTTTTATTGCTGCCGATAGTCCTTTACAATTTGTCATATTGCTGCCGTGACCTGTACAAAAGCTTTTTGTTAACATCTCATCAAGATAGTAAATTGCTACCAAAACTTCTTTCTTGCTTCAACGATTCCAATTTCATGCCCAACACGTAAAACAAACGAATAAGACTTTCAAAAATTTTAAGCATAGTAAATTTTTTGTTCATAATTTTTATTGGTTTCGAAAACAGTAGTAATAAATTTTAACCGACTGTTTGGCGGGTTATTTCTTATTGCTTGAATAGCATTGAGCTGGAATAAAAATCCCTATGTTTCATAAGGCTCACTTGAAGAAATCTATTTTTTAAAGAAAGAACTATTGTGTTGTTGGCCATTTTAGGACCGAAGCCTTTTTGGCTGCTTGATGAGCACGGTTTCACACCAATACAGACCCGATCGCTCAAGGAAAAGCGAGCATCGAAGAAAGTCAAGTTGAACCCGGTTCCTGAGATCAAAGACGGGCATGATGAAAACGACCATGTTTTCTCACCAGGACGGAACTTGAAAGGCGTTGACCAAAAGCCGGTACATTTATTAACACTTCGAATCTTACAAAGTTTGAAGTTTCTTTATTTAGTTTTATTTAATTTAGGCAAATGTATGGTCTTTTATAAGGTAAAAATGTCTTTTTGTTTTTTTTACATGGGTTTTCAAAAGCAGGCATTCCACAAGGCGGGAACAAGTACCAGTAAATTATAAATTTATTAGAATACAAGTATTTTCCTTTCATATTTTAGTTGAACAAAACATTAAAAGTTCATTGTAGTAATAGTTTTATACGTTGTAGTTTTTAATTCAAAGGTGTTTTAGCCACGCTCTTTGACGCCTCGATTGGACAAAATAGATAGCATGACTGGTGGCGATGCTGCGGATTCCCAGTCAACATCTCAACTCAAAGCTCCTCCTGCAAAAACTGAACTGGTAATTCTAGTAATTCAAGATGAAACCAATCTTATAATAAGACAAGCCGTACAAACAACCAAAAGACGATGTATTTCAATTATCGTTCGTGGGAAAATATATCCGTGATTTCTCTTTTTTATGAACACATTTTTCCATTTCAGACCACGCCAGCTCCCTCCAATGATAACTTGCGTCTAAAACCCTTGAACTCGAAATCAGAGAGATCAAATGTTGAAAACAATCATCAATCAGAAGCAACGGAAGACGGCAAAATTGTTGATGCCAATGACCGAAACGTGCGATCTGCAAAGACGTGCGGAAGTTGTCAATGTACAGAGAAGTCATCCGATGAAGTTGAATTGATTAGTTGCAATATCAAAGAAGGGTTCATTGAGATCTCGAATATCGATTATGAAGTAGCAGATTTAACCCAGCTTTTCAGTAAACAAACGGGAAAGCAAGTTGACATTATAATCAAAGACACAATGCTGGAAACGGTCAAAGGTCTTGAAAGTGCCGGATACATACGTAACCTTATTATGGAAAATAACGCGAAGTTAGTGTTTCAATCAAGACAATCACCACTCGTTTTGGAGAGCCTGCACTTTCGAATGGCCGCGCTGAAGGAATTTCATAAAAATGTCTTTAAAGCGATTAATCTTACTTTCAGTTACCTAAAGACATCCTCGATATCGGATTTTGCTTCGAAGGACACTTGGCTTGAGCTAGGTTTCAATATCGATAACATATTATTTGAGGGCGAGTTTTCGAGTATCCAATCTTTCGAACAATTTCCACATTTAGAAAATGTGACTATGTCTAATGTGTTTTCAAACCAGCCGGAACTTCTTCCGAACAGTTTTCTTCAAAAAGTTGGAACTCTGAAGGTACTCTGTATTACAAATTCCATGCAGGTTTCTCTACCAAACAATTTTCTGAGCCAAAATGGAGCGAAAGATGTCTCAATCTTTTTGCACGCTGATAACGTGAGACCACAGTCTATTGATGTGAAAATTGGACTGAAATCTTTGAATGGCAAGACTTTAACTGACTCTGAAAAAGATATTCTTACAGGAACTTCAGATTCTCGTAGTTGTGCATCATTGTGTGCGAATGGAGATTGTAAAACTGACTCAGATGAGATCTCGGCAATAAACTGCGCGATATGTATTCGTAATAAAGAGGGACCAAACCAGCGCCTCGAAAGTGACCTGTGCTCTCACAAGCCAACCACAGTTCCCCCTCAAGATCTGCCCACTGTAAGTATGCCAGATTTTGTTTTCTATGAAAAACGAACTCATTCCGCAACCTTTTTTTCACTGTGAGTTGCAAACCATAAGTAGAAATGCGAGTGGTGCTATAATGGGGCCAGACACGGATCAAATTCGATGTCATAGAAACCATAACGTGTTTCTGGTACAATCATTGTGTGACTTCAAACACATGTGGTCCTTGTACAAAAACAATACGTGATAATTGATTATTCTGATACTGAGAAGAACACGTGAGAAAAACACGTGAGAAGACCTAATCAAGTGATGCATATTGACATCGATAATTTTCGATAAATACAAAATCATTTAATTTCTTGTCCTTGACGGGACTAATAAGAAGCCGTACATCACCGAAAATGACCACAACAATTTTTGTATGATGAGAAAGAAATAAATCAAGACACTTTTAAAAAAGAAACCAACCACATGCTATAAGTTGTCTTCGTGTAAGATAAATTAGCATTGATCTCATTATGAAGCAGGGCAGGGTTTTCTAGTTAAAAATTTGTCGTACTGCTATTTGCAAAAACTGTTATCTAGCATGATTAAATTTGTTTTCCACAAAATCAGGTCGAAAAAAAACGTTTCAAAAAGAAATTATGAGCACTATTCAAAATCTCATTTTTTTTCAAATAGTAAAAATCTGTCGCTTAAAGGTTACAGTTTCTCATGAGTCTCCGCAGAACGCATCTCCTCCCCTCTACCGTTCGTTGCGCTTTTACGCCTGCCATATTCCTTATTATTACTGATTTAAAAAAAGAGAAGCCTTGGAACTTGGTGACAAATTATTTCCAATGTATTACAGAACGTTGTAAGTATCATTCTAAAAGATTTCGAAGAATAATATATCATTTTGCAAATTTTTGTGACGTAACAATCTAGCAAAAAGGAACCGTAAACAGTTTAGATCTACCCGTAGTCTGAAGTGCAATTGTTCTCTGGTATTTTGAGAGCTATTTCTTCTTGGCAGCAGTTTCTAAAAAGTTTTTATAGGCTCTGTAACCAATTTGTTCATAATTTTCGAGATATAATCAGCACAAATTTTGTAAGAAATGTAGCTTGTTCCGTTTGAATCACTCCTTAAGATTGAAATTAATAGTGTATCCTCGATGATGCTATGTCCAATCTATTATTGAAATTTTTAGGGCTGAAATCGTTCATTTTATTATTGCTGAGTTCTTGTCAAATACAGCTCTGCTGACCTTTGTCGATATAACAATCTAAAAAAACTCAAATGGTCCAAAAACTAACAATGGTTTCATTATTGAAATTATAGAAAAGCGTTATCGATATTGGTGCCAACGATCTGAGGACTACTATTTACATTCATAGGTAATTTATAAAGTATCACTGATTAGCTTAATGGTCAAATGTTATCAAGGGTTAATTGACATTAAATTGTTTGTATTTAGTATTTGAGAAAATTGTGATACACTTATAGCATTAGATCTCTAAAATAAATGACATTTGATAAATAACTAGGAGATCAAAAATTAACTAATATAAAAATCAAATAAATCCAAAAAATGAGGAATGTAATTTGAAAAATACACTATGTTAGTGCGAATTGCTCTCCACTTGGGTAAGTAATAGTTAGATTCCTAATGGAAATTTTTTTTTCTTTTAGGAATTTAACTAGCTAAGAGGTAATAAAAAGCTTTATGCTGAGTGGTGTGATAATAACTGGATCCCGGCTGACGATCCAAAAATGGGGAGATCTGGATTTTAAAAAAATTGAGTTCAGACATCAAGTCTGAAATCAAAAATTTGATTTTTTACTGCTGTGATTTCCTTTCTATTTTAAAGTCTGCTACTGGGAACAGTTTGAAATAGTTGGCTGCTATAGCGAAGTTTGTTTTCGTTTTTCCTGAATATGGTTGCTATTTTACGCTTGTTCCATTGTATTTATGAACTAGCTAGTCACTCACGAAGCTCTACTCTAACTTTGCGTCAATTCAAATTGCACGTTTTTGTTAAGAACGCAAACATTCAACACCAACCATTGAACGATGTTCAAAACTTCCGGACCTCAAATGAACCAACAGAACTAAATCTGAAGTCTATCTTTGTCAGTTGTCAGTTCCTTATTCTGTATTTTGACCCACTGATTGAGAGATTGAATTGTTATTTCTTTGTCTTCGCAATGCACAAATTGGCTCGATCAGTATGAGGACGTTTTCTATACCGAGAATCAGATGTTTTTTTCTGTACTACGTTTCATAGGCAGTCTACTACTATGCTATGATAAACTCCTTGGGCGTGATGCGTTAATTGACAGATCAATATTTAACTGTTAGCAAGATAGGTTGCTTTGATTTTCTTTAATCGCTCTTGAACAAAGATTATAGTTATTATTGTAAACGTGTATGTCTTTTTTAATGCAAATTGTTGGCTTGACCGTTTTTGTGCTTTTATTCTAGAACATTATTTGACTTCTCAAGTGACTTTTTCACGCTTTCGTTCTTCATTTTTTCAGTGATATCTACTACTCTCACTCTGAAGTAAAGCTTGTTGCTAATATAAAATCGCTTGCAGCAGCAAAAAGTAGGGCCTGAAATCCGAGTGAGCAGTGCATCTGATTATGTATCGGGAGGTGAATGGTTCGAAACCTGGCAGGGTGAACTGTTTTCCCACTCACCTGTCGTTCGAGAGCAATTCTTCCGACTTTAGTCGGTTTATGTTTAGTTTACGGTAACTGAACGTCAAATAAATTCCAATGAGTCTTGCATCATCTTGAAGGGCGCCTCGTTATCTTGATAAAATTTATTGGCTCTTTAGTGCTTTCTCAGCAGTTAAGGCAGATAAACTCAGTTTACAAACTTCCAGTTTACAAACTCAGGAAATATTTCCTGCTGTGCGGATAGCAAAAGTAGGCACTCTACTTGGACTAGTTTTTTGGAGAAATCTGCTTTAGTGCCGGAACATTGAAAAATCTCAAACTATAAGTGTACTGAACTGACTGAATGTGTCCCATTGTGTAAATCATTTTCACTGATGGTGCTGTGTTAGGAGCGTAGACTTTCCTCCTTCCTTTGAATTTATTGAAATGAAGTTACAAATCTGTGTTAAAGATGGTGGTACTTCATTTTCTTTTTCGCTGAGCTATACTGAACATTGTTAATCCCTTTTGACTCAATTTTTAAAAAAACTTCCTCAATTTCAGGTGCTTATTTTACTTGAGTTAACTTATTTCACTTTTGAGAGGCCGAGAGCCTTTAGTGGTTCATAAAGGATACCACAATACAAAAACAGGTGTTGTAATATGTCTCATATGGGTGACGCAACTTTTCCAAATGTGGGCTCTCATTTCTGCCGAACAATCTTTTTTGAATATAAAGATCATGAAAACATCGTCTTTGAATATGTATTTTCCCAACATCTGGAAACTCGTCGCGCCAATGCACGATCAGCGTCTGCCATTCACTTTTGTTTGGTTCTCCGCTCGAATCCCTTTTCCAGTGCATTCTCATTGTGAAAAATGAGCAGATACGTAATGAGACACAATTGTGCCGAATTAAACGTCTGCACTCTTGGACACTCCATGGTAATTTTGGTTCTCTCAGTAATCAGATGTCACAGGCCTGTCTTTGTTTTTTTTTCAATTGAACGGAAGTTTAGATTTTGGAGCGGCGTCGTTGTTATTATCAACCTTCTGAGAGCATGTATGCTTGTTGCTGTTAATTTTTTTAAATTGGTTTTCAAATTCCGCTCGTTTTAGCAAATCTTTACTGCAAAAGTTCCTACAATTATAGCTATCGTTGGTTAATCGGTTCAAAACCTCCTATCAACTGCTGCTATAAATAATTTGCACAGCTAGTTAAACTTTTTGCGCCAAACTTGGATCTATCATACGGGTACACATAGTTGTTACAAACGTAAACGTAAACAACCAAAAAAAAACGTTCAATTGACCTTCAAAGGACCGGAACATCGAACTAATCAACAATTTTAAATCGGTGTGGTCAAATAAAAATTCTCTCTTCAGTCGGTTCTGCCGGTTCTTTGTTCGGCAGTCTGACTATTGGTTGGGCGATAGCATCATCATTTTTTGTCTAAGCACGCAAAATTCGCCTCAATCCTTCTGAGGGCGTTTTTGTACTAGTGATTGAATGTTTTGCAAATCACCTGCAAACTCAAGATGGATATGTGTGTGCGCAAATTTGTCAATCGCCAAACCAGTGACAATTAACTTTAGGTTGCAGAGATTACTTTGTCTCTTCCTCAAGGTTAGGGCCATTGGCTTAGGTCTCTTATCATTTTAAAGTTTCTTGCCTGCACTTAAAGTTTTCATACACTCGGAATTTTCTTCCTTTTTTGAAGATAGTAGAAAGCGGCGTTGATTATTTCTTTTGGAGAGAATGTCATTTTCTTAGTGCCAAAATTTCAGGCAACAACTCAATATGGGTGTAAGTCTACTGAACTGACTGAATGTTTTGCGCCGTAAAATCTTCCTTACTTGTTGCATTGGGTGTTAAAACTTCATTCGTTCTCTTGAGTTCCAGAATTGTTATACTTATCTACGCCAATGGTTATGGTAAGTTGCATTCTTCGTCCCTGAGAAATGCCGGCCTATTCTCAAGCCCAGGCATTTCTGTTCCTTGTTGTTTATGTCTCTTGTCTCAATATCAGTTAAAATTTTTGTTAGCATTTCAGCTATTGATTTCACTTGAATAAAGTTGTTGCATTTTGAGGGCCATAAGTGATTGGTAAAGAAAAACGTTCCATCATCTTGTGTTGGTAGAGAAAATGATTTTGGTATAGTATAAGGTTAACCCTGTAGACTGCAGCTTGTGATTCAAAATCTATTGTTGTTATATGGCACCTTGTAGCAACGCAAATTTTCCCAATTTGAAGGGTCCACATTTCTCCGGAACACTCCTTTTAGACATAAGAATCACGGATGCATTGCAATCTCGTTGAAATAGTTCATTTTTAATCTCTTGAGATTTTTCACGCCATTCTAAGATGAGCTTTTGCTATTGGTTTAGCGTATGGATACACTTTCAAGGCCAGCGTTTGTTCCAGCTGGTATTTTCTGGTCGTAAAAGGTAATCAAATTCCTAACAAATCTAATTTCTAAAGAAGTGCGGAATCAAACGAAATGATTACTTGCTTGGATACTCGGTGACACTTTTCTTTCCCCTACTCATCCAGATCTCTAAATCGTATGCCTACTTTATCCTTTTCACTGATCAAGTTTTTATCATAATATTGGACCAGCCTCGTAGTTGTTATGAGTCTGCTGAATATTGGTCCTAATTAGATTATACTGGCCTCCGTCTGGTTTTATAAAATCTTTTGTGTAAAAAATTTTCCTTACAGTTATAATTGTCATATTGTGAGGGGATACAAAATCTCTGATCACTTGCTGCAGTGCATAATTTGCACAGCTAGTTCAATTTCTTGCCTCAAACTTGGTTACGCAAGAATGCTTAGCTTCGACAATTTTCTATGAGTACTTTGATTAACGAGAGCCTTATTTCAGTGTATGCTCTTTAAACATGCATTCAGTTGTTTTGGAATGAATTGGAAAAAATTCAGCGAGGCAAGAGGATTTTCATGTAATGAGTGTCCGTAAGACTTGGGTGAAAGACTGCAATCTCTACTTTTCTGTTTTTTTGTAGATTTATCCTGCGTGGTTAGTGGAACAGTTTTATTTAGTTAGTTTGCTGCAACGACAAATTTCATTCTGGTGTTATTGAATTTAATGGTGGCTTTACCGCGTCTATCAACATCTCAACGTACTGGCTGTTCATGGAACTGTATTCTTTTTTTTGTCATTGTACTTGAACCCATTTTAGTCGCTACGATGTCACATATGTCTTTGAACTACAAACGTTCAAATGATCTTCAAGGCTTCCGAATCTCAAATGGATCCAGGGGATCAAATCGGTATTGACAAGTGGGAATTTTTTTGTCTGTCAGTTCATTATTCGTAAATCTGACCTTTAGTTGAGAGATCGAATTATCAGTTTTTGTCTAAACAATTTACATATTGCCTCTATTAGTCTGAAGAAGTCTGTGAATTTATTTTTTTGCTGTACTACGTTCCTCAAGTATTCTGCTTTAGTTTTTGCCATACCCACTGCCATGATTCGTGTCAATGGTCACCAGTCATAGTTTTTGGGTAATTGGGTTTTGAGCTGTTGCATGCTAGTCCCTTTTTGGTTGACTAATTTAATTTAGCCTTCTTGCGGAAAAGAAGTCAATAGGCAGATTTGTAGAATCTGTATATTTAAGGTGGAGGTTTTACCCTATTCACAATTCCACAATAGTTCCTAGAATCTATCTTTAGAGAAAATTACTGGACTGGATAGTAACCTCACAAACCTACTACTCTTAACTAGACCAAAGGGTTATACCAGGTCCTCTGTTCAAGTACTAAAGAAAGTATTTTCAGGCGCTATAGAATTGTGATCAATTGCCAATAATAATGATGATATTAGAATATGTTTGTAATGCCTCTCTATGTTATATGACATTTTAGCTTCTAAGAAGTGTTTTACCAAATGAAATAAATTGGTGACTCTAAGATTGAGAATTATACCAGGTCCTTAATTCACTTTCTAATTAGTCGATCAACCAATATACTTGAAACAAATAGTAGATGACGTGAAGAACTCGTCGGTGTTCACTCCACAACCCAACCAGACGAGTATTAATCAACTTGATAGAACGTTAAGACATTGCCCATCAGGTACTTCAGGTTACTGCAGACAGTTTTAATTGTCTACTTGGTTCACCATTCCAAACTACATGGGTTAATTTACTTGCCAAGTCTTCTACGAGCAGGTAGGCCTACCTTCAGAATGGCTTCACTTTGCGGTCTCCTAGAAGGAGATTGGCCGATTAATACTCTCTGAAATCAATCGTCTTCATGTTGTCCGGGATTCGATGCTGTCCTCCAGTTCGTTAACCTAACTTAACCTCATTATTGATTGGTTGATCACTACTTTACTATTCACCGAACTAATTTAAATCCAATAAATTGAAGTTAGATTGAGTATGATTTTAGATCCTTAGAGATGTTTTGTGAAGTTACTAAAGTTGTACAATTACATTGTTGATTAACAGAGAACCGAAAGAAACGATTAAGTTTTACCCAGTCTTAAATATTACAAGGCTATAGGTCCTTGAGAACAACTAGTTACAAATGCCTATGAGTGCCAAGTATCGAAGCTTTTAGCAAAAACCTAGTAGATACCAGTTTAAGCTCTACCAATTTATAAAAAATGTCTAAAGAGAGAAAGTAGTGGAAAATTTGCTAAGTTAATTTAACGAAAACTATAGTTGCCAGAGTATACTAGTTCAAACAATTATTACGACTTTCAGTACCACGACAGAGATTTGTTAATTCACTTTTCTAATAAAATTAACTCCGCATTTTGGTTTATCACGACAATATAATTATTTTCAGACTGCTTTTGGTTACACAACACGCAACACAACAATTATTCGCACAAATTGTTCTCTTGAAATTGGCTAAATTTGAGCCGTATATATACTGATTATCTATGTTTGGTTAAGATAGTTTAGTCCTATTTTTACCAAAAGTTCCTAATCTTTGTGTGAAAAATACCTTTTTGGGAAAAGTCTTCAGAAGGTCATTCATGACTTTGATAACCTAGGGCCCTTATTTGGGTTTCTAATCCAATATTACGTGGGTGAGGATTTTGGTGTTCAATCTATAATATAATCTTTATCAGAGTCAATATTTACTTATTAAACTGTTCTCATCAGTTTAAATTTCTTCACCTTTATTATCTTTGTACAGTTTCAATTTTAGAATTCGCTTTTGTGTTGGGAATAATTCAAGGTCAGGATTAATTTGGTTCTTTTCCGAAAAACGCTTAAGTTTAACTTTCCATTCCTACATCCCACCCATCTCGACTAAATTATTCTCCTGAATAGTACAAAAAAGTGAAATTAGAGTATAAATTAAAAGTATATAAAATCATCATCTTTTTTTGCGGTACAACAGTTTTATTGGACTTGAGAGTCTTTTGTTTCGCATTCTCTCTACAAGGTCAAGTCTTTCTTCCGTATGAGTTGCCTTCCCAGCATCTCTGATTCGATCAGTGGGCGGACTCTCCATCGTATTTCTCTTTTTGTTCAAAATGTAAGGTTTCTCCACTTTTAAATGGGTTGCAAGCAGGAATCTACGCACACATGATAAGGTTTTGGAAACGCCATTTGTTATGAGGTTAGAACAATCCAGGACTTCAATTTAGTCTGCTCTTTCATCAGTGATCAACGTCGTGGTGTGTTGTTTTTTTCTCTGTGTATAACATCTGGCTGTCGTCACGAACAGAAGGCTCCAGTGATCAGACGACAAGGCAGAGTGACTGGTCAGGTCAGCTTTATTTGGACCTCCATCATGAAAGTAGAGTACTACAACTGATGTAAAGTAGTGGACCTATCGAATGCCTCAACCGTCTCGACCACACTGAAGATGCGAGTTAATGCAAGGTTGATATAATATTGAGTGGAAGTAAAGTTGATCCTCTGAACATGTTGTCTGGTTCCCTTTACTTTGTTCAAAGAAATCCGAAATCAACTTTGTAAGTTCGTAGCCATGGTTGTAGATGAGGAAATGATGAGAGATTTTTATTGGAGAATGCATGTTCTTCTACAGTGGTACCGTTCACTCAAATAAAATCAAATGAATTTTTGGATCTAATCAATTAGGTTGGTTACTGCGCCAATTGATTGAGTAATATTCTCTCCATATATTTAGAAGGAATAGTACAGAGTTCTGCAAGAGGCCTTTTTGGTATATCTAGCATAACTGCAGAGGTTTTGCTATCTTATTTTTTTTGTTACCAGTTGTTACCCCTTTCTCTGAGAGAATTTTTATTTCCTAAACCGTTTCTTTTGCGGAGTAACATTATTCAAATAAAAAGAACCCATTTTAATTTCGCTCGTGCTATTTTTTTTATTAAAACTTGCATTTATTAACAACTATGTTATATTCTGACAAATCAGAATAAATGGTTTAGTACTGGGAGGAAAAATACTCTAATCAGCGTGGACAATGTTCGAATGCACCGCATACTGCTGATTTTTATCCACGGTTCAAAAGAATTTAAAAGTGATTTTGGAATCCCTTGTTACATACCCAAGTAATCCAGTTTTTTTGCCGTTTGGGATTTCTTTTTTTTCAGGTCGAAATTTCGCTTCAAATTTTTTTCGATAAGAGTTGCCTTTTCGAGTTCAAAAAAGTATACTAATCCAAAGAGTTGCACTGATTCCCTTGTTGCATTTCTGTGACCCTGCAATCGTCGCCAGCGCATAAAACCTAGGAGAAAAGAAAACAACTTCTATTATTAGATTTGGTTTGTAGCGCTTTTTTAAAAAAAAAGCAATAACTTCTTTGCTTCTTTCGGCAAACGAAACAAAACCTCGATAGGAAAATTGCTCGAAAATTCTCACTGTTATTTTTTTATTTTTTTTTAAAACAACTCTCAAGTGGTTTGTTCAGTAACCGTTAAAGCTCGACAGATTTCCCTTTTTAACTGGGCAGCAAGGAGAGCTGCGTGTAATTCCCACTTAGGAGCTGTCATTACTTTCATAGACGCGACTCGGGCCTTGCCCAAGACAAACGCCAGCTCTGTTATAATCTCCCCGGATGTGCAAGTTACTTGAGCCCTAAGAAAACCTACTGCACTGAATACGTCTTGCGAGCTATCACCAAACATGTGGAGTTCAAGATGTTGGAAAGGACCTGAAAAGAAGCTTCTGGGTATTGTGAACTTAGCAAACTGCGGCAGTTCGACACACCAGGCAAGGAATCTGTCAACTCTGGATTTAGGTAACTCGTCATCCCAACTTTGTCCATTGACACGCTAAAGGTCTTTCAAGATAAACCGAGCGACGAGACCAATTGGGTCATAGACCTTGGACACGAGACTTAAGACCAAGCGCTGTGTTAAACTTTTCGTGATGGTGCTGTTGGTACCTCTGCTCACAACCAGAGTATCGTTGTTGTGATCCCAAATAAACCCAAACGCGTTGATTCCTCGTTGGATGAAACGATGACTTTTGGTTCAGTGGATTGAGCAGAACTATCAATTCGATCAGCCAGATCTGGCACATTGCTTCAAACTTATTAAGCTTGAACCCACCCAGGTGGAGATGATGTACCAATTCCTTCTATTGATGGCCCTCTCGGGAGATTCCACTGAGTCCAAGTAATCGTCCATGTAGAAGTTCTCAAGGATAGCTTTCGCAGCTTTAGGGTACTCATTAGCATTATCACTTGCCGTGCGCTGAAGTGCGTAGTTGGAGCATGTGGGCGAGTCTTTCGCCCCAAAGATGTGGCGTGTATAATGATCTACCACAACATTTTTGTCCCGACACAAAAAACGCAATGATGGCTGATCATGACAACACTCCTATTTGGAGGAAAAATCCCTCGATGTTGGCGGATACGGCAAATGGATGTTGTCTGACCGTAGAAGTACAATATTAGTTTTTGTAGCAAGTCAGGTCCGGTGAGTAATGACTTATTAAGAGATACGCCATGGAATTTAGCTGCTCCGTTTTGTACCCCACGAACCTTGCCCGGCTTGTTCGGATTGACAACAAGATTGTGTGGTAGGTACTTTATGAGCATCTTTGGCCCTTGTCTATGCCCTCTTTGATGGTATTCGAATACTTTTCCCTTAAAAGCTGGTCTTTCGTAAATTGCTTTTCCAAAGATTTAAATTGAACCAGCGCTGAAAAAATTTTGTTGGGCAGTGCGATGTTACATTCAGCCACAGCATTCCGACATCAAATCTTTCTCCATTATGCACTGTTGTGTTCTCAAGAATATCAAACGCACGTTCATCCGCTGCGGATCGTGGGTCTACTTGCATGACGGCGCAGTACGACTCCATGTCGTACCCTGATTTTACTTGACTAGCGAGATCGGAGTCCTGCTCCATATTCGTTTTAAAACAAGTCGAGACTAGACCTGAAGACGACAATAGAGGGCCGCTTAGAACCCAACCTATGGGCAGGCGAACAGCGAAGGGCGAGCACTTCTCGTCGGCAGCGAAGTAATCTAACGGGAATTCTGTCCAAGTATCATCTCGGTGTTTCCGTAGCAAATTGTATCCGGGTCTAGAACTGCTAGGTGCGTGTAGGTTTCTTGAAGTGCTTTAATGTTGATCACATCGTGCCTACGTTTATGTTTTCCTTTAGGTAAGGACTGACTTTAGATGATTCAAATTCATGGTTAACGCGTGGTGTTATAGTTAATTCAACTAGTTTTTTGTGTACAACCACTTCGGTATTTATACGCGTGACTTAGTTTCAATGCTGTTTCATGCAAACCAAGTCTATTTGCAAGATCATTGGACACCCAAGAGTTACTGCAAGCGGTATTGCACAAAACTAAAGCCGCGATATAATTACCGGAAGAGCTCGTCGGCTTTAATTCAGTCACCTGAGGGAGGCCTTTCACATTACTCACAGATGAAAAAATAGTGGTCTTACTCGGTGATTGGACACTCGAAGTTTTACTTTGACTTGTACCAGCATTAGAATTACTATTGTTGTTGGTTGAAAGAGATTTTGATGGATAAACCCTCTCAGCTCCATGAAGAAGTGTATTATGGGAGCTGTTGCAGCCGTCCTTTCTGCATTTCCTAGGATTCAGGCACTGTCTAAACATATGTTTTTCTCTAAAGCATGAAAAGCACAGTTTTGCTTCTGCCACTACCTTTGCTGGCTGAGTGGGAGATTTTTCTTTAAGTACTCGACACTCCCAGATGCGGTGACTACTTTTACACACAATTCAGCGAGGGCTTGGAGGCGATGCCGGTGTTGAGACTGGTCTCTGAGTGCCCTTAGTTTGCGTATTAGCAGCAAAAGTTCTTGAGGCAACTTTGGTCTTGACTACTGATTTGGCGTTATCCTGAGTTTTTGGCTTTGATGATGTTTGTTTCATTGAGTCGTGTGCCTCGGCTTTTTGCTTTAATCAGTCATTGAAGTCAATGAGTGCTGGAGTTACCCAATATTGACCGTAAAGAGTAGCCATGACTCTTCCATACTGGGCGGCAATTTTTGCACAGCCGTGTTAAGTAGCGAGGCGCTCTTAAAGTCAGCGTCGTATGAAAGTGACTTAAAGACCCCAACAAGATTTGAGATTGTTGCAGAATAGTTTATGATGTTAACACTATTGCGCATCTTTATTGGTGGAAAAGAGCTGAGTTTGTCTAAATGTGCACTGATTACTGCCTGGTTTTGGCCAAATTTGCGTTCAAGTGTTTTAAGTGCATTCTTATACGTTACACCACAGTATGCCAACTCAGCGATGGCGGTTTTAGTTTTTCCGGTTACAAGAGTTTTATGTATTTTAAACTGACATCATCATTCAAGGACTGTGATTCTATGGCGCTTTTAGATTGTCCGAACTAATCATGCTACTGTAGGGGATCACCATTGTACTGTGACAACTTCCACTCGGGCAATGGATCGTTCTTTCTAAAAGTGATTGCATCTGCCAACTGCTTCATCAAACCGGCGGAGTTCGAAGAAGGAGCCGAAGGTGTGGGATGCGGGGGGTCACTCCAACACAAGGGATTCGGAACGGTAGCTCGATACGGTGGCGGAGTGATTGGAGTGACAAAAGTTGGGGCGGTACCTGTGGAAGAAATGGATTCGCTTGCTTGAAGTCTGATTCTACGTAATTTTGGGACCCTGCTGCTGCTTGTACATGAAAGGAGTAGCGGAGCGATGTAGGGACCTCAGGGTTGCTTAACGGTGCCGGTTGTACGGTGTTTATGTTAACAGATGTGCATACGAGTGGTACTGCATTAGACGGGAGTGCCGCCGGAAAACGCAAGACATTTGGATCCGGGGCGCAGGAGCTGCGTGGGTTATGGGGACAAAATGGGACAGGATAAGAATTGTGCAGGCGGAGAAAGGGGTAACGGATCGACATTATTTGCCACGGGGTTGTTGGCGTGTAGTGGTAGTTCTTGTGGCGGCAAAGGAGCAAAACGGAATGCTGGTGGGATTAACAGGAAATGCGATGGTACGGGGTTTAAAAAAGGGGGATGGGAGGGCAGGTAAATTTATATGTATTTGTGACGGATTAGATGCTGGCGGAACATTAGCGAGGGCATTTAAAGGCAGTGAATGCGGAGGGTTGACTAAATTCAACTGTCCCGGCATGCCCGACCTGCGAGGGAAATGATGATCTAACTGTGAACCATCGAAGTGCGTTGTTGCTTGAGACAGATGTCGGGCTGTGTTTGAGGCGTTTTGTTGAGCTGGCATACCAAAGATGTTTAGCGGCGATGGAGGTTGTTGTGTGTAATGATGGTGTGTTGAGGCTGTTGCTGCTCGTGGCTGATGAGTTTTGCAATATGTGCATTATTGGTTACTTTGGTTCTACTACTTAGTTCTTTCGGCTCATGGACAGGGAGGTTAATGTTAGCCTCATTTTGACCATAAGTATTGTGATTAGGGTGAGTTTAGAGGTTGAGTTGAAGAAGGACGTGGGACAATTGCTAGGTTGGATTGGGCAATGGAACCAGAAATGTGCAAACTCGGTTCATTTGCAACATCTGCCAAGTTCCCGGCCGGCGAAGAATTAACTCAACCTTGAAGAAGTTTCTCGCTCTTGACTGAACTTCTTTCAGTAAAGAGCTCGCTCGTTCTGCCTGTACTAGACCCGTCTGATGATGGTTTTGTCATCAAATCAATTTCCTCAAGGGCTGCAGCAGCTACTTGCTTGCGATGTTCTTCCTCAAGCTGCTTTATTTCCAATTTTTGCAATTACGTTTGTGTCTCAATATCAAGACGCTGTCTAGAAAAACGCAGCTGTCCCTCATGTTGTTTCTCAAGTTCTTCCTTTTAAAATCCTGATTTTTGTAAGTCTCGTTGACGCTTACTTGATCTTTTTGAGGAAGTCATGTGTGAACTTGATCTTGAATGTTAAGAGATATACTGCTCTGGTGTCTCTTTGTCTTGGACCGAATTGATGTACCCTCGAACAGCAGCAATGAACTCGCCAGTTTTCTTAATTAGAGTCTCTAACCATTTTCCCATGTTCTGACAGGCAGCATCTGGATCTTCAGTCTTTTATGCCAGATTAAAGAGCTCTTCATTCTTATCAACTACTCTAGTAAAAGAATCTGTGCGTTTCACAATCAGACGTTTGATCTTAACTTTCCTGAATTGCTTATCTACAGCATTGTTAATTTCAGCCGCTAATTTTTCCCTCGCACTATAATGTTTTTTGAATTTGTCCTGCAATGTTGCCATGATCTTATCAAAACAGGAATCAAAATTTTAATTTGGTACTATTACAAAAGTACACGCACACAAATACACAAAAAAATGGGTTAAACCGAACCGTAGTATGAAGGTTAGCCTAGCAAACCGCCAAAGTGCAAAATTTTTTTTCGTCGAGTACAGCAGTACCCGGCGAAAGAAAAAAAGAGCGTTGAGCGCGAACCGCGCAACACGGGACAGAATGGCAGATGGGACGGACAGGGTGAAAATGTTGGGCGGACGGCGAGCGGTTAAGCGAGAGCGACACAGAAACGTCGGGCGAACGGCGCGCGACGAAACGGGGAAAACGGTACGGACGGGACGGAAACGGTGAGGGGGTAGCGCGCGACGGGACGGAAAGCCTGGATAGCACGTGAGGAAGACGGTAAGTCACGAGCAAGGAGGCGGGAGGATCAATGCTAGTAGACCACAGCAACAAACTCAACCAAACAAACTAGCCTTAACTCCAGAACAAACTTAAGTCACACCGTAGAAAATGGGAGAGAAGCCACTGCCAGGCAAACTACCACAAGTCATTATGGGGCTTCATCTGCCAACATCAAAACAATTTACGGCAATGAAGTAGTATAACCAAAAGTCGAAAAGGTCCGGAAATTTATTAGCCGTAACTCCAGAACAAACTTAAGTCACACCCTAGCAAACCACCATACTCAGACAACAAAAGTGCATACTACCAAAATTAATCAAGCGACAACGAAATGCTAGCAAACTAGTGTGGTGAAAGCTACGAAACGAACCAGCTGTAGCTCTCGGATGAACTTAAGTCACATCCTAGCAAGCAACGAAACTAAACAACCTACAAGCATACTAGCAGAGAAAGATTTTACGTTACCAAAAACTCAACATACTACATCAATCATACAACAGATAAACAGGAAATTGAAAGAAACACGGTGAAACGGAAACCAAAAGATGGAAACGGAAAAATGAAACCAGATAACGTGCGGAAACGGACGGTAGTGAATAACTCGAAAAATGGGAGAGCAAAAAGTTTAGTAACGCGCTATTGGAGAAAACCAACCACAAACTATTCCGTAACTTGTGAGTAAACGGAGTCACACCGTCAGCGGGTAGAACAACAACAACGCAATACTAAGAAACATTCAGGTTATCAAAGGCTTGGGTGTGTTCTGCCTCCTCGAAGGCTTGGCGGGTGCAAAACGTTTTACGACGACGCTTAGAATGTTTTTTGGTCGGGAGCGTGTTATCAAGGACCGGAGGTTGTTCTTATGTGCCAACACTATAGTGATTGGTTTCAGCTCAAGCACAGGCTTCTGATGTAACGCTCTATACTCTTTAAGTAAATTAGGATCTTTCTTTTTCGTCTAGACACAATGTCTAGCTATATGCACGGTAAGTAGAGTACTACGCTTGAGCTCATCATAAATGACTGAAGTTCCCTCTCTGGGGAAAAACACTCTAGCTTCTATACGCTCCTGATACTTTTCAAGCAATGCAATAAGCTGCTAAGTTGTTAAAAGCTTTTTGTTGTTGCTTCGATGACGTGAAGGCGAAATGTTCACTACATCATGCTTTATAACTAGCCTACTTTTATCAGAAAAGAAGTTACTCAATTGAAATTGCTCGGTTTTTCGGACTTTGAAAGCGTTAGGATTAAACCTCAGACTCGGCACTGCATAAATTTTTATTTTTGTATTGATCTTGTACCGCTTGAGGCAAAATTTTTATGGCGTGATGTAGTGAGCTGGCAGCTACTATAAAAACTATATAAAGTTTTTACAACATAATTGATGTGGGCTTTGCTCAGACTCCAAACCTTGATGTTAAATGCACAATTTTAAGACTTTCCAAGAATGAGCGCTTATTGAGGCAAAAAATCAGTTATCTGCTTTCTTTTGAAATATTTGAAAAACCTGACCAATTTGAAGTTTTTTTCCTCAAATTGACAATTTAATGCAATTGTTACATCCGCAATCAATACTTCTTCTATAAAGTGGTAGGGACACATAATTTTTTTTTTCAAAATTGGTCAAATTTTTGTTTTCGCTACGCTTTTATGTCAAGAAGAGCAAAAAACACCGCAATTTGTTTATTTCTAGATTTTGACCGACAATTGTCGAAATCGATGTTTTTTTTTCAAAAAAAGTTCCAGGGGTGGGTTCAGGTGACCGAAGAAAATTATCTGAAAAACGGAAAACTAGTCAAATTTAGGGGAGTTAACTAGATTTGCCGTCTAGATATCAAATTTACTGCAAAACTCTAGCGTAATTGAATCAGTCTTACAAGTTTTTTGTCTGCCACTATGGTCCCTCGGTTGATCTGCAGTTTTTGTCTTCCTCTTCCGGTTTTCTGATGGAGGAAATCAAGGGAAATCTTTCCCTTGTCGATGGTATAATTTCCAAGCTGTATCTCCTGATTTGCCACTTTGCTCCCACCAAAGAAGGACGGGAGCAATCTGTACACTTCTTTCAACACACACATAATGGCTACAGTTAAGCCGTCTTCCCTTTTGCCGTTTTCATGAACGTCGCCGCTAATTGCAGACTGTTTTGGTTGCAGATGGCTGCTAAGGACACTTTGCTTGGAAGATTGAGAGGAGGAGGAGATGGAAGTAACTGATGTAGTTCGATTGATAACTGTAGAATCCTGAATTATATAATCGACAATATCCCTCGATGGTCCTGTGATGTGAACTGTACATTCTCTGTTATTTTACACAGTGATGTTCATTTGCTCATCCAGCTGGTAGCTGAAGATAATTGAAATGAAATTGAAAGGTTAATTTAATAGAAGTTAAATATTTCGCGGCACCAAAAACACTCTTTCGACGATGTTAATTCATCTTAATCTCGTTAAAGACATCTGGCGAGGCACTATTGTATGTAAAACGTATCAAGGCAAAAAAAGCACATCGTAAGGGATCGACGAATCTATCTCTATTTGTCAGCAGGATTTTTGTGTGAGCTGATTTTCGGATCAGTTCGGTCACCGATACTTTTTTGAAACATAAAATTTTTTAGCCTTAAAAAAGGGCAATCGATTATTAGTAGGCTTAACGAAAATTATGTTAAACAAACATTTTCTGAGCTTTCTACGTATAAAAGAACGAATTTAAGGCTTACACGGTTAAGAAAATAAGTAATAAAACTTTCTCGTTGCTTTGTTTAAAAAGCGTTGCTCATTTACGCGGTAACAGCATGGTCTGTTGAGCATTTCGACAATGAAGCTTTTTCGTGTTAACACTGCTATCAATTGTTGCTGTTTCAAATCGTGAAAAGTCTTTTAACATGACCAAAAGCAGATATTTACTAATTTTTTAAACAGATTTTTTCAGTGAGCAATTGATGCAAATTTGTTTCAACCCTGAGACAGTTTTATATGCGTTGAATTTGTTTTGCATCAAGAGTTACTGTTTGTTGGTAGCTGCCATTCAATTTTGTGCTGCTCTTCTCGTGTAAGCCCTCTTGTGCTGGATGAAAATTCCGGTATTTTCTGAATTATTCGTTCCTCATTTGCCAGGCAATGTTCATTGGATGGCCTTGGGGTCGAGTGTTGTATTATCGCTATGTCACCTGAATTCCAATTTGTCCTTTCTCCAAACTTTGCGTTTTTGTTTTAATTTTTCCACATTTTTACTCCAAATCATCAAACTTAGCAACACCGGCGTCACATTCTGTACTTTTACGGATCTTTTTTACGTCACCTCAAACGTTTAGCAATAAATTGTGTTCAAAAATAGGCGCAAGTGAAAAGAAAACCGTTTTATTTTACTGAGGATTAATTTTTTTAATTGTAATAAATAAGGCATTTGCTGTGATGTTTGTTTTGACTAAACTCAATGTTCATGAATTATCTAATTTACTCCCTAAAAAGCGCATCTGTTTTGCCATTTTTTTTCATCAAACATATTGCGTGTGTTATACAAGAAATATATAAATTAAAGTGTTATAGAAGTATTTTCTAGTCTTTTTTATTTAACCCTATTTTTGCTGCTATATTTTTTCACATCATTGTTCACTAATGAAAATTGTTAACGTCCCGCGTTACTGAAAACTTGTCCGTTCACCAGTTATACTGCCTTTACAGATCTGAATAAAATTATTATTATAATTACGCTGGTCAATTTCAGTTGGTCAGTTCCGCTGAGATTTTTTAACTTCGGAAGCACTAGTTTCTTAAACTCAAATTAATAGTATATTCCTTCTTGCAAGTAACTTGGACAAAATAGATGTGATTGCGCTCCGCAAAAAACTACACAAAATTCTCGCGCACGACATTGCGCAGTAAGCAACCCATAAACGAACCACTTTATGATAGACACCTTCTGGGACAAGCCAATGCCAGAACCCTCACTTCGTTGCGAGAACTGGAGAACACCGTTTAACCTTGAAGGAAAGCATCATTATAGATACATAATTGGGCCCAAAAATTGAAAGTGTACAACTGCAACTAGAGACCTTTTATGAAGAAACAATAGCCAGTTTTTCGTCTTTCTGTCAGCGTATGACCAAGTTTGCAACTTTATGTGCAAAAATGCATCGACTCTCGCTAACAGAAAGGCAATTTCTCTACTCTTCTTTGCAATGGTGTAGAAGAACGACGAATATTTAACCGCAAAGACCTCAAAATATAGTGGACATTTTAACGACACAGCAAAACTGAAGTCCTATAAAGGAAGCTCCCAACAGACAATTTTGGAGGAAGCTTTCAAAGTAATGGTAACAATAAATGTTTGGAGCAAGCCTAGTGCTGATTTAATTGTGGTACCGGTTGGACTCAAATAGTTGATTGGGAGAGTTCTCTATGAAATACAGCTTCTTTGTATCACGCAGTCTTCATCATCTCACTCAGTCAGTATTACCATAAACACTAGTAGTAGTCAGTGCTCAAAAGGCAAGAAACTCTCAAAAAAAGATGAATAGGCAAAACTAATGCCATCGTATAACCGATGTGGGACTTCTATGTGGAGACGAACTATGGACTCTCGTGGACACAAAAACATATTTTGCACTCTACTTTAGCATGGGGCAGAAATATAACGAATCTTTAACTGCAAGAAGTCTCATAATATAGTGGACAATGTAACGACACAGGAATTTTGGAGTCTTATGAAGGAAGATCTCATCGGAAAAACTTGGAAGAAGCTTTAATAAGTAATGGTAACAACTGATGGTTGGAGCAAGCCTGATACTGATTTCATCGTAGTACCAGATGGACTCGTTGGGGGAGCGCTGATTGGGGAGCTGTGTTTGAAAGAACGGGTCTTTGTATCCAGCAGTCTCCTTGTCACTCAGCAGGTAATACTCTAAACCATATTAGTGGCCAGTGCTCTATTGAATCCGCTTTGCGAATTCTTTTCTCAATCTTGTAACTCGTTTTGTCTGTTCAAAGACACTTCTAGATCGGTCAAAGTTTCATAGGTGATTTCAAACAATACATTAACGGGAAGAAAAATCCCGATCAACTCACAAGAAAAACTTTACACAGAAATACGAAAATTGATCGATGAAAAACATATTGAAAAGCTGACAAGTTGCTCAGATAAATTTTTTAATACCCCATTGTAGCAAATGTAAGAAGAGATCATGCAATAAAATTATTACTTGACTCAAAAATTACTAATAAAGCCACTCAGAAAAAATTATCAAATGCCGAATATCAGAATAGTCAGAGCGAATAAGAAACGCAAGAAACGCGCAGAAAAAGTTAAGTTCGCAGAACAAATAGCGTATAGCCAATCAACAGACAATATTTTAGGAAGCTTTTAAACGTAATGGTAACATTAAATGCTTGAAGCGAGCCTAGTGCTGATTTCATTGTGGTAACGGTTGGATTCAAACAGTTGATTTGGAGAGTTCTCTATGAAATACAGCTTCTTTGTATTACGCATTCTTCATATCACTCAGCCAGTAGTACTATAAACACTAGTAGTAGTCAGTGCTCAAAAGGCAAGAAACTCTCAGAAAAAGATGAATAGGCAAAACTAATGTCATCGTATAACCGATGTGGGATTTCTATCTGGGAACCAACCATGAGCTCTCATGGACACAAAGGCATATTCTGTACTCTACTTGAGCATTCGGTAGAAGTGCTACGAATTTTTAACTGCAAGAAGGCTCATAAAATAATGGACAGTTTAACAACACAGAAATTTTGGGGTCTTATGAAGGAAGTTCTGATCAGTAAAAATTGGAAGTAGATTTCTTAAGTAATGGTAAATACTTATGATTGGAGGAAGCCTGGTGCTGATTTCATTGTAGAACCGTATTGACTGACGCAGTTAATTGGGAGAGTTCTCTATGAACGGCTTCGTCTTTGTATCACGTAATCTCTTTCTCAGTCAGCAAGTAACGCTATAAGCAAAACTAGTAGACCGTGCCCGAAAAAAAATTAGCGTTTCCGACTCTTTTAAGAAACTTGTAGCTTGTTTTGCTGAATCTCAAGCCTGATGCTGATTTCATCATACCAGATGGTTTCACAGTTGATTTGGAGTTCATTTCCTTTCTGAAATTCGTAATTCGTATTTGCTATTCAGAGACACATATAGCAGGATCAAAGTTTTTTAGGAGGTTTTAATCATAACATAAGATGGGAAGAGGAACTCCGATCAACTCCGATCAACATGGTAAAATGTTGTTCGGATTAATTTTTTAATTTTTAAATCGCCGGTAGTAGTCACTGTAGAAATAGATCATCCAACAAAATTGTGACTCGACTCAAAAACTCTTTTTACAGCCATCCTGAAAAAATATCAAATGCTGAATATCGGCACAATCAAAACGAGAAAGGATTGCGTAAAACGCGCGGCAAAAGACGAATTGGCAAACAAAATGTCAGCGTATAAACGATGCGGCAATTCTATGTGGAGACAAACCAGAGACTCCCGCGTGAACAGAGAAAAATGGTTTTTTTTCTGTTCTACATGAGCATTGGGGTAGAAGGAAAGCGAATCTTTAACTGCAAAATGCTCATAAAATAGTGGGCAATTTAGCAAAACAAGAATTTCGGAGTCAAGTGGAGGAAGTTTTCACCAGACCACGGAACATGATTTTCGACAGGCACGTTTTCTTGCTAACCAAACGACTAAAGGGAAAAACGGCAGATCAATCCTTTGGAAAGCTGCGTGAGCTGGCCAAAAATTGTGATTTAGAGAACAACGAACAAGAACGTTTTGGGGATTTGTTTATCACAAATCTATTTGACTCACGAGTCCAAAAGGAGCTGCCTAAAAAACTACAAAACAATGCAAAGCCCTCGAACTGGCTATTAATATGGAGTTCGGAATGCGAAATCAGCATTTAATTCAAGCACACAACGGTACGCTAGCTCCGACCAGCGGGAATCCTATCAATTCTGACACATGTTTTTGCTAAACGGAATTGAATCTCAAGAATCTTAGACCTAAATCGGTTTCCCGCATACCGGCGTCCTATTGTCAGAATTTGCGGATTTGTGCGGTTCGCAAGACACAACTAAAAACTTGTCGCAGGTGAAAAGCTGTTTATAAATTTTGCTTTTGCAAATTACTTTGCTAAAGTCTGTAGTAGACCTAAACACTTTTAAAAAGTCTTCTCAAAAACAAATCGCTAATTATGAGTTAATGCTGATGGTCAGGATAATGCACCAGAAAACTGTCAATTTTGTTGAACCAGTAGTCGTTAATCCTAAAAAATCTGATACTGACAATAGCACCTCAGATGGGAATATGGTGGAATTTTTCAGAGGAAATTATGACAACCAGAGTCGCGATTTATGGCGTTGACACCCGGCAATTTTGCTATCAGGCTCCTTTTCGATTCTGGAGAAGCAATCAGCTTTTTAAACTCGTTGCTTGCAACAAAAATGTCAGTCTTTTTGAGCCAAGCACACTGGCTCACGAAATCCAAACAACCACAACTGCAAACATTTTCGGACGAGCCCATCGAAATCATGAGACAAATGGGAGCTTCTGTAAATAGTAATGTTTGGAGCAAGCCTAATGGTGACTACATTTTTGTGCCAGATGGCCTGAGACAATTGATTGGGGACATTTTTATGAAAGACTGCGTATTTGTATCACACAATCTCCTTCTCACTCAGCTGGTATTACTATAAGCAATACTTGTAGCCATTGCCCAAAGAAATCAGCTTTTCGAACTCTTTTTTGAAGCCCTTAGCTCATATTCGCTAGGCAAAGACACATGTACTTTGATGGAATTTTTCTAGGAACTTTCAACTAAAACATCAAATGGAAAGATGGTTCCCGATCAACGAGTTACAAATTTTTATCGAAGAAAAACAAATTGAAAAATTGTTAATTTGCCCCGATCTTGTTTATAATTTTGCCACTTTTAAAATAGATAAAATCAGAATCATTAAAATTAACACTTGATTCCAAATTTTTAATCAAAGACAGCCATAATAACATCAAGAGCCGAATATCGATACGCTAGTCGATTCAGTATTTCAGCATAGCAGTTATCCCGCTTTGCATGATACAACCTAATTCTCCACTATTGACCTGAAGTACGCGTACAATCAATTACATTCTGACACAATGACATTTTTAAAAATTGTAGTTTCATTATAGTCATTGGAAAGTTACAGGTTCCTATCGATTAAAAACTGGTTTGTATGGGTTCAAAGACATGCCAGTTGAAATTCAAAAAGCAATAGATTATACTTTAATTGGACTAAGTAGCACGAGTTGTTTTCTTGGGGACATCTTAAATGTAAATCTGTTACCTCTAAGTTATCCATGCTTGCAGCAAAGATAGGTTGCCCTGGCTGATCTAAATATGCGTCCATTATCACACATATAGTTTCAAGCGCCTTGCTTCATAATTTGTTCTTTGATAGTCTCATTTCTTCTTATTTTTGACTCTGGTTGTTTCTTATGGTGAAAAAAAATTTGAGAAAATTATTGCCTCAAAAGTACCATCTTTGCATTAGACAATTAGAGTATTCAGTAATATTAGTTGACACATAAAAAAGTGAAACAAAACATTTACTCTGTCGACCATTCAGAGTTGATTCAACATAAACTTTGTGTAGTCAATTTAACGTACTAAATAAATAGAGTAATTAGAACCTTAACAAATTGTTACAACAAGCAGTTGGCTCTCAAGTTTACTAGAAAATATCTCTTCTTCAGTTTTAATATTTATAGTATGTGTTAACGAAGTCAAGTTGGCAAGACGTTAAAGGCTGTCTTTTCACTTGCCTTACAATCGGATTTGTATTATATGGCCGATTATCTGTGACGACGGCATATATTTAAAGTTGCCGAAATAGTCAAGAAATAGTCAAAGTAGTCAAGAAAAAAAAATATTAAGGTATATGAAAAGCTTAACAGCTTATTACAGGCGATTTAACTCAAAGAAGAATTGTTCCGAAATTCAATTTTTCTGAAGCGTTTTAGGAAAGAGCGCTCCAAAGCTGCAAGAAAAGTTTTGTAGGTTCTTGGAAAGACTGCAGAGAAATTTTTCTATCCTGCCATTTGTCGTTTTTTGAAACTATGAGCACTTTTGGAGTGTTTTGACTGTCAATGAATCAGATTGATGGTCTGCAAGACTTTTGAGATAGATTTTGGATACCACCAACTTTTCAGTTTTTTATATTTCATTTGTTAATTTTGGCCAAAATTTTCCATGTTTATTGCACTTTTAGGCGCGTAATATGGGTCAAATTTTGTCCTAAAGGAGCTCCCTTAAAACTATGGAGCCTTGCAAAGCCCTCGAACTAGCCATTAGTATGGAGTTCGGAATGCAAAATCAACAAAAAAGTCAGGCACACAATAGTACGCTAGCTATTCACGACCAGCGTGAATCTTATCAATTCTAACACACACTTTTGCCAAATGGAAAGGGAATCTTAAAAAAAATTAAATCCAAATCAGTCTCCCGCACACCGGCGTCCCACTCTCAGAATTGCCGCTTTCTGTGGTTTGCAAGGTACAACGAAAAACTTGTTGCAGGTGGAAAACAGTCTTATAATTGTGGTTTTGCAAATTGGTTTGCTAAAGTCTGCAGAAAACTTGAACACTTTTAAAAATCTTCTCAAAAACAAGCTGCAAAATTTCATTGAATGCTGATGATCAGGATAAAACACCCGAAAGCTGTCAATTTCGTTGAATCAGAAGTGAATAGACCTAAAGTATATGATACTGAAAATAGCACCTCAGATGACAACAAGTTGGAATTTGTTGAACAAAATTATGACAAAACGAAGTCCCGGTATATGGCGTTGACACTCGGCAATATTGCAGTCACGCTCCTCGTCGATTCTGGAGATGCATGCAGAATTTTACACTCGTTGCTTGCAACAGAAGTGTCACAGTTTTTTAACCAAGCACACTGGTTTTTAAAATCCAAACAACCACAACTGTTAATAATTTTGAACGGGCCCATCGAAATCACCAGACAAATCTGAGCTTCAGTAACAAGTAAGGGTTGAAACAAGTCTAATGGCGACCACACTATGGTGTCAGATGGCCTGAAACAGTTGATAGGGAGAAATTTCTATGGAAGACTGCGTCTCTGTATCAAGCAATCTCCTTATACTCAGCCGGTAATACTATAAACAATACTAGTAGCTAGTGCCCAACAAAAATCAGCTTTTCGAACTCTTTTCTCAAATCTTTGTTCAAAGACACTTGTAGCTCAATAGCTTCGTTGTTCAAAGACACTTGTAGCTCAATAGAATTTTTCCGGATTTTTTTTAACTAAAACATTGAAAGGAAAGTCGGATCCCGATCAACGAGTTACAAAAATTAATCATAGAAAAACATTGAAAAGCTGACAATTTGCTGACAAAAAAATACTTTTGGGAAAATTTCTGCCTCAAAGTTACCATCTTGGTATTAGACAATTAGAGGATTCAGTGATATTAATGGACATTTTAAGAACAAAAAGTGATACACAACGTTTGCTCCGTCAACCAATTAGAATTGAGTGAACATGAAATTTTTTATTGTAGTCAATATAACGTACCAAATAAATAGAGTATTTAGAACAATTTGTTACAACGAGCAGTTAGCTCTCAAATTTTAATACAAAAAATCTCTTCGTCAATTTTTATCTTTATCGTATGGGTTAACAAAATGAAGTTTGCAAGATGTCAAAGAGTGAGGTAAGGCTGTCTCTTCACTTGCCTTACAATCAGATTTGTTTTTTCTTGCCGCTGTATCAAGATTGTTTGCAGGACGTAGCTAAACCTAAACCAGTAGTGTCAGATGGCCTGAAACAGTTGATAGGGAAAAATTTCTATAGAAGACTGCGTCTTTGTATCAAGCAATCTCCTCATACTCAGCCGATAATACTATAAAATATACTAGTAGCTAGTGCCCAACAAAAATCAATTTTTCGAGATATTTTCTGAAATCTTTAGCCCGTTTTCGTTGTTCAAAGACACTTGTAGCTCGATGAAATTTTTCACCTAAAACATCGAAAGGAAAGTCGGATCCAGATCAACGAGTTACAAAAATTAATCCAAGAAAAACATTGAAAAGCTGACAACTTGCTTGGATCAAGTTTTTATTTCTCCAAAAGAATTTTGCTTTTAAAAGAGATGAATTCATAACATTATTGCTCAATTCCAAAGGCTTTAACAAAGACAGTCACGATAACAAATATCAAGAGCCGAATATTGATACGCTGGTCGATTCAATATTTGAACTTAGCAGTTATTTCGCGTTGCAAGATACAACTCATTTCTCCACTATTGACTCGAAGTACGTGTACATTCAATAAAAATTACATTTTGACACAATGTCATTTCTAAACAATTAATTAAAATTATCTAGTGGCAACATGACAGGTAGCTATCGATTAAAAACTGGGTTTTATGGGCTCAAAGACATGCCGGCTGAATTTCAAAAAGCAAAAGATTATACTCTAATTGGACTAAGTAACACGAGTTTTTATCTTGAGGACATCTTAATTGTTAGTAAATGATCCTAAGAAGAGCCTCTATGTTAGCCCATGTGTCTGTCACCTCAAAGCCATACATGATTGCAGCAATCATAGGATGCCCTAGCTGGTCTTAATATCGGCTATTATTACGCATGTGGTTTAAAGCCCCTTGATTCATAATTTGTTCTCTGATAGCCTCATCTCGTTTTATATTTCAAACAATATTTTAGTTGCTTTTTATGGTAAAAAATAGTTTTGAGAAAATTTTCGCCTCAAAGTTACCATCTTGGTGTTAGATAATTAGAGGATTCAGTGATATTAATCGACATTTTAAGAACGAAAAGTGACACACAACGTTTGCTCCGTCAACCAATCAGAATTGAGTGAACATGAAACTTTTTATTGTAGTCAATATAACGTACCAAATAAATAGAGTATTTAAAACAATTTGTTACAACGAGCAGTTAGCTCTCAAATTTACTGTACAATGTCTCTTCGCCAATTTTATCTTCATCGTATCGGAAGTGAAGTTCGCAGGGTGCCAAAAATTGAGGTAAGGCTGTCTTTTCACTTGCCTTACAATCAGATTTGTTTTTCTGGCCACTCTATCAAGATTGTTTGCACGACGTAGCTAAACCAGTACGATTATCAGCGACGACTGCAGTAATTCGAAGGTGACGAGGTAGTAAAGACGTAATCAAAGTAGTTAAGAGTTTTGAAAAAAAATTGAAAGTACTTGAACAGAATTTTACAGGCAATTTAACCCACAGGAAGATTGTTTCAAAAATCAATTCTTCTGAAGCGTTTTATGAAAGACTGCTCCAAAGCTGCCACAATAGTTTGGTGGACTCTAGGAAAGTCTGCAGAGAAAATTTTTTTTCTGCCTTTTTTTGAAGTTGTGATTGCTTTTGGAGTGCTTTGACGGTCAATGAATCGGATTGATTGTTTGCTGTTAGAATTTGGAGAAAGATTTTGTATACCGCCATTTTATCAGTCTTCCGTGTTCACGAATCAATCTTCCGTGGTTTTGACATTAATTATAAATGTTTTTAGGTTGTTGTTGATTAGATGCGGCAATTTTTTTGGTAATTGTTAATTCGTGGTACGGATCAATAGTGTTGGACAACAACACTTTGGATTTCAAGGTTTAGCACATAATCATTGCGAACATTCCGGTCAATCGTTTCCTGTTCCTTTCCCAACCGTTGTTTTTTGGCCTGTTACTATATATATCCTTAAAGATGTGCAGTTGATATGCCACGCGTGTGCCCTGTCTTCAAAAAGACGTGCTCTCTAATTTGATTTTCCTGTTCTTTGCGTAATTATAAGATTTCAGAGCGCTTGTGTAGTAATTTATCAGTTTTGCTATCCGGTTCTAATTGTTGGATTTTTCACGGACCCTTTGCCCACCGTTAAGTTTAAGTTCAGCTTAGCAGTGACGTCTTTTTTCTCGCATGAAGCTCAGGGCATTTCTCCACAAAGTATCTTTTAGCTTTACGGGATCTTATCTTTTGTAGTCAAATGCTGCGCTGATACTGTTTTCCATTTTAGTCATTTTATTGTCTAATCTCTTCTTTTTTTATGATCCAGGACTTGTTTGTTATAGTCATTTTTTTATAGATTTGCAGGATCTTTTCCGTTTGTGCCCCCCCAGCTTAGTGGGTGCATATTATTTGCAACCCCCAGACGCACGTGCAATATATTTACATAACGATTTACTATGTAATGATACGTGCTCTTTCACTGGGGGGAGCATAACGTACTGGGGGGGGGGCACAAACGGAAAAGATCCGATACGCAGAACCAGTTTGGTCCAAAACTCGAGAAACAGGCGGTGAACATGGGATTCAGATGAGATCCCTCAGAAGCTGCAGATTGACAGTCGTCGCGAAAATGTTTGTCCGTCAATTAGTCGAGGGCCACTTTGAGCTTCTTTTAAAATTGCTTTCTCATTGCTCCCATCGAAGTAATTGTAATGAATCCCATTGCTCCCATCGAACTCATTGTAATGAATTGCTGCTTGAGTTTCAACTAATGTATCAAGTGTTCGTTTAGAGAAGGCCTATCCAACCACTCTGCTTCAGTCCAAGTGCCAAATGCTCACGATTGGATTTACTAAGCTGTAATTTATCAGGGCATATACGTTTTCCAAAACCACCATTACTTTTTCAACTGTTATATTTGGAGACAGAGAATCCTGTTCTGTAGTAACGTAACAACTAACTTTTATAAAATTGATTCCGAGTGATCTTAATTTCATTCACAATCTACGATACAATCAATCCTACAATACTTATTTTTGCCTTTTGCGCATTCTTTAAAATTTGCTGATGTTTTAAATGCTGCTTTGGGGTTTTGCTCGTCTGCAAAAATTTGTGAAGTGATATTGGATGCTGATTTTTGTGGACTTTTTTTTTGCAGACAGACTTTTGTTGCAGTGCACACTTTGCGATGAAATCACGAGCAATTTTGACGGCAATTATGAGATTCCAACTGAGATTCCAAACACTTCGGTTCCAACTTCGGAAAGTTGGAGCGTTAGCAGATTAATTAAAAGACGATATCTATAAAGTTTTCATTTGTTATGAATTTCGGCCACTATTTTTTATATTAATTGCAAATTTAAACGCGTATTATCTGTCAAAGTTTGTCAAAGGAGCTCCCTAAGAACTATGGAACCTTGCAAAGCCCTCGAACAAGCCATTAATACCGAGATTGGAGTGCACAAAAGTACGCTAGCTCCAACCAGCGTGAATCCTATCAATTCTAACAAACACTTTCGCCAAGCGGAATAGAATCTCAAAAAATTTAAGTCTAAATCAGGTTCCTGCACACCGGCGTCCCACCGTCAGAATTGCGGATTTGTGTAGGTTGCAAGACACGACGAAAAACTTTTCGCGGTTGGAAAACAGTGTTTTAATGGTCGTTTTGCAAATTTGTTTTTCTAAAGTCTGCGGAAAACCTAAACACTTTTTGAAAATCTTCTCAAAAACAAACTGCAAAAATCTGTGAAATCCGATGATCAGGATAATACACCCGAAAACTGTCAATTTTTTTGAATCAGAAGTTATTAGACGAGTTTTTATTTTGAGGACATCTTAGTTGTTAGTAAATGATCCTAAGAAGAGCCTCTATGTTAGCCCATGTGTCTGTCACCTCAAAGCCATACATGATTGCAGCAATCATAAGATGCCATGGCTGGTCTAAATATGCGGGTATTATTACGCATGTGGTTTAAAGCCCCTTGATTCATAATTTGTTCTCTGATAGTCTCATCTCTTTTCATTTTTCAAATAATATATTAGTTGCTTTTTATGGTAAAAAAATAGTTTTGGAAAAATTTTTGCCTCAAAGTTACCATCTTGTTGTTAGACAAATAGAGGATTCAGTGATATTAATCGACAATTTAAGAACGAAAAGTGAAACACAACGTTTGCTCCGTCAACCAATCAGAATTGAGTGAACATGAAATTTTTTATTGTAGTCAATATAACGTACCAAATAAATAGAGTATTTAGAACAATTTGTTACAACGAGCAGGTAGCTCTCAAATTTACTATACAATATCTCTTGGTCAATTTTTATCTGTATCTTAATCGTATGGGTTAACCAACCGAAGCTTGAAGGATGCCAAAAAGCGATGTAAGGCTGTCTTTTCACTTGCCTTACAATCAGATTTGTTTTTTCTGGACGTTGTATCAAGATTGTTTGCACGACGTAGTTAAACCAGTACGATTATCAGCAACGACTGCAGTAATTCGAAGTTGACGAAGTAGGCAAGAAGTAATCGAAACAGTGAAGGATTTTAAAAAATAAATGAAAGTGTTTGCACAGATTTTTACAGGCAATTTAACCCACAGGAAGATTGTTTCAAAAATCAATTCTTCTGAAGCGTTTTAAGAAAGACTGCTCCAAAGCTGCAACAATAGGTTGGTGGATTCTAGGAAAAGACTGCAGAGAAAGATTTCTTTTATGCCATTTTTTGAAGTTGTGATTGCTTTTGGAGTGCTTTGACGGTCAATGAATCGGATTGATTGTTTGCTGTTAGAATTTGGAGAAAGGTTTTGTATACCAACAATTTATCAGTCTTCCGTGTTCACGAATCCTGGTTTTGACATTTCTTATTAAGGTTTTTAGGTTGTTGTTGATTAGATGCGGCAATTTTTTCTTTGGTAATTATTAATTCGTGGTACGGATCAATAGTGTTGGACAACAACACTTTGGATTTCAGGGTTTAGCACATAATCATTGCGAACATTGCGGTTAATTGTTTCCTGTTTGTTTCCCAACTGTTATTTTTTGGCCTGTTACTATATTTTTCCTTAAAGGTGTGCAGTTGATATGCCACGCGTGTGCCCTGTCGTCAAAAAGACGTGCTCTCTAATGTGATATTCCTGTTCTTGCGTAATTATAATATTTCAGAGCTCTTGTGTAGTAAATACCAGGTTTGCTGTCCAGGTTCTATTCGTTAGATTTTTCACGGATCTCTATGCCCACTGTTAAGTTTACGTTCATCAAATGCTGTGCTAATAATGTTATTCATTTGTTCATTTTAATGTCTAATCTCTTCTTTTTTTATGATCCAGGACAGTTTTGTTCTGGTCAATTTTTAAAGGTTTGCAAAATCAGATTGGTCCAAAACTCGAGAAACAGGCAGTGAACATGGGACTTGGATGAGATCCTTCAGAAGCTGCAGGTTGACAGTCGTCGCGAAAATGTTTGTCCGTCAATTAGTCGAGGGCCACTTTGAGCTTCTTTTAAAATTGCTTTCTCATTGCTCCCATCGAATTAATTGTAATAAATCCCATTGCTCCCATCGAACTCATTGTAATTGCTGCCTGAGTTTCAACTAATGTATCAAGTGGTCGTTTAGAGAAGATTTGTAGATCACATTGCTAGGCTTATCCAACCACTCTGCTTCAGTCCAAGTGCCAACTGCTCACGAATGCGTTTGCTCAGCTGTAATTTATCAGTGCATATACGTTTTCCAAAACCACCATTACCTTTTCAACTGTTACATTTAGAGACAGAGAATCCTGTTCTGTAGTAACGTAAAAACTAACTTTTAAAAAATTGAGTCCGAGTGGTCTTAATTTCATTCACAATCTACGATACAATCAATCCTGCAATACTTATTTTTGCCTTTTGCGCATTCTTTAAAATTTGCTGATGTTTTAAATGCTGTCCAAAATCAATACGCTGGTCGATTCAATGTTTCTTTATATCAGTTATCCCGTGTTGCAAGATACAACCTATTTCTCCACTATTGACTTGAAGTTCGCGTACAATCAATAAAAATTACGTTCTGATACAATTTCCTTTCTAAACACTTTAATTTCATTATATTTATTGGCAAGATGACAGGAACCTACCGATTTTATTGGCTCAAAGACATGCCGGCCGATTTTCAAAAAGCAAGAGATTCATACTCTAATTGGACTAATTAACAAGAGTTGTTTTCTTTGGGACAGACATTTTAATTGTTAGTAAATGATCGGAAGCAGAGCATCTAAAAGATTTATTGAACTGCCCCAAACGTTTATATCCTAATAATCGCCCCTTTTAATCTGGTGAAATGTCATTTCCCCAAAACTGAAATTGACGAGCTGGGATATTACTTTTTACGAAACCTTGTTTCGCCCCACATAAACAAAACGTGCGCGCTCTTAACTCTAGAGCCGCCAAAAACACATGAAGGGCTCCGGTCTTTTCTAGATTCCGTACACTAAAATTTAGTAATTTTATACCTAATTTTGGTCAATTCTGTTGTCCAATTTGCCCTTTCTTAAGAAAAACCAAACAACTTATGTAGCTGATGAACACTCATGATGAACACTCTCCTGAGATTTAAAAGTTTGCAGCTCAAACGAAACAGGAAATTGTCGTTTAACCCGACCCTCGAAGCGAGCTTCAAATGTGATGCATCACGTTCTGGACTAGGCTCCGCACTGTAGCAACTTACTGTAGATGATTGGAAATTGATAGCTTTCGCCTCTTATTCTTAAATAGTGGCGTGGTACGTTTTAGCTTAAATGAGTTAGAATTCCTGGGTGTCGTTAGGTATATAGAATACCTTAAGTATTATTTGTACGAGCAAGCATTTAAAGTACTTACAGATTGCCCATCTTTACTTTTCATTTTATAGGAGATGGTTCAGACAAATTTAATAATACCCGCCTAACGCGCTGGAACGTATGTCTTATACCCTTTTAGTCTTTAAGAGAGCATTCACCAGGCGCTATGATGGGTTGGGTTGATTACATTTCTCATCATTCTTTTCAACGAGCTGAAAAAGTTTCTGCATGCAATGAAGAATCTAAAGTTGAAAAGTCAGAACTGAACTCTAATACATTCAGGTCCCTCAATCAAAATTCAGCCATTCCTGCACCCCATTTGCACTCAATCTTGTTGGCGGAGGCACCCATACAGCAAATGTTACCTACAGTTAGCACAGAATCATCTTCAGTTAATACTAACCCTTTACAACGCCTACAACTTCATAACCTTTTTGTGAAAATTAGAAAGGACAAAAACTGGATAGAAGGTTTTCACCCACACTGATCAGCCGCATGTATAGCCCATATGTCGTTCACCTCTAAGTCATCCTTGATTGCAGCAAACATAAGGGCTGTATTTTCACTTGCCTTAAAATCAGATTTGTATAATCTGGCCATTGTATCAAGATCGTTTGCACGACGTAGTTCAACCAGTACGATTATTAACGATGACGGCATCAATTCGAAGTTGTCGAAGTGGTCAAGAAGTAGTCGAAGTAGTCAAGAATTTCAAAAAAAATGAAAATTTTTGAACATCTTAACAGCTTTTTACATGCAATTTAACCCAAAGCAAGATTGTTTCGAAAATCAATTCTTCTGAAGCGTTTTAGGAAAGACTGCTCCAAAGCTGCAAGAATAGTATGGTGTATTCTAGAAGAGGCTGCAGGGAAATTCTTCTATTCTGTCATTTTTCTTTTCGAAGTTATGAGCACTTTTGGAGTGCTCTGACGATCAATGAATCGGATTGATGGTTTGCTGTTAAACTATGGAGAGAGAGTCTGGATACCACCCACCAATTTTTCAGTCTTCAGTGTTCACGAATCCTGGTTTTGACATCAATTATTGGAGTTATTAGGTCGTTGTTGATTAGGTGCAGCAATTTTGTTCATTGGAATTGTTAATTCGTGGTACGGACCATTAGTTTTGGACAACAGCACTTTGCATTTCAAGGTTCAGCATATAATCAATGCGAACATTGCGGTTTAGTGTTTTCTGGTCGTTTCCCAGCTGTTATTTTTTGGCCTGTTACTATATCTTTCCACAGAGTTACAGAGGTGTGCATTTGATATGCCACTAGTGTGCCCTGTCGCTAGAAAGACGTGCTGTCTAATGTGATATTCCTGTTCTTGCGTAATTATAAGATTTCAGAGCTCTTGTGTAGTAATTTATCAGTTTTGCTATCCGGGTTCTAATTGTTGGATTTTTCACGGACCCCTTTGCCCACCGTTAAGTTTAAGTTCAGCATAGCAGTGACGCCTTTTTTCTCGCATGAAGCTCAGAGCATTTCTCCACAAAGTATCTCTTAGCTTTACGGGATCTTATCTTTTGTAGTCAAGTGCTGCGCTAATACTGTTTTCCATTTTGTTTGGTTTATTTTCTAATCTCTTCTTTTGTTTTTTCTTCATGATCCAGAAATGGTTTGTTTGTAGATTTGCAAACCAAGATTGGTTTAAAACTCGAGAAACAAGCAGTAATCATGGGATTTGGATGAGATTCTTCAGGAGCTGCAGATTGACAGTCATCGTGAAAATGCTTGTCCGTCAATTAGTCGAGGGCCACCAGAAACTTCTTTTAAAATTGCTTTCTGATTACTCCCATCTTTGTAATGAATTGATGCTTGAGTTTAATGTATCAATTGGTTGATTGGAGAAAATTTGTAGATCACTTTGCTAGGCTTCTCCAACCACTGTGCTTCAGTCCAATTGTTCACGATTGCGTTTGCTAATTGTAATTTATCAGTGAATATACGTTTCCCGAAACCACCTTTATTTTTTCAACTGTAATATTTAGAGGCTCCCTTTCTGTACTGACGTAACAACTAGTTTTTATAACTTTGATTCTGTATGGTCTTAATTTCATTCACAATCTGCAATACAATCAATCCTGCAATACAAATATTTGCCTTATGCCCATTTTATAAAACTTGCTGACGTTTAAAACGCTGCTTTGGGGTTTTGTTCATCCACAAAAATTTGTGAAGTGATTTTGGATGTTGACTTTTTCGAACTTCTTTTTTTTGCAGACAGACTTTTGTTGCAGGGCACACTTTGCGATAAAATCACTAGCAATTTTGACGGCAAATATGAGATTCCAAACTTGTCGGTTCCAGTTTGGGAAATTTGGAGCCTTAACATATTGAATATAAGACGATATATATAAAGTTTTTGATTTGTTGTTAATTTCGGCCAAAGTTTTTCCATATTTATTGCAAATTTAAACGCGTATTGCGAGTCTAGTTTTTCGCAACAACAGTTTGCATTTCAATGGCGAGGAAAAAAGTTTCAGAATTTTCCGCTTGTTCCTATTTTTTTCTACTGAAGTGTTCTACGGAAGTTTCTCTACTTCAGTACGTAATGTCCAAGGTGATATAGGTTGGTCTTGCGTAGCAGTTTCCTTGATCTTCCAGAGTTCATCTTAGTAAGATTATCAGTTTGGGTATCGGGGTTCTTTCTAGTGTATTTTCGTCAGTCCTCTGTGCCTATGGTTAGCTATATCGCTGAGGCTTTATTATTGCACGGAATTCAGGGCTACTCATCTCAAGGAATTCCTTGGTCTACCGTATCTTTGGCCGCTATTGAGCCCCCTTTTTTTAATTTAAGCCTTCACGGAGTCTTCTCTTACGTTTCGATGCGACCCTAGATCCAATAATCGTTTCTTAGTAGTAATGGCAGAGTTGAAGGTTCGGCAGGAAGTTGTGGTTTGTGAGGAGGTTAAAGTACTGTTTTGTTAACTTGAATGATTTTCAAAACACGACAATGAATTGTATATACTCTTTGACAAGAATGGCTAACTTGAAGTGGATTTTTTCTCCATTTCTCATCGCAAAGGTCGGCCCAGAAAGTTTCGATTCTAATCGAAGTTTTCGGAGGGTCATAGTGCTCTGACTCTCATGTCTTACTTTCAGAAAAATATTTGCAGTGTCATGATACATACCAATCTAATTCTTAAGTGTTTTGGGGGAGCGAATCTCTGTAAATCTACTATAAAACTAGTCGTGAGGCTCAAAAATCTCATTTCTATCAAAAACTAGACAGACTGAAGATTGAATTGAGTGACTGAATCTTAGTGACAAATTTCAATAAATCGAATTTTTTGATGAATAAAGAATAAACGAACTTGAAATATCATTTTGCTATGAGTGTGAATCAACATAACTGAATAGAGTGACTTGCTAATATTCACATTGATTACGGAAGGTAGTACTGTATCATGAACCTGATAGTCTTCGCTCGTTGCTTCCAGCTGCTATGCCCCTATTATAACACTGGCGTAATCTTAATGTCAAGTCCAACATAAAATGCTTTTTAATTGTAATATCTATCCAAGGATTTCAGTTAAGAGCCTGGGCCGAGGTTTCGGTAGCATTTCAGGTTAAGCGCTTTTTTGAAATGCACTGAACGCACTTCAGTATAAAAAAATGCACTGATTGCTCTGAAGTCCTGTGAATGAGATAAAATTTGAAGCGTATTTCTAAAAAAAAGCTTTTAAACAAAATATTAGGTTGTAAGAATTCACGCTGATCAAAAGAAACTTTCAGTGCTTTTTCGGTGAATTTTTCTCAATGCAATCACGTGTTGGTTGCAAGGTTAAGAGTGCCTTAAGCTTTTTCGATTCGAAAAAGTAAGCAGAAAGTTAACGAAAATTGTTGAGCTCAAAATTTTGAACCAGTAACATTTTCCCTAAATAATTTTCAGAAAATTTATCGGCTTTGGGAATGATGCCGCCTGCTTCGGAAAGTAAGAACTATACTTGTTTCAGAATGACATCGGCCAATATGACTATGATATGATAGACTACTGGCCTAACGAGGCCTCTGATTACCTCGAGATACCATTTGATGACGGCGGATTTCATGTCGACACTGCAGAGGACGTACACCACAAGCTGCACGAGAATCTTCCAAGCTTTGTAATTC
>NC_134479.1:14598724-14655755 GCF_964194025.1 Convolutriloba macropyga | reverse complement strand
TTACTTTATTTGTATTATCTACAATTGTTTTTCTTGGAGTTCATCTTCTTTGCAGCAAGCAGCAACTGAAGTCACTGCTTGTTGATATCAATTAATGTTGAAGATTGGCGCTTAAGCTTAGGTACGAGACTGATACGAATTCAGTTGGGCCATCATCAGTAACACAACTGTGCATTGCTTTCTCCTATTTCAGTGTCCCGGGAATTATTCGAACTCGCGAAAGTGTATACACCGACCTAAAAATTGTCTGCTGAGATTTGGTTTAGGACTTCTTTGCTTTGGTTGGTTTAAGCGGCCATCAGTCTGCATTTCGTATCTACATAGTTTAACGAGATGAAGGGTAACAAAACATTTTCCTTCTGCTAACTGTTGATTGGCAAACTGTTGATTGATCAAATTTTATTTTCCAGTGCCCTTTTACTTTTCGCCATAATTTTTCTTTATCATTCAATTAATAGAAAAATGTATGTATACAATTAAAATTGAAGTTGAAATTGAAATTAATTATTTCATGTTCTCATCATTCTTTAGTTTTTGACCACTTGTTTACAAGGGTGTCACTGCTCTGACAAAACGATACATTGCTTTAAATATACTCTATGGACTTTTGTGTCCTCTAAAAGACGCATGCTAAGAAGAAATCTCTGAAAGACGCATCCTAAAGATTCAAAGCTGATAGAAAATTCAAACAGAAAAACGCAAAAATAAATTTGGGTTCGTTTTTAAGCTGCCCATATCAGTTTGGGGAAATTTTCGTTTTACAGTAATATATTTTGATATAGTACAGTACTAGAGAAGAAACAGTTATTTTTTAAAGTTTTAAGTGGTCTTTAGTCTGGTTGTGAGTCTAGATCTGATGTTTTTCAAATTGAGTGCCAAACTTCTGTGTTAAGATTAACAGTTTTCGAGAAAAAACCAGAAAATCCAATGATATTGAACAAATTATTCTGGTCGCTTTTTGCATATCGCTCACTCATTGAACTTTTTTCCTTTGATAATACCTACACATTTTGAAATCAGCTGTGTTTTCAGCGCTCTGTGGAACTTTGGTTGAAAAAGTTCTTAATTTGCCAGATAACTTTTATTCAACTGATTTGGTCGGAATTAAGAAAAATAGTTCATTGAGAAATCACACTGCTTCGTCTATTTGCATTGGTTTTCTAAAACACACGGAGAAATACTTTTGTTGCCTCACTGATTACTGCAGGTCTTCATTTATACTCGTCATCGTCTCGTCTCAACTCTGACCTGTACAGTAATCGAGAAGCTCCGGCCTTAAAATAGAAAAAAAGAAATTCAAAATTAAGGGAACTAACTATTCACATTTTTACTATATTCAACAGTCTTTGATGGTCAAGGCTTCTTATGACATTTTATACGCAAAAAAGCCAAAACTTGAAATACTTTTCTGCTGAAAACCAGCCGTTACGTAGAAGTCAACAAGTTGAATAAGTTTTCACATTAAACATCTTCAGAAACTTCACATCAAGCAGACGTTTTGAGGAAACCGAAAAAACACCTTAAAACAAAAAATTGGGGAAATGGGCGAAAAGGTAATTTCATTAGCAAACAAATTGCGTCAAAAGGAAGCGAAAAATTTAACTATGCAAGAGAATCTGATAAAACAACGGAACAATTAACATTCGAAAGTAAAAGTTGTGAAGGTTGTTAAGTCAACGAAAACTGAAAACCAGCTATTTAGTTGAAAACACATCAAAGATGAAATCTTTAATCAATGAATGGCCGATAGTACCCGTATTTATTCTTATTATAAGGCAAAACAACAAAAAAGCTTTAGATACGGAAACATTTTAAATATCCACCGATAACTTTCAAAAACAAACGGTGTCAAAGTAGAAAAATCACTAATTGAAGCTTGGCACAAGAAACAATTTCATTTAATTTTTATCAGAAGAACTATGGTAGACAACGAAAATCGAAAACTGACAAAGTTTGAAAGTTCTCAAATAATTTTAGAAAGTAAAGAAATGAAAAAAACATTGAGCATCAACTGAAAATAAAGTGCTGTCAATTAGGCTTGCTTGCATAGCTGGATTAGTTAATGGAAAAGTGTTACGCTAATAGGACAGTCAAAAAACAGATAGAGGAGCAACAAGTGCGGAGAAAACTCAAAAATTGACCCATTTTTTATGGTACAAAGTGGTAAAGTCACTAGAACTTAAAGCCCGCAAGTGGAAACTATGGGATTTTTCATTGAATTTTTTTAGGGAATCGATAGGACCGGTAAACAATGAAACAGCAAACAGAATAACAAATGCGAGCAGAACAGACTAACAAATTATAAAAAAAAATTAAAATTCTAACTGAAAGCGTTCAACGTGTCTGTTTGAAAATGGTCACTAAATCATTGAGATAACAAAACGAGTAGACTAATTGAGAAGACGGCAAATAAAAGAATTGCGGGCGAAACTAAAAAGCTCATTAACAATTTACCTGAAATCGTATCTATACAGTGATAAAGCAGAAAAACTTAAAACTATCAACTGGAACCATTTAATAGCTTAGTTTGTTAATGTCCCGTTAGAAAATCAATTTGGCGAAACAAAAATTTGGTTCAGGGTGGTTCGGGGTATGATATATGTTTGTGTGTGTCGGGGGTAGATACGTGGGGTGTGTGTGCAGGGGAGTGAGTTACGGGGTCGTTATCGTAGTTTGGGAATCTTCTCGGCTCAAGGTTGTTCACGGCTCAAATGTTATCTATATACAACCTTTTAACCTTAAATTTTACTCCGGGTTTTTAACAACTAAACGTTAGAAACAATGTGGTTAACTGAAATGTCAATTTGCAAAGTTTGTAAAAGAATTCAATGCTCAAAAGAAAATAGACAAATCATGGCCAAACTTTCTTTGCTAAAATTACTTCAAAAATACTAAAACCCCACTTTAAGACCTCAAAATTGAGGCATATTTGCACTACCTGAAAACTGCGACCAACCTCACACTTTAAAAGTAACAACTCCCCTGAGAATACAGTACTGATGCAAAATTTAAATCATGCCCAAACTCTCTGCAGCTAAAAAGCCTGTAGCATACCAATACTCCCTATTGAGTCCTGAAAACTAAGACATATATTCAAACGAATCAGGAGAAACGCCAATAGCCACTACTTGAAAACTTAAACCAACTTCGAACGTTTGAAACTAACAACGCTCTAAAGATTCCAGTACTAATGGTACCATTAAACCAAGTATAACTGATGAGTTTTCGACTAATAAAATTAAATCACAATCTGGCGAACGAAACCATGGATTGTTAATGTCTGTGCCCCCACTGACCTCCTATTGGATAGATTTTTTTGTACAGTTTTAGTCATGTCTTTACTGAGGTACGTCACGCACTATAAAACATGGGCTCAAGGATTTTGTTGTAATGTTGGATCTTTTCCATTTGTACCCCCAGCGTAGTGGGTTCAAATTAGTTGCACCCCCAGAAGCATGTGCAATGTTTTGATTTATCATGTAATGACGCATGCTCTGTAAGGAGGGGGGGGGGCATAACGTACTGGGAGAGCACAAACGGAAAAGATCCGTAATGTTAACAAGGGAAAACTTTAATTGACTACTTTTGCGCCCTGAATATTGTGCACAGTTAATAAATATCATGAATTAGAAACTAAGCTATTGTTAAAAAGCTCTATTGCAAAATTGAAAAACACAGAAGTTGTCGTTTGAAAAGCTCGAAATTTGAAAATCAAAGATCGAAAGTGAAGACGTCAAGAAACCAAAAATGCAAAATTGCTTCGGATTAAATACACAGCACCCAGCCGGCAACGTACCAGAAACGTACCGCGTATATAATCAAGCAACTGTACCTAAATCAGAGATATCAAAAAATAAAAAGAAGAGTTAAAGTTTTAACTACCTAAAATAACTATGGAACAGATTTTTAAAAAGAATTCAGACACAAATTAGACTTTAGTGCTGTGGAAGACGTGCAAAAAAGGGGGAGGGGCGGGTCTGGTGCCAATGCCATTTTTTGGCCGAGAAATGGGAATGGGGGACCTGTAGAAGAAGTAGCTTGGAGTGTACGTTGATGGAGGTAGGTAGCGCGGGGGGGGGGGAAACCAATTTTCAGAAGCAAAAATAATGTTTTAATGATAAGATCAAAGTTCAAGTCTTAAAAAGACTTTTTTTAGCCACAATCCCCGGAAACGAACCAAAGTTTCGTCCTACCTGAAATACTTGAACTTAACCTCTTGACAAATTTTGGCCAACCTACAAATTTTACGAAATTGAAAGAGACTTGAATTGGAATCTTGAAAAAAGCATTTTTTCAAAAAATTTTCCTTTATAGGTCAGGAAGGGGCTTTGTAGGCCTATATATCAATGTTTGCGAAACAAAAGAAGTCAAAACTGCTCTTCGTGGGGTTGGTAGGACGTGGGGAGAAGCAAGTGGGGCGGGGTTGTAGTTGATTGGGTAGTTAGGAGGGATTGTAACGTGACCAAAACTTTCCCACTGACCTTCTTATCTTGACTACTATAACATTGTAAATTATCAACACATTTTGTAATCTGATTGCTGATGTCCATTGTTCGAGAAGACAACTCATTGTTTAAAAGAAAAATTTTTTTTGCTCATGCTTTGAACAAACTTACTACTGTTAAAGAAACCTGTTGGATACCAATACTTCTTTGAATCTATTTTTTCTGGACGTTTGCGTTTGCAGAGAAATTTCCATAAGCAACCGAGCCTTGTAAATTTTCCGCAAGTTTGTACATACCGTTTTCAATATTGGTTATCAGATATTTTGGTGTGGTCAGAGATAATACTGAACTCATCATACCACAGAATTTAATCTCAATTCGGTCTGAACAATGCCCACGAAAATAATTCAGGAATCTAGATAGTGGCCTGAAAAGTGTCGCGGTAAAGAATCGTATAAAACGTATGAGACTGTTCTGAATTGTGGCTGATTAGAGGTCATTTCGTTCTGGAAAGGTTTTGATCAGAGGCGGTTTCGAGCGTAATTCAATCGTACAAAACAGAGCGCAAGAAAATTCGATCAGAGGCGTCTTAGTTCTTCGAACAATTGGCCAAAAGTAATTTCAGCTTCTTGGACATAAATTCTGGGACCTTAATTGCGAGTCTTCTGAAACTGGTTAAAAGTAGATCTTGATGAGTTGTGGATCTGCATTTAGAACAAAAAGAACACTGTTCGGTTATGGATGAAAACGAAATCAGTCCTGAAAAATTCTAACCTTTTCAAATAAAAAATTCATTATTATAAGTTATTTTTACGAGTGTTTTTACCATTTGTTTCTTAGTGCATGACAAATAGGGCTTATTATACAACTGAAACTAAACTAATGGCTTTCTTCTTCATTGTGACGAGCATCTAGTCACGCCGTTTTTGAATGTGAAAAACTGAATAATACAATAATTTCCCAAGGCGTTCAATCGAAATGAAGGCTTTTGAAGTCTTACGATTCTTCATCTTACCAATCAAGGCAGTTATTTAACCGTAGGAACAACAGTTCAGGTGTATAACTGTGGCTGACTACTTAAAAAACAGTTTATCAGTAAAAAATTTCGATTGCTAATTGATAATACAATCGATTACTTTTGTTGGGTTGACAAGTTATGGGGACTATTCTATTTCATCCCGTCTCTCATATTTGCCAGAATTGCAAGGACCAAAACTTGGAAAAAAACTCCTTCGTTAGGAGTATTTATGTTCCCAGCAATTTGGGCAGTACGGCGCAGAAACAGGATAGACCTTAGATTTCAATGAACCGAAAAGAAACAATTTTCAGAAAAATGAAAATAAGTCATAAGATTACTTCATGTGCTTAGGTTATAAAATTTTCTGATCCCATTATTTGAAAAATGTAATCCAAATTGAGTTCAATGATAAAAACTATTGGACATTATTTGTCGTAAAGCCAATTTGTCTGATAAAACTAGCGTTTATATGTAAAAAACGCCGATTGGGTAATATAGCTTTGGTTGTGTCATATGTGTACATCATTCATTAATTTACTGCAATAAAATTAATGTGATGCAGTAATTCATTTCCTTATTAATCATATTTCACTTTGATATTTCCCGCTGTCTGTGTTTGTGTCTGTTCACTCCGGTTTTTTTTCTCGCATCGTGAAAAAATGTTTTTCGTAACCCAATAGATTTGTTGACAAGTACTTATTTTTTTTCGTTGCAACAATCACTTCGAATTCAGTCAATAAATTTTTCGGTTGATTTTGCGCCGCAGAGCTGAAACTAAAAATTACACAAGAAATTGGACGAACGAAATCCATTCTAGAAACTAAGTTATCATCCCGCACCGCGAAGACCAAGGTAAGCAAGCCAAGTATAACTTGTTGCAGCCAGCAAGCAAACGAATCCCTCTGGGAATTGTCACATTTTGGGACAGACAAGCTCCAGACCGACATATTTGTTGGGAAAAATGGAGAGTACAATTTATGAGAGCCTTGATAGCTAAAGAAAACATTATTTTTGACACGCTTTTCGGCCTCAAACTGGAAATGGTGGAATTGCCACAGAAATTGATCTAGAAAGAGACAATCGGATTGGGAACAAAACGCCCAAAATTGTTGGTCTGGAGGGGCAACGGGTTGGTCTGGATTACTGTTCTGGAGGGGCAACGGATTTCTAACAGCACGAACTTGCATATAAAGGCAGGCACAATGTATACAGCAGCATTTGGGACTCTGGTAGAAGAAGCTTTCATCAAAAACAGTAACATAACAATCAACAGACATGTTTTTTTTTCACAAAGAAACAACTGCGAGACAAAAACTTGGATTAGTCCCAAGAAAAAGTTAAAGAACTGGCAGAAAATTGTGATTCTGGATATAAAAAAGAAACACACATCAGAGACGTCTTTATAACAAATCTAGTAAATCCAGAACTTTGAAAACAGTTGTTGAAACGGACGGTGAAACCCAGGAAGGCACTTGAATTGGCTATTAATATGGAACTTGGGATGCGAAATCAACACTAAATTCAGGCTCATAAAAAACATTTGTCCCGGCCGCCGTAAACACTATCAAAAACCCACCTAGCCCGCAGTCCTTGAACTGGTCAACTACAAACTGTTTCGAAAAAACAGGCTGTTCGACAAATGCATTGCACATTGAAAAACATGTAATAATTGCGTTCTAATGAACCACTCTGCTAAAGTTTGCCGAAAACCGAACAAACAAAGAACTCTCCCGAACCAAAAGAAAAAGGCGGCAAATGCCGCAGAAGAAACAACCCAACGGAGGATTCAGTTAGCTATGTACAATTGTCACCATGAAGTAGATTGTACGAATCAGACAATGGCATAGGGTATGACAGCATGGTTGCTACAATCCACACTGGTATCGAAAAAAATGTCAAACAAAATTGGGAAAGTTTCCTCTACTTTACCGGATTAAAGAAGTGCTTGCAGCATTTTGGACAAGTTACTTGAAACGCGAGTAGTACAGCCTAATGATGAAGCAACCCGGATGAGCAAAATGAACAAACCACCGTTGCCTACGTTCTCGAATAATACAATTCAGTCTACAGGGAGAATCCGAACCCTCGTTGCGAGCAATGGCTGGCACATCCCAGCCGCAGAATTTACAGTTTTAGCAGAAAACCTCGCGCCACTAATGGCCTCGGCGAGTTTTTTGGTCAACATGTACTCGCAGTTACAGAACTTTCATCTACCAAATGTAATCAACTAAATAATATTTTAACATGTTGCACAATAAAAAATTATGTATGTAGCATTACAATTTCCTAATATTTTAACGTACAAGATAAAATTAACCTAAACATAGAGAACCACTTGATGAAAAACATATAAAAAACTCACAAGTTGTCGAGATCAGTAGTTTCCCCCAATAAGGTAGTCACTGTAAAGAAAGACCACTCAATAAAGTTGCCACTTTATTCTGAAATCCTTAACAAAGCAATCCACAAAAATAAAAATCAAAAGCCAAACATAAAAAAGCTTATCGAGTCAATTTTTCAACAAACTAGCAATCATGCAATAAGCACCACATATTGTCCAAAGATATATCTCAATTATGCATACAGCCAACTAAATATACACCCAAAACTGCTAAGCAATAATATTTTAACGTAATAGGCGGCAAAATGACAGGCACGTACGGGTTTCAAACTGGATTCTATTGCGTCAATGATATGCCCGCAGTATTTTAAAAAGCAATGGGGTACACCTTAATTGGATAAAAAAATATTTACTGATTCCTAGGTGACAATTTATCTCATCGAATGTCTTCGTCGACTAGAGGAGGAAAATTTTAGAAGAATTTACCTAAATCCCACTTTGCAAAACTAGAAATAGATTGCCTTGGTTATCATATTTCATGATCTAGAATTTTGGCAATCGAGAGCGAAAAATGTACCATTTTGTCTCTTGCACAATCAAAGATTATGTAGCATTACAATTTCTTAAACTAATATCTTGCATCGGAAGATCAAAGAATTTTCTAGCTATATCAAATTTTTGTAAACACGTCAAACCGAGACATAAAAAAGAAAGAAATATACCAATTATAGTACAAGATAGAATTAATCTGAATTTTAGAAAATAACTTGATGAAAAACATATAATAAAAATTTCCGCAAGTTGTCCGCACCAGTACTTTTTCCCCTAATGTAGTGACTACAAAGAAGGATAATCCAATAAAATTGGCAATTTTTTCTAATATCCTTAACAAAGCAATGCACAAACAAAATTATCAATTGGCAACAAGCTAGCGATGCCGCAATAAGCACCATTTTTTTTCAAAGATATATCTTAATTAAGCATACAGCCAAATAAATATACATCTCGAAACAGCTAAGCAGTGTCATTTTAACGCAATAGGCGTTGAAATGAAAGGCACATACGGATTTCAAACCGGATTTTACGGCCTTACTGATATTCCCGCGGTACTCCAAAAAGCATGGGAGTACACCTGAATTGCATCAAAAAATATTTATTGCTTGTTAGACGACCTTTTAAAAATTAGCAAGATTACAGAACACGATAACAAAAAGTATCTCATCGATTGTCTCCGTGGACTAGAGGAGGAAAATTTTAGAAACAATTTACTTAATTTCCACTTAGCAAAACTAGAAAAAGAATGCTTTGGTTATCACATTTCATCAAGAGCAAAAAATCTACCATTTTGTGTCTTGAAGCATCAAAAACAAGAAACTTCAATCAATTCGTGGTTCAATACATTAAATTAGTAAATTTGTTCCAAATTTTGCTCAAATAAGCCATCCATTAAACCTATTACTATGCAAATCAGTAATATTTGTAATGGCTGATACTCACGAGAACTGATTAAGAGATATAAAAAGATGCTTCTCGAAAGCTACTGAAAATTCTCAATGAAACCCGCTACTCGAAACTCAAGTAAAATGCAACGCTCCACGCGCCGGTGTCGACACAGCTAACAATGGACGGCTGGAACACTATCGCTTTTACGTCTGGTTTTCTTAATTCTTGCGAAGAACAATACAGCGTAAATAAATTAGAGTTGTTTGGAATAATTTGTTCTATTGAATTTTTCAAAAATTACCTTTACGGACAACAAATTTAAGTATTTACGGATCATAGAACACTACAATTGTTACTCAGGGTTGATTGGTCCAACAAATTCTATGACAGCCGTGTAATCCGTTGGTTGACAGCTTTTGCCGTGTCTTTTTTCAATTGAACACCTTCCGGGTGCAAAAATGGGTCCTGTGTATTATAATTATCAACAACTGAACTAAAAAGCCCTAAAGATATCTGTGTTTGACGAGAAATGTCTTGTCGCTAAATTAGAATAAATTTTTGCATTCGCAAAATCTTTACAATTAAAATGAAAACAATGCGTAACCCAAAGAACAACTGAACATGCCAACCAAAATTGGGAATGTTTCCATAACCTTACTGGATTCAGGAAGTGATTGCAGCATTTTCGACAAGTTACTTGAGACGCGAAGAGTACATCGTAATTCACAAGCAATCCGAGTTAGCAAAATGAACAAACCACAGTTGCGTACGTTCTCGAATGAAACAATTCAGACAAAAGGGAGAATCCGAACCCCAGTTACGATCAATGGCTGGCTCATCCCAGTCGCAGGAATTACAGTTTTAGCAGACGACCTCACGCCACTAATGGCGGCTTGTTTTTTGATAAACTTAGACTTGCAGTTACACAACTTTCTTCTACCAAGGATATCGAGTGAATCATATTTTAACAAATTGTACAACAAAAGAATATTTAGCATTACAATTGCCTGAACTAATAACTCGCATCGGAACATATGAAAATCATGTAGCGTTCAACACCAATTAACGTACAAGATAACGTAAACCAAGAACTGACAAAATTACTTGATGCAAAACAACAAAAAATAACAAAATTTCCAGACCAGTACTTTTCCCCCTATTGTTGTCACTGTTAAAAAAGCTAATTCAATAAAGTTGGCACTTTATTCTAATATCCTTAACAAAGCGATCGATAAAAATAAATATCAAATGACCAACATAAAAACGCTAATCGAGTCAATGTCTCGAGAAGCTAGCAATCCCGCAATCAGCACCTCCTATTGTTCAGAAATATATCCTAAATACGCATACAGCCATCTAAATAAAGATCCCGAAACTGCCAAGCAATGTCATTTTACCTTGATAGGCGTGAAATGACAGGCACATGCGGATTTGAAACTGGATTCAATGGCCTTACTGATATGACCGCAGTATTCCAAAAAGCAAAGGAGTACACCTTAATTGGATGAAAAAATATTTACTGCTTCTTAGATGACATTTTAAAAATTAGCAAGGTTACAAAAGACGATAACAAACAGTATCTCATCGAATGTCTCCGTCGACTACAGGAAGAACATTTTAGAAGCAATTTACCTAAATGCCACTTTGCAAAACTAGAAATAGATTGCCTTGGCTATAACACTTCATGATCCGCATTTTTGCCAATCGAGAGCAAAAAATCTACCATTTTGTCTCCTAAAGCACCAAAAACAAGAAAATTTGATCATTTTGTGGTTCAGAACATTATTTTAGTAAAACTGTTCCATGTCTTGCTCAAAGAAGCCATGCATTAAGCCCATTACTACGCAAATCAGTAATTTTGGTCTTGATTGATACTCACAAGAACTGTTTAAGAGGTATACGAACATTGATTCTCGAATGCTACTGAAAAAATTTCAGTAAAACCCGCTACTCGAAGCACGAGTAAATTGCAACGCTTCACGCGCCGGCCTCGGATTAGCTAACAATGGACTGGTGGAAATCTATCGCTTTCACGTCTTGATTTCTAAATTCTTGCGTAGAACGATACAGTGCAAATGAATTAGAGTTATAAGGAATATTTTGGTCTATTGAATATTTCAAAAACTACCTTTACGGACAACAAATTAAATTAATTACTAATCACAGATCATTACATTCGTTAGTCGAGGTTAATTGTTCCAACAAATCCTATGACAGCCGTGTAATCCGTTGGGTTGACAGCTTTTGCCGTATCATTTTTCAGTTGAACACAAGCCGGGTGCAGAAATGGGCCCTTTGTATTACAATTATCGACAACTGAACTAAAAAGCTCTAAAGATATCTGTATTTGAGGAGAAATTTCTCGTCGCTAAATAGGAATTAATTTCTGCATCGGCAAAATCTTCAAATTTAAATTCAATACAATCCGCAACCCAATTTCAATTATAGTCTCTAGTGAAAGCACTTGGTCTTGCACTGTAATTTAGCACAATTAATGATTCTGGCCAAAACTCAGTAAAAGTAATTAACAAATTAACACTAGGAACGACGCTGTGTTAAAAGAGGTGCGCGATTGCGTCCTCAACAATAATGAAGAGCAATTAAAGGAGACAAACACGTAAATCCCCTTGTGTTGGTGGGACTGGCATCTACGATCCGGATGCCTTTGAATCCATATGAAAACTGCTATCCCGAACGGCTTGCGGGGCTTTCATCGATGACATACACGCTAGCCACCCGGGACATAATATATACGGCTACACGTTGCTGGTCAATCATACACGAATGGGAAACTGATTGTTAATTAAAGCAACGGAGTGTAAACCTGGCACCGCAATTAGTAAGAATCTTATATCGGTAATTTCCGCAAAGTAATTCACCTCTCTTTCGTGTACCTTGTGATGAACTAAACCAGGAAGTACAAACTGATGGGGGGGGGGGCTATTTCTGATGACACTGGCAATGAAGAATACTTTTTCATGCAGATAGAAACCAGTTTTCTAAACACCCCACAGCATGTATCTTCAGAAAGCAAACGGCCCAAATGTAACAAAATTTTTAGACTTATTTCTAGAAAATTACGGCACAATGTGCGGGTATGAACCTTGGCAACTCGCAACTCGCGGACCGTAAAGACGTCTCTCTTTCATACTTGACTTTTAGTGTGAAGGGGCGACGGATTCTCAACAGCAAGAACCCGCATATCATGGTAGACACATTGTCTACAGCAGAATTTTGGAAACTGGTAGAGAAAGGGTTCTTCAAACGCCGTAACATATCATTCAACAGACATGTTTTTCTCATAACAAAACAACTGCGAGGCAAAAGTTAGCAGTTTTTCTATGCAAAACTCTATGCAGAACTGGCAGAAAATTGTGATTGTGAAAATAAATAGGAAGCACTTATCAGAGATGTCTTTATAACAAATCTAATAGCTACAAAGTTTCGAAATGAGCTGCTGAAACAAACGGTGAAACTCAGGAAGCCCTTGAATGAGCTATCAAAATGAAATTTGGATGGAAAATCATCATCAAATTCAGGCTTAGAAAAAAAATGTGTCCCGGCAAGCGTGAACGCGATCAATTATCCAACTAGCACTCGCTCTTCGAACTGCTCAAATGCAAAAAGCTCCGCAAAAATAGGCCAATCAACCCCGTCGTTTCAATGCGAAAACTAAAAATTGATATTGAACCTAGATCATACACACAAATGCATTGCACGTGGAAAAACATGTAATAGTTTTGGTTTAATCAATCACTCTGCTAAAATTTTTTGAAAACTGAACAAACAAAGAGCTGCTTCGAATTATCCAAAAATAATCGATAATTGCTCTGGAAGAAGAAAACCTAACGAATAATTCAATAGACTTTCTAGAATGCTCACCCGGAAGCAGATTGTACGAATCAGAATATGGCAGTTGAGATGACAACATGGTTGCTACAATCGACATTGATATTTAAAAAATTGAATAACTAAACTTGAATCAAAATTACTAATTTTGGCACTAACGTACTTGTTGATTCAGAAAGTACTTGCAGCATTTTGGACAATTCAATTGAGACGCGAGTAGTGCAGCGCAATCTACAAGCAATCTGGGTGAGCCAAATGAGCAAACCACAGTTGCATACGTTCTTGATCGAACCATTTCAGAATAGAGGGAGAATCCGAACCCCGGTGATGGCTGCCAGCTTTTCGAAGAACTTGAGCTAGCAGCTACACAATTTTCATCTACCAAGGAAATCAAGTGAATAATAGTTTAACGAATTGTACAATAAAAGAATATGTAGCATTACGATTGCCTAAACTAATAACTGGCATCGGAACATACAAAAATCAGATAGCGTTCAACACCAATTAACATACAAGATAACGCAAACCTAGAACCGACAAAATTACTTGATCAAAAACTTCAAAAATTAACAAATCGTCCAGACCATTACTTTTTCCCCTAAGGTAGTCACTGCAAAAAGAACATTCAATAAAAGGATATATTTTGTTTTCGCCACCCAGTGTCTTTTACGCACACCAGCACAAAGATGTTTTTTATGTGGCACGTTTACTATGTAAGAAAATAGCACGCGCTCCGGGGGTTTGTAAAAAATTTAAGCTAACTGAGTGGGGGGAACAGAATAGGTCCCAATACTTCTTCTTTTCAGTTTTTTCTAAAACCCTCATCAAAGCAATCCACCAAAAGAAATATCAAATGCCAAACATAAGAACGCTGATCGAATCAAAATTTTATCAAATTAGCGATTCTGAATTGCGATGCACGAATATTTTTCAAAGATAGAAGATAAATATGCATACAGTGAACTAAATTTACATCTCGAAACTGCTACGCAGTGTAATTTCAACGTAATAGGCGGCAAAATGACAGGCAGATACTGATTTCAAACTGGATTCTATGGCCTTTTTGATATGCTCGCAGAGTTCCAAAGAGCAATTGAGTACACTTAAATTGGATTTAAAAAATTTTTATTGCTTCTTAGATGGCATTGTAAAAAAATAGCATGGTTAGAGAAGACCGTCTTCATCGAATAGAGGAGGAAAAGTCTAGAATCGTTTTACCCAGATGCCACTTAGCAAAACTAGAAACAGATTGTCTTGACAATTACCTTTCAGGATCAGGAAATTCGCCAACCGAAAGCAAAAAATCTGCCGTTTTGTCTCTTGAAGCACCAAAAACAAGAAATTGCAATAATTTCTTGGTTCAGTAACCTATATTTGTAATTTTGCGCCAAACTTCGCTCAAATATTCCATTCATTACGCCGCTAAGCAATTCACCTTTCATACACCTTTTGCTGAACAAGACAAGGAAGAGCAAATTAATTTTGGGGGCCTTTTTATGATGAGAAAGGCAATGAAATGTACCTTTTTTAAGCAACAATAGACACATTTTCTATGTATCTTCAAATGTATCATCAAAGCATGTTTCTTCAAAAAGCAAAAGGCCCAAATTTAACAAAATGTTTGCTCATGTATAAGGAAAATCATAGCGTACCACGTTCAATGCGATTGGATCGGGTATGGGCAATCTTCTTATGGGCAAATAAATAAACAACGTTTGTAACAAAAACAATATAGATTTTTTTGAAGCTCAATTTAAGGATTTATGGGCAATTGGACTGTTAGAAAGACTAATACAGGCTATTAATAATAGACCTGCATGTTTTAAAGAAGAAAATCGACTACAAATTCGTTCAACATAAAACAGGTGTTAAGATTAATAATACACCAACTGCAATAATGTAAACGATAAAAAACAAAAGACTCGCACTTCGAAGCGCTTTTCGGTTGAAACGTAAAAATACAATGGACGTTATATGTGCTACTCTCAAACTGTCCAGTCTCTCAGACGAGGTCATTGTAATGTACTATTAAGATGAAGACACAGTTCCACCAGAGGCCATTCTCCCGGACGACAAATGGGTCCACGGATATTGTAGCGATATCGAAGTGGAGAGGGGAATGATCCGAGCCAAACCAGGTGCGATCGCACAAGTGAAGAGTAGCTAGAATCGTGAATTCTGCATTCAAATCTGATTCCCCAAATCCTCTATCTAAACGCGCCGACCAATTACAGTCTCTAATTGAAACAAATTATCTTGCACTGAAATTTAGCACATTAAAAGATTCTGGCCAAAACTCAGTAAATATAATTAACACATTTGCCACGCATTCAGACGCCCATGCTTATCACTTGTCACTCGTTTTGCAAAATCCAGTATTAAATAACCGTCGAAGTTCAATAATTTCTGAATATGCGCATTATAAATACGAAATAACAGAAGACCCCCTCGGCGAAATCCAACTGAAATCAGCAATATCCACCACGATAAGAATGTTAGCACACCCGCTAAGCGAGAAAATGAAATAATTCAGAACATTTTCCAGCAAATTAATAGACATTCCACTCATACTGTTCAAAGTCAAACAGCAAGTGTAAAGTCAGTGCTTTTTGCGCAGTTCATTAGTCGCAATCAGTTGCTTTCTTATAATTCTCAAACAAACTTCATTAATAAGATTGCCATGTCTCTTATACAGAACAACAAAAACATCAACTCGAGTCAGACTTGATGAACCAATCAATAGCAAAAACCCGCAGTCTATTCCAATACCCGATTTGCTAGGCGCCTCACCCGACATCAGCATGCCTCTCACAAATAGCCCCAGAGTCCATTGTTCAGTAAAATAGTGGGGAAAGTTTTCATTGAAAAACTCAATAGCTTCCCTCTCTAGGAAAGACGCTGTATTAAAAGAGGTGCATGATTGTGTCCACAACAATATTGAGGATCTATTAAAGGAGACAAACTCGTATATTCCCTTGTACTGGTGGGACTTACATATAAGATCCGTATGCCTCTGCATCAATGTGAAAATTGCTATCCCGAACGTGTTGCGAGTGGCTCTAATCGACAACATGCAGGCTAGCCATCCGGGTACCTGGGGCATAATCTATACGGCTACACACTGCTGTTGGTCATACATTAATGGGAAATTGATCGGCAAAGCAGCGGAGTGTAAACCTTGCACCGTTATTAGTTTTAATATTATATCGGTCATTCACGATAGTCAATTCACCACTCATATACCTTTTACCAGACCAGGAAACACAAATTATTTGATTTTGGGGGGCCTATTTATGATGAGAAGGGCTATGAAGGGTAATTTTATTAAGCAGCAATATACACATTTTCTGTGTATCTTCAACTGTACCTTCAAAACATGTATCTTCAGAAAACAATAGGCCCCAATTTAACAAAATTTTTGCACATGTATGGGGAAAATCATGGCGTACCTCGTACAGTGCGAATAGATTGGACGAAATGTCTTGTGGGTAACCAAATAAACAACAGTTGTAACAAAAACAAATTAGATATTTTTGAAGGTCCAGTTAATGATTAGAGGACAATTGGGCTGGTAGAAAGACTAAAACAGACTAATAACAGTTGACTTTCATGTAATCATGGAGAAAAACTGACTACAAACTCGTTCAACTGTGAATGTGTAAACAAAAAATAACAAAGATCTCTCCATTCGAAGCAAATTTTTGTAGAAAACCAATTACTCCGCAGAGCCTACTACGCCAAAACTGCATTATCTTCTATACTAGGTATTTTTAAAGTACAATTTAGATGAAGACACGTTTTTACCAGTGGCCATTCTCCCGGACGACAAATGGGCCAACGGATGTCGTAGCGATATTGAAGTGGAGAAAAGAGTACCCACGCTACACACGACAAAAACAAATATCGGGAAAGTGAGCCGCACAAATTTGAAAACCCTAGAGCCTGATCAGCCAGTTATGATGATTCGCAATAGCAACATCGCCGAATTTGACACCAAACTTGAACGGCAAGCAACATTTAAAGTTTTTGCGGACAGACGCGCGCCCCATACTGTAAAAAATCTCACGGAAGAAAAGATACAGAGTTAAGTTAACGATTTTGCGGCCATCTGAGAGTAACATTCTTGCACAGGATAGTAATGCTGAAAAGCGATCAAGCGGACAAACTAGAAGGAGTCCAAACAGTTTTCGATATTTCGACAAATAATCCTATTCTTTAATCAGCGCTGCAGCTGATTGAAAACGTCCAGCCAGCTTCAACATCCGTTTTTGAAACAGTACATTGGACAACGCGACATGCTCCAGAAGAAAGGAATATCCCGTCGGTCATTGGAATGGTCTCCCCTCCCGAACTGCGAGGGTGATAATTGGATGACAAGGGGAGCCCGATACTCGTCAACGTTATATCCATGACCATGCTTGAAGCTGAATTAAACAACGACTCGAAAATCTTATTTTGAATGTTCATTATTGGGCAATTTTGATCATAACTGTTACGATGTCATACGTGTACATCATTCATCAAGTTAGTGAACTAAAATAAATCTGATGCAGTATTTTAATTCAATTTTTCCCCTTCATTTCCTTTTCAATCGTATTTCAATTTGTTATACCTCGCCGAGCAAAATGTCTCGTTGGCAACCAAGTAAAGAAATTTCTTAACAAAAACAAAACAGATATTATTGAAGCTCCAGTTAAGGATTACTTGGACTGGTAGAAAGACTAATACAGACTAATAAAAATAGAATTTCATGCTTTAAAGAAGAAAAATCGACTTCAAATTCGTTCAAAATAAAACAGACGCTAAAGATTATAATACATCATCTGCGAATATGCGAACAAAAAAACAACAATTGTCTCGCCCTTAGAAGCACTCTTCGATAGAAAAACCGAATACTCCGCTGATCGTAATAGGTACTCTTTCCAAACTAGTTAGTCTCAGAGATGAGAGCGTTATAAAGTTTTATTTAGGTGAAGACAGTTCCAGCAGAGGCCATTCTCACAGACGAAAATGAGTTACCGGTTCTTGTAGTGACATCCAAGTGGAGAAGGGAAAGAACGAAGCTACACACATCGCAACCGAGCACGAAAAAGGTAGCGAGGACTGCGAATTACGATTTCTCCGTTCAAATGTTTTCCCCCAATTCTTCTTTCTGAAAGCGCCGTTCAACTCAAACTTGCTCGAAAGATACACGGCAAAAGAGCTCCTAGAAAAAACATTGAATGCCTCTGCGATGTGCTCGCCCAGAACCTTATCATTGTGAAAATGAGGCCAATACATCGAAGCTCAAAGAGCCTGCTACGCCAGTTATGTCGGTTTGCATTAGCTACATAGTCAAATTTGGCTTCCAACTCCAACGCCAAACATCACACAAAATTTATCCGGACAGACGCGGGCCTTATACCGGAGAGAATTTTGTGGAAGAAAAGATCCAGTGTCACGTTAAGGTGTTCTCGCGGATGATCCCAGGAGATGAGAAACTCAAACATAAACGACAAGGACCCGGCAGCGGAGTAGTATCTTCTGAATATAGCCTGCGTCATGAGAAGTAGTATACCCAAAACCCTAACTTGGAGGCCATCGGAGAACAAAATTCTTCTAAAATGAAGAATTTACCTGGCGAATCAAAACTACAGGCAACTTCGTACTCAGCTCTCTCTGCATTGCAACAAATTCGTCGACCCATGCGCTGGATAGTAATGCTAAAAAAGGAACAAACCAACGAACTAAAGAAAGTCCAAACTACTTTGGAAGTTTCGACACGTCCTACAACTCTTAAATGAGTACCCCACCAAAAAACAAACTTCAAGCTGGAGATGTTGGAAAGGTCCAGCCAGCTTCTACATCCGCTATTAAAACAGTACAAGCAACAGCATAACAGGGTCCAGAAGAAAATAATATCTCGCTGGTCATTGGCATGTCTCTCCTCACGATCCGCGATTGCTATACTTCGACCGCAACAGGAGCCCGACACCCGACAAGGTTGTATCCATGATAGTGTTTGAATTTGATTTATAAAAAGATTTTTAATAAATACTCCTACAAAAAACCGTTACAATTGTATATTTGTATATTAAATCTATCACTAGTTATCATAACCGTTGAATATATTAATATTAAATGTTTAACTGGGCAAACTATTATTATTGTAAATTTTTTATTAATTCTATAATTTCATCATTGTGAAATTTTAACCAAAACTCTAGGGGTTACGTCATACGTGTACATCATTCACTATTTTAGTGCTGTAAAGATTTTAGGATGCAGTATTTTAGTTCAATTTTTTGGCCTTCATTTCATTTTTAATCTATTTGTTTTTGTTATTTCTTGCTGTCTGAGTTTTTGTGGGAATAAATGGTTTTTTTTCACCAAAATTTTTGTTCACAAATAATTTCCATTCTTTCGCAATAAGCAGTTCGTTAAACTTCTCTCGTGTCTTTTAGCTCTCTTAACTTTCTCTCTTCAACTTTTCTCTTGATTTCGTGCCGCAAAGCTCAGGCTAAGTATTAGACGAGTAAATCGCTTAGCGAAATAACTTCTAGAAATTAAGTTGTCATCTGGTACCTCGAAAATGACAGTAAAAAGGCCAAATACGACAAGATGAGTGCAATTGTTTTCCGTTATCTTTTTGTATTGCTATCCATTTTCATCTTTATCTTTCCGATTTTTAGTTTCAGTATATTCCTGTTTTTGAACTCAATGACACCAGAAACGTAAACAAAAAATCAAGAGTAATTTTTTTGAATTATTGGTTAAGTCTGTAAATATTCTATAACTTTTCAATTTGAGATTATAATCCTTAACTTTAAGTGTTTTCAATTTAGGTGCGTTCGAGCAATTGTTGCAAGAAATTTCAGTCGAGCATTCAAAACATTAATGACAGTGAAGGTTTTTAAGATAAAAAGCACTTTCCGTATTCAAATCAGTATTTCTTTCTCGGAAGTTTCTGGTCTCTTTAATTTTTTCAATAGCTTTTGTTTTGACCAAATGTATTAAAAAAGTATCACCATGGGAATAATTTCAATTAGTGAACCTAATTTTTGATTTTCTTCCTGTTCATTCTTGATGCAGTCTGATTGCTACATATAAAGCTGATTTTTCCAAGCCGACATAAAAATAACTCGATTAATCAACAATTTTCTCTGGACATTTTGCTTGAACCCTTTTAACAATTCTTTTTTAAGCTAAGAGATGAACAGATTAGGTTTTGTTCTGCACGAATGTAAGATGCTTATATGTTCTAAGCTTGGAGTTTTTAATTTGTTGTAGCAACTACCTCTATAACTTTTAGAGAACTCAGTAAAAACTATGATTGATTACATACTAAAAATCATCTTAACACCAGCTCTCGTCAAAACTTAGAATTTCTTGTATTCAAGAAGCTCTATAAAACGAGAATGAATTTTTTTTTGTGTTCAATAGTCGTTCTGGTCAGTATCGTTTTTGAATCTTGTGATTTTTGGTAAATTAATCTCGAAAGCTAATTGCAAGCTTACAAAACTCGAAGGAGAGGAACAAATTACTGGCAAAAATAGTTTCCCAGAAGCCAAATTTTTAATAAGCGTTATCAGAACTCGCCTTTTTGCCATGAATTTGCCCAGAACTAAATTGATACTTTACATTAGAAAAAAACTAAGAACAAACTTAATGAGACTGGTAGGTGCAGTGGATGGCAAATTAAAGTTAGGGTATATGAATAAGTTGTCCTCGCACTTTAGTTCTAGCTATGTTTGGCGCTTTATTAACTTGAGTCTTATGTGTACTATTATAGACAAATTTTGTTGATTCTTTAATGACTGTATTATGTGTTCATGCGTTGTTGTCGTTGATCGTTTTATGTACTGTAAGTCCGTGAAGGTGCATAAGTGGCTGGCAACTGCGCTTAACGACGATTTGTAACTGTTGCTTTCTCTCAGATTGGAAAGAATAGCTTTGAAGTAAGCAACTGTTTGTAGTTCCTGGGACCCTAGTTCAAGAGTATTTCAGAACTGAATCATAAGTACTTTTCGGAAATTACAAAGATAATTTGGATTTCGTTTTTCTGTTATGTTTATTGAAAAATCAGATACGTAACCAAAGTTTTCCTAAAAATGAAAATCTGACTGAGTAAGAAAAATCATTTTTGGAAAGCACAGTTACATAACGACTTATAGCTTTATAAAGAGAACGTTCAGACTATGGGGGAGGAAGTTCATGTGCTATAAGTTTTTGTGCTAGGTACCGATTGCACCGAGGTTGGGGCCACTATTGAAATTTAGAGTATGCTTTCTGTAGAATCAGGAGGAAGAATAATGCTAGCTCATCAGTTGAAATAACTCAACTCATTCATTATATTTGTATGACGCACGCACGCACCGCCCTTCCAGGAGTCAGAAATATCTCTTTATAATGCTCTGCTGTTATACTACTCTATTTAATACGATTGAGGGGTATCATTATGCTTTCTACTTTCCCCAAGACTCCTGCCGAAACGAATCACGTCCTCAGGGATGGCAGTGAACATATTGCATCATCAAGCATTCGTTCATCGGAGCACGAGACTTCATTACCACACGCCATCTTGGATGTGGAATGGTCCCATCTTCAACACATGTGTTCAAAACATTCGACAGAGCTCGAACTTTAAATGAGAGTTTATTAGTCGGCCTATTTCAGATTTGCTAGGTAGTTTGTTATTGCTTCACGAAAAGTGCAGGTTGCATCGTATCGTACCTGATCAAGTGCAAACGGCAAATGCCATTTCAACAACGATAAGAGCCAGAAGTTGTGAGTGCATTTTTTTTCTAAAAAATTAAATCAAATACCATGAAATGCCCCCAATTACAGTTTGTGATGTCATATAACTCTTTGCTTTGTACAAAATAGCACATTAACCTGGGTACGTAAATGTTTGAATAAGATGTTTAAGATCAGACTTGTCTCATTTAAAATTGGGCAGGATTCAGGAAGATTTTGAGTAGTGCCCTAGAACGTGTTCTGTCCTAGACCTCAGTCAGCCCCACTTTCCAAACTGATGTGTTGAAGATAGAAAGAATTTCTAAAAACACAAAAATCGCTCTATTGAGCCTTGACAAATGAGACGTACTGGATTTTGAACAGGATCTGCAAAAACTCTGTCCAGAAGATAAGGAATCTTCTATCTATTTCTATCTTTTGGAAGACCATATACTACGGCAGAAAGGCATTACCGACCCCAAAACTACTTCATGGCAAAAATTTAATGGTATACCCCAATAGAATATGATGGGGCAACAAACTGTTAGAATGTTACGCTGAATGAAATAATGGAGAAACATCCTGAGATGTACTATATAAGTGGGGCACCTTGAGCATCAAACCATCATCAAGCAGTTAAAATAAAATTGGAAGGTTCACATCACAATCAAAATAAAACAATTATAACTAATGACGCCTTGCTGACCAAAGGCTGTGTTTGCAATTAGTCAATTTGGGTATTTCTCACTGCATTCAGAGAGTGATTTCACATGCAATAATTTGATTCCATGATACAACAAAATGATGTTTGCTAAGGTCATACTCAATATCCATGGTAGAGATCTCACTGATAGGACAATGCTATCAAAGGCTATCTCTATGTTTGATCACACCCTTTGCTATATGAATGGGATGCGTTCAATAATTGTTAATCGATGAAGAATTTGGATTTAACTTGAGACCGAATAATAGAAACAAGAAACTAAACAATTGTCGTGGCAAATGTACGCTATGGTCATAATCCATTTTCAAAGGTTCTCGCTGGTTTATCAAAGCTGGTGATTGCTGTGGTGGTATACTTCATAACAACTTGTTCACTGAAAGAACAACACATGATAACGAAATCAAAAATTTAGCATAGCAGTCAACTCAACATGTTGAATAATTTGATCGAGAAGCTGGAACACTTTGAGAAATGGTTGTAGGTTTCCGTCTTAAAGAGAAAACACCAACATTGACGTCAAAAAACTATGGACAGATAGCACTGTCACAATTGGACTGATTCGAAATAAAATGAACCGTACATCACATTCTTAGTACCGCAGAAAGTTCCGGCGAAGCTGCTGAAAACCTGAAACAAAATTTTCAGACTCATGTGGACTGTAACATTACGCACAAAGGGACCCTGACTCCCTATGACCTTCTAACACCCAATTGTTAAAAACATGTGGGCAACAGAAACCACTGGTTCTGAACCAAGTATTCCAAACTGAACGAGACAGTTTTTACCACCACAAGCAGAGTTTTAAAAGAGTATGAACTGGGCCTAAAGAGGAGATGAAAAGGCAGCGGTAAATTGATGGACTGAATGAGGGTGACCTTGTTTGGTGCACGACATTCACTGGAACGAGGAGTCCGGCCTCCTATAAAACTCGAGAACGAGGGTCAAAACTCCGAAACGTGATGCGTCTACGTCAAAAAATCTTCGTTCAAGCTTGGCCGAGCTTTATCATTGTTCGGAGTGCCATCGCATTATGTGCTACGAATGAAACAAATGTTTGAAGAAAGAGTTTAATTTGCACCAATTGCCCAATAGATTTCAATATAGTCACGTCATTTGCTGGGTTTCTTACCGCGAATGCAAAAGGAAGCAAGTTTTTCCAAAGTTTTATTTACTCGACCAACTTCAGGTCTCAAAACTCGCTATGGAGTTACATTACAATAAGTCACTTATTGTTTGACGTTGAAGCTAGCATGCCTTTTCTGGCAAGAAATTCCTCGTTCGTATGCAGTTTTTTGCTACTTGTGCAAAAATCTCATTTAACTTGTAACACACTCTCATTTGTAGCAAAAATAATTCATCAGTATTTACTCAATTTTTAATAAACATTACTCAAGACAAATGTCTTCTGTTAGAAATTAGTTGTGCCTCAGGTCTTGTGCTCATTGGAGCCCTCAGAAATTAAACAATAATCAGCTACATTGGTTTTTCTATCGTCCATCACACTAAACCTCCAAAACTTGGCAAACTCAAAAATCGAAGTCAGTTATAATGCAACATTCGATTAATGAAAATTGGTCAGTATTGCTTCTCTTTATATTGAGTTTTTTTTTCAAAATAGAACAAAGTTTGTTCATTTGCCCGCGCAATCGGAAAAATTTTCGAAATTCTCTCTAGATTTTCATAAACACGTCTTACAGCTTTTAAAGAAGTTTTCATGATCAGATATTAGCTCAATTACCACCAAGTAAGATTGGTAGTTTAGGAGCAAAAATTAATATTGATAACCAACAGTGAAAATATGCGAAGCACTTTCTTTCACTTCCCGATAAGAGCTCAAAAGTTAGCGCCCAAGCCCATGCTAATCACTGTTCCTGGATATTTACAAGATTGAGGTCAGAAATCAGACCAACACATTTACTGTTTCCTTTTTTTGAAGTGTCGATAGCATTATAATGAACGGCATTTTCTAGCACCTAATTATTCTTCTAACAATATGGTTTCTCGTTTTTAGCATTTTGAATCAATTTTGGTTTCATAGTCATTTATATTATCACCGAAGAACTTGGAAAGAGGGGTCATTCCCCTTATAGCAAAACCAACATTAGAGACCCCCATTTCAGTATATTTACAATATTGTGGGAGAGGGGTGTTTGCCCCTAAATAAATGTTCACTTTCTAATTTTCGCCGTTCAGTTCTATTGCAAAACCATAATTCTCAGGGTTTATGCAATATGGTTCTTTTAAAAATGCTCTTTATCTTTACAACGCAAGTTTTGGAGCAAGATACAGAAACACTCTTAGAGGATAGTCAAATCAGTAAGTGATACGTCGTCCCCTTCCTGCGTTTTTTTTTGAATTAGCGTGTATTCTTCATGAAAAAATCTGAGCTAAGCTACAATTAATTTACAAACGAAGGCCATTGACCTCGTAATTTTTTTCTTGGGTCACGAACATTCCATCTAAATTGAATGCTATATATACACACATACACACACACACACACACACACACACACACACACACACACATATATATATATATATATATATATATATATATACAAGCATTCACACACACACGCATATATATATATATATATATATATATATATATATATATATATACATATATATATATATATACATATATATATATATATGTATGTATGTATGTATAATAATGCAGAAGGAAGATCCGTTGACTCCCCCCCCCCCCCCCAAAGCAAAAGTTCAACCCGAAAAAACTATGATCGATGAAAAGATACCTAAATTGACAAACGTAGGTAAGAAAAACAAATTTGCCAGAAAACAAAGCGGAGGCTGTGCTCTCAGAACCAAGAGTAGTCTGCTAAAATTTTGTTTCTAAAAGAGTTTCTTTTTTTCTAATATTTGTGAAATAGAGAGTTTTTTTACATACCTGGTGTTCACTGCATAATCTCTCAGGGTAAAAAATGTTGATCGGGCACAACACTAACAGTTTTTAAGATCCACAAACATAGCAAAAAAACAATAAAAATTCAAAAACAACCCAAATTAAAGTTGCCTCACCACAATCTCCGTATTTTTTAAACTTGTTTCTACAAAGATTACCTAAAAGATATGGGTTTGCTAAAGGATTCATTTGCCGATTAATGATAGATTTAGTTATTTGTGAGGTGAAAGTTGCAAAAGATACCGTCCCAAAAATATAGCTGATCAAGATAAAGGGCAACAGAAACACTAGATTGACGACTGTCATTGCTTTCAATGTGCTCAAAAAATGGCTGCTACCGCAATGAAGCTTTTCGGTACTCCGTTTTGACTACATCCAGCAATGTTTTTGCTGCTTTTTTTTCGATTGAAGATAACAATGATTTCAATTAATTAAAACTTCCCACTGCATCGTTTTCTGAATCAGTTTAACTGCGGATATGCAAAAAATTCTTTTCGTGTTTTCACGTGAGAAAAAGAAAGCTTCATCATACTTTAAAAAAATATGCAGATTCAAACCCTGAGTGTTGCTTAAGAAATATGAGTTTTTCAACAACAGTTTTTCAACTAGTGAAAATTTGACTGACTACCTAGTATATTTGTTCTAACAAAATATCCTGAAATCAAATGTCGGCTTAGAAATTTATCATCAGGAAAACAGACAATAAAAAGTAGACAAAAGCATAATAAGGTACAGTATAGAGCGTGAGTGTGACTGACTGAGCACTATCTAAGTTCATAACTCCAAGAAATCAAATATTTGAAAACATACGGCTTCTGGAGTTCCGAGATCGATTTAGAAAATGTTTATATAACTCAACTAGTCAATTGAAGCTAGCGTTTGATTTCAGAGTTCAGTGGCTTTGTAAAGAGAAATTTTGAAGGACATGAAGAGGCAAAAACTTGTGGTGCTGTGTCTACTTGCAAGTGTTCCAATTCGACAAAACACGGAGAAGACGTTGTGATGATCGATGACTGCCAGGAGCTGAGGAAAGGGATTTTTTTATTGTCAAAGATAATGGCCACGAGAGTAGCTATTCAACATTTGTACAACAAACACACAGTAAACGTACCAATAAATAGTGAGAATGGAATTGGACTCATTTTTTTGGACACGATGATTGCTGAGATTGTCGATTTAGACAAACTTTCACTTAAGAAAGATCTAATAAGATCCCTAGAATTTGAAAATAACACTTTTTTGAAACTCGGACTAAAGACTTCCTCAGCAAGACTTAGAAATGTTCGTTCAACTATTTTTCGATACAACGGCGTCTTTAGCCTTCAAGATAACATGTTTCACTCAGATACCGTAATTTTTTCAAATTTTTCTGCTAGTTTGTCCAATCTGATGACGCAGAAGGCAAATTCTAACATAGAGCCTTGGTCGGGATTCACATTACGAGACTTAGTTCTCGAGAACAGCTTCAGCGACTTTTCGACTTTCATTGGTTTCAGAATGACCACAATTAAAATAAAAAACGTCAACTCTATAAATAGTAAGGAACTAATGCCACGCAATTTTTTGATGGACAGCGACTTGCTTCAAAACATTTCTATTATAAACAGTTATCATGTAACTTTGCCGCAGTTTTTTTTCGACCGCCTTTTTCAACTTCCAAGCGAAATCAATTATAAGTTATGGATTGAGATGGATATCTGGAATGTTCAACAACACTCAATTGGCAAGAGGGAAAAATTAAATTCTCTGGAAAAGTTGAACCAAGTACCTGTTAACGATGAATTGAGAGATATACTTGCTGCAACTAATGATCCCTATAAATGCTCTGATTTTTGTCGAATAGACAATGAAAAAAGCATGAAATGTATTGAATTGAGCGAAAAAGAAAAACGAGCTTGCGGAATTTGCGTGAAAAATATTATCGGAGATAACAACTTAACTGAAGTTCTTAATCAAGTGTGTAAAATTGAGCCATCAAGTACTTCCCAAACAACAAAAACTGAAGCAACGTTGACAGAATTGTTACCTATACCCACCACTAACAGCGATAAAAGTGAAATGCCAAAACTGGTGACAACTTCTGTGAAAAATGTTGTTTCAACATACACGACGGCTTCAACAGGTAATTTGTCAACAACATCCATTAATGAAACTCTTGATGCTTCAGGAAACAATTTTATAAATTTGAAACATCAAACAATTAATTTTTGTTCCCAGAGTTCAACGCGTCAAATCAGTTGTGTTGATCTGATTTGTCCCTGATCTAGATTGAAATTCAAAGCAAAAGTTACGTGGGAACAGAAACAATCCAATTTGTAATAGAAAATTTTTAAAGATGATGATATAATAAGTGATGTGACTAGTTTTTTGGTCCAGACCAAAAACTAGTGCTGGTATTTTCAGCTACTCGTTTTGACAGTGTATATGGTACCCGAAAAAAATTTCCACGATTACGAAGCCTAACTTTTGTTAACTGGTAAAGCTCTCCAAAGGGCGAACTGATTGTCGATTCAAAATTCTCTGTCTGTTTTTTTAAAAATAGGTGCATTCTTACAACAATACCATGTTTCAGGTAACGACAGCTGCAGTATGGAAATCATTAAACAGCAAGGTATTCTTTTTAAATTGTGGCAAACAAATTCAAGAAAGTAAAATTGGGCATTTAGCATTTCACATGGGTCTAAAATATTGTCAAAAATGGAAGTTAATTCTGGAAAGCAAAATGGGTATTAAAAAGAATTCTGCAAAATGTAAATCTGCTAATTGAAGACTGCTCTTGAGTAATTCAGTTTATGCTGGCAAAAATATAGAGTTGTTTTTTTTCTTTTATTGCAAATGCTCTCTGTAATAGTTTTACTGACAAAAAGAAAGAAAACCTATTGTAAAATAAAATTGAGTCACCATGAATTGTTATGCAACCTTTGGCTATGGTAAACTAGCACGATATTTCAATGTTTTTTTTCTACCATTTTCGTACCTTTCATACATCAAATGCTAGGTAAAGTGAGTGATATACATATAATTGGATTTAGTTGGGTGAAAAACTGGATCCAATTGATTAAAGAAGGCAGTGAGTTGATATTTCGGTTTTTACTTTTTAATAGCCGCCCTCATCTATTCAGCCGGCTATTATAGCGCTCCTATTTTTTTTACTTCGTCGAATAAAAAAATGTTTCGCTTTACCTCATTTTGCCGCCTTTTCAACATTTTGCGTGAAATCTTTTTGACTTCTCTAGGCTACTTTCTCTCTTCTCTCATTCTGCTAAAAGTGATTTTGAACATCAGTTGCTCAGCAGAGCAATTCAAAATGAACAGAGTTATTACAAAAATGGATGTCAGAAATAGAAACGGGATGAACCCATAAAGCCCAATTTTAGATGCCCGCTATTTGAACGTCGTTCCTATAAGTTTTATTTACCATCTCTAATGCTTATTGTTATTGATAGGAGCCCCTGTAGCCTCTCTGTAAGAAACAGAAGTATGTTCAACTACGAACTGCCTTCAAAATAAATCGGACTTAAAAAAATGTTTTTGTACAAAAATCTTTCTTTTTCAATATCTTCTGTTATTTCAATCTCAATCATGCTTATTGGAATCAACGGCGGCTATTTTCCAGCAATCTGCCGGGTATGTTTTAAACTGAAATTCAGTTGGATAAATTCATTTTTATCGCATCCCGGATTGAGAAGTTTTCTAAAAATTATGTAAGAAATGCGCTGAAAGCGTTGATTTTTCAAAAATACAGGCTTTGCAAGAAACGCGCTGAAAACCGTTTTCAAAAACCAGAACTGACTGAGACTCGCACCCTGATCTCCGGTGCCGTAACCACCACTCAATCCACTGCGCCGTGGATTCCTGCAGCATTGATTTGATTTTTTTAAATAATAGTTTACAAAAAATTAAGCTGAAATTGTTTAAAAAATGCACTGAAAATCCAGTGCATTTTTTACAGATTTTCATCGCATTTCAGTGCTTTTCAGCGCATTTCTTTAGAAAAAGTTAACTGTTAAAATATGAGCAATTTAAATGGTTCGGAATTCAAGGATCGGTGTCGAAAAGAGTTTATATCCAATACCAGTGTTGCTCATCATAATTGTTTCTTAACAATCATACAAGTCCCTTATTATTAGACCCCCTTTTTTCAGCTGGCGTAAAAGCGTTCTGTTCTTGTCAGAGCATCAAGTCAAAGCACTTCATCAAATGTTGTGAGACTCTTTTTGCAACTGTCAAACAATGTATGGAGAAAAGCGGTGGCGATGACTGTTTCGATGGAGATTGGCGTCAGAGATGTTCTCAAGTAACAGAAACTTAACTTCTTACGCTTGAAACCGAATATACAAAATCTTTCTTACGCTCCGAACCGAACATACCGAATCTTGTACAACCGAATACACCCACCCGGTGCAACGATTCCTACTAATCTCACTAGGATTCCTGATTATCTTACTAAAACCCGCTTTTCCGTAATTTCCTGCTCGGAAAAAACATTTCACCCGCTTTTCCGTAATTTCCGGCAGGGAAAAAAACTTTTACCCGCTTTTCCGCAATTTCCTGCTCGGAAAACAACTTTCGACTGCTTTTATCGCAAAGCCTAGTAGGAAATCTTACAATTCCTTTTTGTCCTGAATTTCCTGCCAGGAAAATTTTCTTGCTTGTTTTCCTTCGTTTTCTAAGAGGATATGGGATATTTCCGAGTGCGAATTTTACCTCAACCAAGATAAAACTTGTACCGTTAATAAAAAATTAGTTAACGTTGAAAATAACTGAGTGGGTTGCAAGTAACACGAAAAACAATATTATATACAATAATACACAATTGAATTATTATTATATACAATTGAAATAAACAAATTTCAATGTTATATTGAGACTGATAAAAAGACAAAGTTCCAGTAAAAACGTTTTGACTTCCGATAACATAACATTTCACATTGATTCAAGGTGTACCTGGCGAAAATCGTAAATGGTCAAATATATCACCCTTATCATCCGCTTGAAGCTTTTCTACGTTCTAGACCGAACATACCGGCAATTTCTTTTATTTGAAACCGAACATACCGAACAGACTGAACGTGCCGACCATTTCTTACGTAGAAAACCGAACACACCGAACATTTCTTGCGTCGTTTTTGTTCGGTCTTCTCAGCTAGGGTAGGTTTCTCACAATTTCACATAGTTTTACGTTCATTGGAAAACTATCTGTAATTAACGTCGTTAATGTATGATATGGAGCTAGGGTTGATGCTAAGCTATAGAAAGAGACAGCTTAGCAATTGGTATTGTAACAAACGTATTTAGTAATTAATTAGCAAGAAGTGTTTGATATTATATTAAGGCAAGATTAGTTAGACGGTAGCAAAATCCTAATTGAAACTGTTTTTCTTGTGCTTGTGATTAAGCAAGCATTCTCAGGAACATATAAGAACGCTTATTTCCCTACGTAAGGTATACTGCGATTAATCAACTCAAGTTCAGCCGGCTGCCAAAATTCGAGTACGTTCCCTTCTAGCCATTGTAACCCGGGTTGGGAAACTGACTCAAATTTTTGTAAGAAATCCACTGTAATGCTCTGAGTTTTCAAAAATTTAGAGAAAACCCCCCCTACGACTTTCCACGGTTCAGATATAGTTTGAAAAAGCTGTTGGAACCATTTTATATTTGAAACCTCAGATAAAATGTCAAAATTGAACCAAATTGGTAGTGGGTTTTGAAAATCAAAAAATTCAAAAAAACTTTTTCTGAGTTTCTTGTAAAAACACTACATAAAACCAATGGCTGACTTGGCCCTTGTAGTTTTGTCTCAATTTCAACTGAAGTTTTACTTAGTTCTCAATGTACAATTTCTACAGAAAAACAAGAAAAACAACGCAAAATATGTTCTGGGTCAGAAAAATCAATTTTTTTCTGAATTGTCTGATCGAGTTCTTGACATTATTTAAAACCATCCTTTAACTCACGAAAGGGGAGTTAAATTTAGTTTAAACAAAATTAAGTTAAACTTTTTCAACAACCAGAAAAATTGCTGGGAAAGTTTTGTATATAAAAAAATCAAGTTCTCAGCTTTCGACGAAAAACTTGGCGGAGACGGAAAAACTCGTGCATTATCTTATTATTTGCCCAATTTCAAGAAACTTTTTTATCATGCTTTTCCTGATAATAGGAAAATAATATCCCAAAGACAAAAAATTTACAAACGTTCTTCCAATAAGCAGATAGATCAGAACGGTTTCTTAAGTTTTTTCATTAAAAATTCAACTCCGGTACAAAAAATCACGCTATAATTCACCAATAGGCTTGCAAGAGTAAGCATCCGATTCTATAATTTTACAAAATATTAAATTTTTAGTGCCGTTTTGGGAAATAAAAAATCAGAATGATTTTTCACTTTTATTTAACCAAAAAGAGACAACCGCATCTCTAAACGTCTTTTTAAATTTCTTTTCGAAAAACCGCGGAGAGTTGGATATACAGGAACTGCAAAACTGTTCCTCAAAAATCAAAAAATATCAATCAAATTTCTAAGAATAGGAAAAATTATTAGTAGTTTTTCAGTTGCTTGAGGACAAAGTGACAAAACTGTGACGACAACTTTTAAACCTTGGTTTCTTGTTCATTTCAAAAACTCCAAATCAAATTTTCTCAAATAAAAAACTCTAAGTTGTACAAAGTCAAATGGAACTTTCAACTCTTTCCCTTATATCAGAAAAAATGAACAATGTTTCTGGTTTTCAAAAACTCCGATTTGGTGTATCTAGCAGATCATCCCTTATATTTTTCTCTACTCACATGAAATACATCAATAAGAGCTGACTCTAGCCCCATTGTCTTTAGCCCTTGGAAGCTGTTAAAAAATACAGTTTTTGACATTCAATAAAGTCTGATATTGATACTACTTGCATACTCTTCTTTGCATACTACTATCAGCCGGCTTAGTCAATGGGTTAACATGTACTGTTGAGACCGAATATAGTTTAAATTCGCAGATTTTGTTTCATTTACTGCATACAACTTGCATGACTACTAACCATTCTCCTTAAAATCTACTCGTAGTTTAGTGGTCTCAGAAGTCTACGAAAGAAGTCCTCTCCTCCAATGTTGGTCGCAATAGTTGCCAATTGAAGAGCGAAGTACCTTTTAAATCTTTAGTTGTCACTAAGGTGAAGATGATTAATCACCAGTTGTAGGAACAAACCAAAAAACGCAAAGGAGCAGTTTAATGGTGAGGGTTTTCCGTAACTTAAAATTTTAATGAAACAAAAACATTTTTTAGAAAGCAGTTTCAATCTAGCGTCAGCTTTTAGACAACCGTATTACTCTACTTGTCTATATCTCATGCTGTCATTCGCACAAATTCAAAAAACTGAAAAACGTGGACAGTTACAAGTTGGACTTTGTTTTTTTTGGGTGTTTAGTTTTTAGTAATTCATAAAAACTAACAAGAAAGTGGAGCCTATTTTATTTTAATTGTTCCGTTACGTTCATTGTACTTTCACAAAAGCAAGGGCTCGCAAAATAACCATTCAGAAGACATATAAATGTAATATTTGAAAAAAGCTCAAAAGGATTTTCTACAGCAGTTAATTGGTCTGATTTATTTATTAAAGCTTAGCATCTCCAATTTTTGAAACGAATTTTAGCTGGATTTTTGACACAAAAACGTATAGAGATAAAATTTTTGTTAACAAAATTGGCTAGCTATTTTTTAACCAAAAATTATGTCACTTAGCTGATATAAACAGAATAGATTTATTTGAACAAAAGATGTCGTCGTCCCTCAGTTAGTTCGAGCCATTTTTTCAAATATTTTACACAAGACAGAATTGATAAATTTTAACAACGAGACGACCATCCGACAGCAAAAAGACAGCCAGAGTCTACGGTACGCGTTGAGCAACTTCAAAATGACTGAGCTCAACACAGAAAATAAGCTTGAGCTCCTACAGAGTTTTTGCTAGCAATAAAAAGCTCCGGCCTTCTCTGGATGAATAAAATCGAGAACACTAATAAAAAAAAGAAAAACCTGGAAACATCATCATAAAAACTAAACAGAAGCAGTATAAACTCAGTCTTGAAAGCGCAATCCAAGTTGATTTTTCTTCAGTAGAATTTGGAACTAGACGTCAACATCCTCGACAATGATGTTCAAATAAGTCAATCAATAATTCGATTACACGATGACATTAGCTGCTCCTCACAATCAACAAGAAGACAACTCAAGTCGCAACGATCTTAATATAATTTGAAAATTTTCAACTGCTGGAGCCGTCCTGATCATTTGTTTCATTGGTTTTCCATTCAATAAAAGCCATGATAACAAATCAAACAACCAACAAATCAAAGCAACCAAACAAATTTCATCCTCCAGAGCGACCAAAATATTAATCAGGTTATTACAGAAAAGACTAATGAGTCAGTAGAGGACTCCACGACATTTAAAAACAAAAATAATCTGCATCGAAAACAGCAGCCCCCAAGAGAGCATCAATTGTTGTGTTAGGAGCAAAAATTCAAGACAGATTTGTCTTGCGTACTCCTCAATCCCCAGAAGACAACACTGTTCTCAGAGAACAAGTGAACACTTTAAACCAGTTCGTTTTAACCCAACAACCCTAAGTTCCAATGTAAGAAAACCCAACAGCCCTCTTATTTTTGCATTAGTTTTTTGATAATCAGCCGGAAAAATTACTCTCATCAATAGAAGAAATGATCCAATTGCTTAGGTTAAAGCTCATTACATCACCAAATATGCCAGAGTCACATGACAATCACACCAGTCATAACAAAAAAGAGTAGCTTGATCCTTTAAATGACAAAACAGAAGACAGAAGGTGATATCATGCAATTCTTTTAATCTGATTTAAAACACGCACTCCAACATAGTTTCTCAGCTGACCAAAACTAATACATACAAATGTTCAAAAAAGGAACTAACCTACCACAAAAGTTAACGCCACCAACCAATATCTTTTAGAAAACAGTAGTTACATTCCTCTATAATTTGACAATTTTCAGCTGCTGGAGCCGTCCTGATCACTTTTTTCATTGGTTTTCCATTCAATAAAAGCCACGACAACAAATCAAACAACCAACAAATCAAAGCAACCAAACAAATTTCAAAAATTTTTTGAGAAAAAGCCACTGAAAAGCCACTAAAAAGCAATTACCATTCAATAAAAGCCAATAATGCAACCAAACAATTCTCAAAAATTTTGAATACACGAGCTTACAACGGCAGTTCAATGCAACAATGCAACTCGAACGCAAAAACCAAAAAATGGTACTTGTTTCAACTCCAACAAAACACTCAACAGCCAGGTTATCACTCTTGTTAGTTGTTCCTTATTACAGCCACATCACTTTCCGCAAAATCCGTTTCTAATCCCGAAATAGACAATTTCTCACCATGGATTGTCAAGTTAAGATATGTTTCTGAAAACTCAAGCAGTATTTCAAATTGATTTTTCCGGAAAGTCAGCAGTTTCAGCCGCGAAATCAGATACAAACAAACGTTTTTGTGATTTCAAAAAAGCTAGGGCTCGCAAAATAACCATTCAGAAGCCATATAAAAGTAATATTTGAAAAAAGGTCAAAAGGATTTTCTACAGCAGTTAATTGGTCTAACTTATTTATTAAAATGTGCATTTTCACGTGTGCACCTTTTAATAAATAAATTAGACCAAAACGCTTAGCGTTTTCATTTTTTGAAACGAGTTTTCCCTGGATTTTTTACCCAAAAACGTATAGAAATAAAATTTTTGTTAACAAAATTGTGTAGCTTTTTTAAACCACAAAAATATATCATTTAGCCGATATAAACAGAATAGATTTATTTGATCAAATGATGTCGTCGTCCCTCCGTTAGTTTGAGCCGTTTTTTCACACATTTTACACTAGAAGGAACTGATACAATTTGACAACGATACGATCATCCGATTGCAAAAAGACAGCCAGAGTCTACGGTATGCGCTTAGCAACTTCAAAATGACTGAGCTCAACATAGAAAATAAGCTTGAGCTCGTTCAGAGTTCGAGTTTTTGCTAGCAATAAAAAAGCTTTGGCCTTCTCTAGATAAATAAAACCAAGAGCACTATTAAAAAATAAAGAAAAACCTGGAAACATCATCATAAAAAATTAAACAGAAGCAGTATAAACTCAGTCTTGAAAGCGCAATCCAAGTTGATTTTTCTTCAGGAGAATTTGGAACTAGAAGTCAACATCCTCGACGATGGTGTTCAAATAAGTCAATCAATAATTCAATTACACGATGACATTAGCTGCTCCTCACAATCAACAAGAAGACAACTCAAGTCGCAACGATCTTAATGTCTCACAATAATCAGCAAAATACAACACGACAGCAAAGAACTCTTATAGCAGTGCCTACTCTTCAGTGCCTCCAGGGACGGCGAAACCACCATTCTCCTGCCAAATGTAAAAATTAGCCGAAATTTTCTGCGAAACATCCTCCAGAGCGACCAAAATATTAATCAGGTTATTACAGAAAAGACTGATGAGTCAGTAGAGGACTCCACGACATTTAAAAACAAAACTAATCTGCATCGAAAACAGCAGCCCCAAGAGAGCATCAATAGTTGTGTTCGGAGCAATAATTCAAGACAGATTTGTCTTGCGTACTCCTCAATCCCCAGAAGACAACACTGTTCTCAGAGAACAAGTGAAAATTTTAAATCAGTTCGTTTTAAAGCAACAATCCTAAGTTCCAATGTAAGAAAATCCGACAGCCCTCTTATTTCTGCATCAAATTATTGATAATCAGCCGGAAAAAGTACTCTCATCAATAAAAGAAATGATCCAATTCCTTAGGTTAAAGCTCATAACATCACCAATTATGCCAGAGTCACATGACAATCACACCAGTCATAACAAAAAAGAGTAGCTTGATCCTTTAAATGACAAAACAGAAGGTGATATCATGCAATTCTTTGCATCTGATTTAAAAAACACACTCGAACATAACTTCTCAGCTGACCAAAACTAATACATACCAATGTTCAAAAAAGGAACTAACCTAGCAACAAAAAACAACGTGCCCAACCAATATTTTTTAGGAAACAGTAGTCTCAATCCTCTATAATTTGAAAATTTTCAGCTGCTGGAGCCGTCCTGATCACTTGTTTCATTGGTTTTCCATTCAATAAAAGCCATGATAACAAATCAAACAACCAACAAATCAAAGCAACCAAACAAATTTCATCCTCCAGAGCGACCAAAATATTAATCAGGTTATTACAGAAAAGACTGATGAGTCAGTAGAGGACTCCACGACATTTAAAAACAAAAATAATCTGCATCGAAAACAGCAGCCCCCAAGAGAGCATCAATAGTTGTGTTCGGAGCAATGATTCAAGACAGATTTGTCTTGCGTACTCCTCAATCCCCAGAAGACAACACTGTTCTCAGAGAACAAGTGAAAACTTTAAACCAGTTCGTTTTAACCCAACAATCCTAAGTTCCAATGTAAGAAAATCCGACAGCCCTCTTATTTCTGCATCAAATTATTGATAATCAGCCGGAAAAAGTACTCTCATCAATAAAAGAAATGATCCAATTCCTTAGGTTAAAGCTCATAACATCACCAAATATGCCACAGTCACATGACAATCACACCAGTCATAACAAAAAAGAGTAGCTTGATCCTTTAAATGACAAAACAGAAGGTGATATCATGCAATTCTTTGCATCTGATTTAAAAAACACACTCGAACATAACTTCTCAGCTGACCAAAACTAATACATACCAATGTTCAAAAAAGGAACTAACCTAGCAACAAAAAACAACGTGCCCAACCAATATTTTTTAGGAAACAGTAGTCTCAATCCTCTATAATTTGAAAATTTTCAGCTGCTGGAGCCGTCCTGATCACTTGTTTCATTGGTTTTCCATTCAATAAAAGCCATGATAACAAATCAAACAACCAACAAATCAAAGCAACCAAACAAATTTCAAATTGTTTTTTGAGAAAAAGCCACTATAAAGCCACTAAAAAGCAACTACTTTTCAATAAAAGCCAATAATGCAACCAAACAATTCTCAAAACTTTTGAATATAGAAGTTTACAACGGCAGTTCAATGCAACAATGCAACTCGAACGCAAAAACCTAAAGATGGGACTTGTTTCAACCCCAACAAAACACTCAACAGCCATGTTATCACTCTTGTTAGTTGTTCCTTATTACAGCCACATCAGTTTCCGCCTATTCCGCAAAATCCGTTTTTTATTCCCGAAATAGAGAATTTCTCACCTTGGATTGTCAAATTAAGATATGTTTCTGAAAACCCAAGCAATATTTCAAATTGAGCAGTTTCAGCCACGAACTGAGATACAAACAAATGTTTTTGTAATTTCACAAAAGCTAGGGCTCGCAAAATAACCACTCAGAAGCCGTATAAAAGTAATACTTGAAAAAAGGTCAAAACGATTTTCTACAGCAATTAATTGGTCTGATTTTTTTATTAAACGGCGCACACGTGAAAACGCTCAGCGTTTCCGTTTTTTGAAACTAGTTTTAGCTGGATTTTTTACCCAAAAACGTATAGAAATAAAAATTTTTTAAGCAAAATTGTGTAGCTATTTAATAACCACAAAACTATATCATTTAGCTGATATAAACAGAGTAGATTTATTTGATCAAGTGATGTCGTCGTCCCTCCGTTAGCGTGAGCCGTTTTTTCACACATATTGGACGATAAAGAATTGATATAATTTGACAACGAGACGATCATCCAAATGCAAAAAGACAGCCAGAGTCTACGGTACGCGCTGAGCAACTTCAAAATGACTGTGCTCAACATAGAAAATAGGCTTGAGCTCCTACAGAGTTTTTGCTAGCAATAAAAAAGCTTCGGCCTTCACTGGAGGAATAAAATCAAGAGCACTAATAAAAAAATAAAGAAAAACCTGGAAACATCATTATAAAAAACTAAACAGAAGCAGTATAAACTCAGTCTTGAAAGGGCAGTCCAAGTTGATTTTTCGTCAGGAGAATTTGGAACTAGTAGTCAACATCCTCGACAATGATGTTCAAAAAAGTCAATCAATATTTCGATTACACGATGACATTAGCTGCTGTTCACAATCAACAAGAAGACAACTCTAGTCGCAACGATCTTAACGTCTCCCAATAATCATCAAAATACAACACGACAGCAAAGAACTCTTGTAGCAGTGCCTACTCTTCATTGACTCCAGGGACGGCGAAACCATCATTTTCATGCCAAATGGAAAAATTAGCCAAAATCGTCTGCGAAACGTCCTCCAGAGCGACCAAAATATTAATAAGGTTAGTACAGAAAAGACTGTTGAGTCAGTAGAGGACTCCACGAAATTTAAAAACATAAATAATTTGAATAGAAAATAGCAGCCCCCACGAGAGCGTCAATAGTTGTGTTCGGAGCAATAATTCAAGACAGGTTTGTCTTGCGTACTCCTCAATCCCCAGAAGACAACACTGTTCTCAGAGAACAAGTGAACACTTTAATCCAGTTCGTATTAACCCAACAACCCTAAGTTCCAATGTAAGAAAACCCAACGGCCCTCTTATTTCTGCATTAATTTGTTGATAATCAGCCGGAAACAGTACTCTCATCAGTAGAAGAAATGATCCAATTCCTTAGGTTAAAGCTCATCACATCACCAAATATGCCAGAGTCACATGACAATCAGGCCAGTCATAACAAAAAAGAGTAGCTTGATCCTTTAAATGACAAAACAGAAGGTGATACCATGCAGTTCTTTGCATCTAATTTAAAAAACACACTCGAACATAACTTCTCAGCTGACCAAAACTAATACATACCAATGTTCAAAAAAGGAACTAACCTAGCAACAAAAAACAACGTGCCCAACCAATATTTTTTAGGAAACAGTAGTCTCAATCCTCTATAATTTGAAAATTTTCAGCTGCTGGAGCCGTCCTGATCACTTGTTTCATTGGTTTTCCATTCAATAAAAGCCATGATAACAAATCAAACAACCAACAAATCAAAGCAACCAAACAAATTTCATCCTCCAGAGCGACCAAAATATTAATCAGGTTATTACAGAAAAGACTGATGAGTCATTGATGAAGAGAGCATCAATAGTTGTGTTCGGTGCAATAATTCAAGACAGATTTGTCTTGCGTACTCCTCAATCCCCAGAAGACAACACTGTTCTCAGAGAACAAGTGAAAACTTTAAACCAGTTCGTTTTTTTAAACCACAAAAATATATCATTTAGCCGATATAAACAGAATAGATTTATTTGATCAAATGATGTCGTCGTCCCTCCGTTAGTTTGAGCCGTTTTTTCACACATTTTACACGATAAGGGATTGATACATTTTGAAAACGAGACGACAATCCGAATGCAAAAAGACAGCCAGAGTCTACGGTACGCGCTGAGCAACTTCAAAATGACTGAGCTCAACATAGAAAATAGGCTTGAGCTCCTACAGAGTTTTTGCTAGCAATAAAAAGGCTTCGGCCTTCTCTGGATGAATGAAATCAAGAACACTAATAAAAAATAAAGAAAAACCTGGAAACATCACCATAAAAAACTAAACAGAAGCAGTATAAACTCAGTCTAAAGAAGGTGATATTATGCAATTCTTTGCATCTGATTTAAAACACACATTCCAACATAGCTTCTCAGCTGACCAAAACTAATACATACCAATGTTCAAAAAAGGAACTAACCTAGCAACAAAACTCGACGTGCCCAACCAATATCTTTTAGGAAACAGTAGTCACATTACTCTATAATTTGACAATTTTCAGGTGCTGGAGCCGTTCTGACCACTTTTTTCATTGGTTTTCCATTCAATAAAAGCCACGATAACAAATCAAACAACCAACAAATCAAAACAACCAACCAAATTTCAAAAGTTTTTCTGAGAAAAAGCCACTAAAATGCAACTATCATTCAAAAAAAGCCAATAATGCAACCAAACAATTCTCCAAATATTTGAATACACGAGCTTACAACGGCCATTCAATGCAACAATGCAACTCGAACGCAAAAACCAAAAAATGGGACTTGTTTCAACTCCAACAAAACACTCAACAGCCAGGTTATCACTCTTGATAGTTGTTCTTTATTACAGCCACTTCACTTTCCACCTATTCCGCAAAATCCGTTTTTAAATCCCGAAATAGACAATTTGTCACCATGGATTGTCAAATTAAGATATGTTTCTGAAAACTCAGAAAGCAGTTTCAGCCACGAACTGAGATACAAACAAATGTCTTTGTAATTTCACAAAAGCTAGGGCTCGCAAAATAACCATTCAGAAGCCATATAAAAGTAATACCTGTAAAAAGGTCAAAACGATTTTCTACAGCAGTTAATTGGTACGATTTGTTTATTAAACGGTGCACACGTGAAAACGCTTAGCGTTTCCATTTTTTGAAACGAATTTTAGCTGGATTTTTGACCCAAAAACGTATAGAAATAATTTTTTATTAACAATATTGTGTACCTATTTTTTGACCACAAAAGTATGTCATTTAGCTGATGTAAACAGAATTTTATTTATTTGATCAAAAGATGTCGTCGTCTCTCCGTTAGTTTGAGCCGTTTTTCACACATTTTACACGATAAGGGATTGATACATTTTGAAAACGAGACGACAATCCGAATGCAAAAAGACAGCCAGAGTCTACGGTACGCGCTGAGCAACTTCAAAATGACTGAGCTCAACATAGAAAATAGGCTTGAGCTCCTACAGAGTTTTTGCTAGCAATAAAAAGCTTCCGCCTTCTCTGGATGAATAAAATCAAGAGCACTAATAAAAATATAAAGAAAAACCAGGAAACATCATCATATAAACTCAGTCTAAAGAAGGTGATATCATGCAATTCTTTGCATCTGATTTAAAACAGACACTCCAACATAAATTCTCAGCTGACCAAAAAAATACATAACAATGTTCAAAAAAGGAACTAACCTAGCATCAAAAGTCAAAGTGCCCAGCCAATATCTTTTAGGAAACAGTAGTCACATTCCTCTTTAATTTGACAATTTTCAGCTGCTGGAGCCGTCCTGATCACACTTTTCATTGCTTTCTCATTCAATAAAAGCCATGAAAACAAATCAAACAACCAACAAATCAAAGCAACAAAACAAATTTCAAATAATTTTTTTGAGAAAAAGCCACTAAAAAGCCACTAAAAAGCAACTACCATTCAATAAAAGCCAATAATGCAACCAAACAATTCTCCAAATATTTGAATACACGAGCTTACAACGTCAATTCTATGCAACAATGTAACTCGAACGCAAAAACCAAAAGATGGGACTTGTTTCAACTCCAACAAAACACTCAACAGCCAGGTTATCACTCTTGATAATTGTTCCTTATTACAGCCACTCCACTTTCCGACTATTCCGCAAAATCCGTTTTTAATTCCCGAAATAGACAATTTCTCAACATGGATTGTCAAATTAAGATATGTTTCTGAAAGCTCAAGCAGTATTTCAAATTGATTATTTCCGGAAAGTCAGCAGTTTCAGCCACGAACTGAGATACAAACAAATGTTTTTGTAATTTCACAAAAGCTAGGGCTCGCAAAATAACCATTCAGAAGCCATATAAAAGAAATACTTGTAAAAAGGTCAAAACGATTTTCTACAGCAGTTAATTGGTATGATTTATTTATTGAACGGTGCACACGTGAAAAAGCTTAGCGTTTCAATTTTTTGAAACGAATTTTAGCTGGATTTTTGACCCAAAAACGTATAGAAATAATTTTTTTTAACAATATTGTGTAGCTATTTTTTAACCACAAAAATATATCATTTATCTGATATAAACAGAATAGATATATTTGATCAAAAGATGTTGTCGTCTCTCCGTTAGCTTGAGCCGTTTTTTCACACATTTTACACGATAAGGGATTGATACATTTTGAAAACGAGACGACAATCCGAATGCAAAAAGACAGCCAGAGTCTACGGTACGCGCTGAGCAACTTCAAAATGACTGAGCTCAACATAGAAAATAGGCTTGAGCTCCTACAGAGTTTTTGCTAGCAATAAAAAGGCTTCGGCCTTCTCTGGATGAATGAAATCAAGAACACTAATAAAAAATAAAGAAAAACCTGGAAACATCATCATAAAAAACTAAACATATAAACTCAGTCTAAAGAAGGTGATATTATGCAATTCTTTGCATCTGATTTAAAACAGACACTCCAACATAAATTCTCAGCTGACCAAAAAAATACATACCAATGTTCAAAAAAAGAACTAACCTAGCAACAAAACTCAACGTGCCCAACCAATCTCTTTTAGGAAACAGTAGTCACATTCCTCTATAATTTGACAATTTTCAGCTGCTGGAGCCGTTCTGACCACTTTTTTCATTAGTTTTCCATTCAATAAAAGCCACGATAACAAATCAAACAACCAACAAATCAAAGCAACCAACCAAATTTCAAAAGTTTTTTTGAGAAAAAGCCACTAAAAAGCAACTATCATTCAATAAAAGCCAATAAGGCAACCAAACAATTCTCCAAATATTTGAATACACGAGCTTATAACGTCAATTCAATGCAACAATGTAACTCGAACGCAAAAACCAAAAGATGGGACTTGTTTCAACTCCAACAAAACACTCAACAGCCAGGTTATCACTCTTGATAATTGTTCCTTATTACAGCCACTTCACTTTCCACCTATTCCGCAGAATCCGTTTTCAAATCCCGAAATAGACAATTTGTCACCATGGATTGTCAAAATAAGATATGTTTCTGAAAACTCAGAAAGCAGTTTCAGCCACGAACTGAGATACAAACAAATGTCTTCGTAATTTCACAAAAGCTAGGGCTCGCAAAATAAACATTCAGAAGCCATATAAAAGTAATACCTGTAAAAAGGTCAAAACGATTTTCTACAGCAGTTAATTGGTACGATTTGTTTATTAAACGGTGCACACGTGAAAACGCTTAGCGTTTCCATTTTTTGGAACGAATTTTAGCTGGATTTTTGACCCAAAAACGTATAGAAATAAAAAATTTTTTAACAATATTGTGTACCTATTTTTTGACCACAAAAGTATGTCATTTAGCTGATGTAAACAGAATTTTATTTATTTGATCAAAAGATGTCGTCGTCTCTCCGTTAGTTTGAGCCGTTTTTTCACACATTTTACACGATAAGGGATTGATACATTTTGAAAACGAGACGACAATCCGAATGCAAAAAGACAGCCAGAGTCTACGGTATGCGCTGAGCAACTTCAAAATGACTGAGCTCAACATAGAAAATAAGCTTGAGCTCCTACAGAGTTTTTGCTAGCAATAAAAAGCTTCCGCCTTCTCTGGATGAATAAAATCAAGAGCACTAATAAAAATATAAAGAAAAACCAGGAAACATCATCATAAAAAACTAAACAGAAGCAGTATAAACTCAGTCTAAAGAAGGTGATTTTATGCAATTCTTTGCATCTGATTTAAAACAGACACTCCAACATAAATTCTCAGCTGACCAAAAAAAATACATACCAATGTTCAAAAAAGGAACTAACCTAGCAACAAAACTCAACGTGCCCAACCAATATCTTTTAGGAAACAGTAGTCACATTCCTCTATAATTTGACAATTTTCAGCTGCTGGAGTCGTTCTGACCACTTTTTTCATTGGTTTTCCATTCAATAAAAGCCACGATAACAAATCAAACAACCAACAAATCAAAGCAACAAAACAAATTTCAAATAATTTTTTTGAAAAAAAGCCACTAAAAAGCCACTAAAAAGCAACTACCATTCAATAAAAGCCAATAATGCAACCAAACAATTCTTCAAACATTTGAATACACGAGCTTACAACGGCAGTTCAATGCAACAATGCAACTCGAACGCAAAAACCAAAATATGGGACTTCTTTCAACTCCAACAAAACACTCAACAGCCAGATTATCACTCTTGTTAGTTGTTCCTTATTAAAGCCACTTCACTTTCCGCCTATTCCGTAAAATCTGTTTTTAATTCCCGAAAACGCCACGCCAATTTCTCACCATGAATTGTCAAATTGGGATATGTTTCAGAAAACTCAAGCAATTTTTCAAATTGATTATTTTCGGAAAGTCAGTGATTTCAGCCAGTAACTGAGATACAAACAAATGTTTTTGTTGCCAAAAGTTTCAATTAACAAAACAGAAATAAAACTTCCTTTAAATTTTCGCAACTAACAAATCAAAATTTCAGTGGGAACACACTGAAATATCAAGGGTGGATGACAAATATCTGCAGCCTCGTTTACAATAACGTCTGTCTTATGGATTCACATCTAATAACATACCTGCAAAACTTTGTGGTGGGAGAAACCAAGGAAATAATTCAATCCGACTCTTGTGAACCAATTTACTAACCGGTTGCTTTTAAATAGCTTATGAATCGCATCGGAGGTCCCAGTTTTGTCTTGAACGCTTAGATCAACCAACTTGAAGTTTGATGTCTAAAAAACGATAACAAAAAACAGAATTTGGTATCATTTGCTTCTTTTCTCAAACGACTTGAGCAAGCTTTAGTATGTTTAGGCTTCAGAACAGACTTGCAAAGCTCAACAAGAGGAAAAATTCAAGAAATACTCCGGATAACTTGTTGTTGAAACAGACACAGTAAAATATCACAACAATAATTAATAAGCCAAAGCTTTCCGAGTTTCAAAATTGGCTGGTGTTTCAAGTTGAAGTGTATAAGTCTGACAAATCAACATCAAAAAATTCAGTAGGCCCTCAATAATAAAGCAGTTTCAAAAAATTCAAAAGAGCGCTAGCAACAACAACAATAACAACAACAACGACAACAAAAACAGCAACAACAACAACCAGGACAACAACATCATCAACAACAATGATAACAGCAAGAATAACTCTAAGAATAAAATTTTCAAAATATTATTACAGCATTTGACATTCATTGAAAGCCTGTAAAAAAACGCGACAAGATTTACTTCACAGCTGTCAGAAACAAAAATGTCTGCAAGATGATTCAGGTCTCAATCAGAATTACAACCAGACATTCCAGACACATTTGGTCAGAGATTTTGTCAAGCCGGTCAAAACGCAAGAACTACGACCTCCAGTCTCAATTTGATACTTAGCTCATCATTTTGACACTAAACCAAACAAACAGAGACGAATGAGAACATTTGTCAAAGCAGCATCGGCGTTTCAGTTTGAATGAGAGAATTCAAATTAGAAAACAAAAAAAGAAGTTGCACGAGATGACATTGGAGAGCGGATAAAAGAGTTTGTAGAAAGCAACAATTTGCAATCCAGGCCACGGAAACTGTTAAATTTCCAATTTACCAGATGATAGCAAAATTAAATTTCCAGTGTTATTGAATGCCAATAAGCAACACTTGTTAATTTGACTACTTCCGGTTTTGCAAACAGTAGCAGAAATCAAAGAAACTGTTTCACAGATAAAAGAATGGCTCAAAACTGGCAGCTTCTGGTTGACAAAGTTTCAAACAAATCAGATGTTCGCGCCAAATTGACGGAGCAAAAGAGATCATAAGTGTCCTCGCTCAAAAGTGGAAAAGGGATTCCAACGATTTTTTTTTGTGTTTCCACTGCAACAATTTCCTACTGATATGAAAATCTTCAGATCTGTATCCTCGATCATGACACCTTCTATCTGTAGTCTATTCTGACAATTAGAATTAAAAATGTTCTTCAGTAGATTTTGAAATTGGAAAAATGTAAAAAATGATGCCACGAGATCTACACAAGGCCCTCTAAAAAATTTTTTCTCATGCCAGAAACTCGATTACGAAGAGTTGTTCATATTTCAACAAAAAGATCAAGCAGACAACATCAATTTTCTGTGGATACGTCAATGGCAGCTATGGAAGCACTAGATTACCTACGTGCAGGAGACAGTCACATCCGAACCAGTCTACGGCAAGCCTATTTCTCATGGCAAAGTGCTAAATAGCTCCATTAAACAAATCAACCTGCTAGAAATTGAATAGAAAGCCGATGGTATAGGCGTGCGCCTTCTATAAATGATCTAAAGAGAAATGATATTAGCTATCAACCAAATTTTTCTCTGGTCCGAAATCAATCATTTTAGGACCGGATGATCTTTAAAAAATGCATAAGGTTTCGGTTTAAATCAAAATGAAAAGACTGAAATAATTCTGTTGGAATCCCCTCACGTCTCATTGAATTCTAACACTGCTGATTACGGAATACGCTGATCTGAAACAAAGAAAATTCGACTGAGATGTTTAAAGCTATATCAATTCCACTGCGAAGATGGGTTGTCATTAAATGAGGAGAACAAATCACGGCCATGTGTTCTATCGATGAGAAGCTCTAAAACGCTTAAAGCTGATTAGAGCGATTCGGGTAGACTCTCAACGTGGAAAAAACTTCCTTTCAATATTGCGACAGTTTTTAACTTAAATTGACACGCAAAGAAAATGCAAACGACAACTCAACAGTACACAACTGAAGACATACAATGAACAAGAAATCAACTCTTGAAAATAACCCAGGAATTTTGTTTCCGTTCAATTTATTCCCTGCAACGTGGAACGAAATATGATTCCAAACTCAAAACGAGATACCTAATAATATGGTTGAATGATGACTGATTGATCCTATCTTGCTGTCGGTTTCAGTATGTACCAACACGACTGGATTTGGCTAAATGTTCAACCATTTAACTTAACGAGGACAAAGCTGTTCGTCTTTAAGAGGAACATGCCCATGAAAAACGCAATCACCAGTCCAAAGAAACAACGACAGACTTCGTACAACAACTTTACCATATGATTTGCCTTCCAAGGCATTAGCAACCATACGATTTCATTGTTTTTTTTATGTCGACGCTTTGACACGAGAAACATTCAACCGATCATGGCACCACTACCCGGTTTCCGCTTTCTCTCAGAGAAACATAGTTCCCGTTTGCTAAGTCTGTTGTAGAATTCTTGGGACATTTCATGTCAAGATTTCAAAGTTGTGAAGAAACACTTTTGTCTGACTATTACAATAATGTTTACGCATGCAGTTCATTTGAAAGCGTGTCTTGACCTAAACACAGGTACGTTTCTGACCAATTTCAGAACATCGTCTTCAGTCGATGCCCGCGTTAATTTATTCACTGCGACAATGGCAAAACAAAATTTTTGTTGGCGCCACTTAAGATCTTTAAAAATCTGTTTAAGCCCTGAACTATGACAGGATCTGCAAAAATTTGGCAGTCCCCAATACAATCCGGAAATTTGATCCCCTATCCGGCACTTAATTTGGCGGTGAATGGTAGGTTTTGGTACATAGTGCCAAATGAACGGTTCTTTTTCTTCGATGGTCAATGAATTTCTCTTTTTACACCTTCTTGACAATCATTACGGATACAGAGTCATTTTTCAACTACTGGAGGCTGACTTACGTTGCTTAGCAGCCCGACAACGAGGCACTCTCGACAGCAAACTCTTCTTTTCTCATGCAGCATCCCTCAAATAGCTTGCCACCAGGAAAGTTTGGAGACAAGCAACTTGCACTCTGGAAGACATGAAAAAATTCAGAGAAGCTGATAAACCGTCTATGGCGACGCTTGGTAAAAAAAGTCTCTGCGCTTCCCCAGCAGATATATAAAGCGGCCAAGCAGCAACAGTCACATCCCCAAAATGAGCAAAATTGTATAAATTTTAAAGTCTAAACTGAGTCAATTTCGAAGAAGTTGAAAGAAGACCCCATTCAACTGATGCCTCAGAAAGCCCTTGATGCAACTTTGAGCCCCAGCAAGATGTTGCCATTGTTATTGCAACCTTCAGGAACAAAATGCTGAGAAAAACGACAAATCGAATCAGGAAATTTGAATTTTTCATTCAGTTAAGAAACCTACTTGTTCTCTTATCTCGAATGAATCAAAACGATAATTGTTTCAAAACATCAGGTACTGATATTAATTGGACTGGTTGATAAAAACAGAGCCCTGAAGCCCAAGGCCTCATCTTCCATTTTATTTTTCCTCCCATGTTTAATCTGATATTTTATCAGAGCAAGCTCTTCTTTAATTTTTTCACACTTTATAGACTCAATAAGGAATGTTACAATATCTTTAAAAAAAAAACAAGCAAAAAGCAATCTAAAAAACTTTTTTCGATGTATTACATTGAAGGATTGATGGCTCAAAGTATGGAAGCAAAAAACATCAATAATCGTGATGAGAGAAAAAAATCTTGCAAGATTCTAGAATGTAATCTTTCAGGAGAGTGCATAGTTCTTCCAATTTTCGTGCAGTTTTTTTTCCTGCCATTGAAGCTTTTGCAACCATATTCAATGTTCTTGGAAGATATGCATCCAAATTGAAAGATTTTGAATCCATCTTCAGCTTTTCGCTTTTGCTTTTTTGTCCTGGCTACCTGGCTGCTTTTGACGGTTGATCAAATTGTATTTGTTAAAAAAATGTCGAAATGTTGACGGTTAATCAATAACTGGTTGAAAGTTAAATTTTCAGAAAAGTAAACAAGCCAATAGAAAGTAGCACACTCTTTGGAAGAGAGATTTAAAAAATGAACAAGTTTGAAGTCCAAATTCACTACCACCAGAAGGAGACTAATAAAGTTTTGTCGTTGAATTGACCCGGCTTCAAATATTCAAAAATGACTTGAAAACTGAGTTGTTTCATGGCAGTTGGGATCAGTTATGTGCACCATGAGAACGCGGGCTGCTCCCAGCCGCAATCATAAAGCAAGAAAATTTTCCTTCCTCGTCATGTTTTCGAGAAAGACCACCAGAGAAAATTATGTCGAAATTTCGCGTAATTAAGAAAGAAATGAAGACATCGGAGATTCGACGCCAACTTAAGGGCTATTACAGCAGTCAAATAGCAAACAAAAATAGTTAAAAAATAAAAACATTTTTTTCTGCGCATGTATAACTTTTCAGCCTGACAACTGAAGAAATATTTAAACTATGACTAACCGCACTTTTTAATCAAGAATTTTTTGATATGGTACTCGAAAGAAATTAGCAAATTTTTAAATTTAAACCATTCTGCTGGGGTCTAAAGAAGTAATCAATGCGTCGAAAAATTACAATTCTGATATAAAATTTACATTATATCAGAACAATTACGTCCACAAAGTTACTTCCACTTTTGAGTAATAATTTATTTTTATCTCTTTAATAAGAGATGTGATAAATTGACCGTCAAAAAATAATGCAAGAGGGACCTTGAATCAGTAAACATCTTGCTGACAAAAAGCAATTGAGAAAAATGCTCCAACTAAAAAGCATTAAAAATAACTAAATGTGGAGAAAACATTATTGAATTAATATTTTAAACTTTAACATTAATTATTACAATCCAACCGATTAAAGAAATCTTAAAAATAGCAGCTTTTACAAATTTTTACAAAGGAATGCGCAACCTCGTAGACGGCAAAAATTTTCGCAAAACCGTTCATCAAGTTCTTTTTTTATGACAAATAACTTCATGTCAATCGCAATTACAAAACAGAAAATCGTCGCTGCGTCATAAATGGAAAATTACGTGACATTTTTGTCAGCTTATTGCGCAATTAACTTGAAAAATTCTTCAAACAGTTAAACAATCATTGAACCGTTAAACGAAAATTCTGGGCATATTCCGAATGATTTTTGATCCTAGAAGTTTGGCTTCAAGTTCACTATGAATTGGAAAAAAATTGCAGCTATTCTTAGACGGAATGATGATTCAAAAATGTCTATGAATTAGTTGAATTAGGAGTTTAACGCTTTTGCCCAAAGTTAAAATTTGATAACTTTTTCTAAATATGTCAATTGGAGTCAAAAACAAATTTTTTAACAGTTTTCATATTAATGCGTGGGAACGCAAATATGATAATTACCCAATTCGCCTAACTATTGACAAAAGATGCTTGTACCTGATTTGCGCAGAGTTTTCTCATTAAAAGCATCCTTCTCACCCAACTGGAGGGGAGTAAGGGTTTCTTTTGTCACTAAATGAGAGGTGACCATAACCGATTGTGTGGTTATGTGAGCGAAAAGTCTTGTATAAACCAATTAGAATTATGTTTTCATATGATTTTTTCAGCATCAGCAATTTTTGTGCTAGATAAGAAGCTTCCGAGATTTTCAGGAAATCAAAGTCTTGCAGGACTCTTGCAAGATTTTGAATTTTCCTTGTACAACTTTGATTCATGAAGCCTGTCCTCAAGTCACAACGTGGCCTTTAATTCACTTTATAGAGCTGCGAATGACCTTTTATTTTGCAGAGCAGGATTCGTTTCTGATAAAGTTCCTGCACGATTTTTCCAAGAATTGAATCTGCGCTCATCACCAGTGACTGCACTAAAAAGGGGTTTTAGAAAACATTACAAAGACATCAGACACTTAGTCAGTTTGCGTTTTAGAACAACCTACAACGTCTAGGGCTGGATGCTGAAAAGTTGCTGATTTGTGTTCTAGTGTTCAAATTACTACTCCCTCAAATTAATTGACGCAGGATATCAAAGCAGATTTTGCACCAACTATACGAGTATACTTTGCGCAACACAAATAAGAAACAGATTATCCAGATCGGGAGGAACCATCGACAAATTACTGAATCCGGTTGCTTACGAAGAGATCTATAACAAATCATCATGAAGAGGCGGCAAAATGAAACATCATTAAAACTTCAATAATCTCCTTTGATTCGAAATTCCTGAAATCAATTGAAACGTATATAACATCTAATTGTAAATTGTTTGAAATTAAATATATAATACATGTTGCCCACAAAATTTACAATTATGTTTAGTTAAGAAACGTTCTCTGCCCTTAACATGACATTCGAAGAATATATATTCACTATGACAGTTTGAACAGTGAGCTTGTCGCAATGAATTTCGGCCTCATTGGGATAATAACCCGGACCTACCTCACATACTATTTCAGTGCTGAACCATTACATTTCAATTATGTGTTTTAAAATGTCAAGTTTACTGATCATGACACTTAATAGACTGTTTATGATGTCTTTTTAGCTTCTACTATGTCGATGGGCTGCATAGTATGAAATAATAAACTTCCTTTTTTCTTGACAGAATGAATCATAAACTGTCTTTTGCCTGCAAAGCATGATTTTAAGATGCGCATGATGCGAAGTATTCGCTTGATTTAGGATGCGCAGGATGCTTAGTATTCGCTTAAAATTAGCATCATGACTAATAGAAGCAATTTTCAGCTTGCCTTCCTGCTCATTTTACCGCGCTTTGTTTGCTCAAGTGGCACTTAATTTGCAAAATTGACGCTGAGCAAAGCATAAATTTGAGCATTTATATTAAGCATAAATTTTGTTTACAGTAATTTGGTTAAAATCATGTAATCATGCAGTCAAAATCAAAATCATGTGTTTGTACGATTAAGTTTTAGTTGTTGCAAGTTTTGAATTCACAAGATTTGAATTCTCCTCATTCACACGTACAGCCAAAGAAATCACAGCCGGAGGTCGGAGGTCGGTGGTCGGAGGTCGGTTTCAGGAGGTTGGAGGTGGAATAACAGCGTCTGGTGCGCTCGGCTCTGGTCCGATTGGCCGGATGAGTGAAGACCGAAGGTTGTCGATCCCCTCCAGCTGAACAAAATTAAAGGAAACCTAAACATTTGAACGTCAAAATTACATTTGAATATGTCAGAAAATTAGTGTCTCCTCAAAACAAATAAAGAATAGCCCTCCTAAAAAAGTTATGCAGACTATCCACCACAACCCGTTTCTATCCACCAGCACGTTTATGTAACACAAATAGCACATGCTCCTGGGGTGGGGGGGGGTGGGGGAGCCTCGATGGAAGTAGGCGAAGAGAAGGACAGGAGTATTTCGACCTCCTTTGGTACCAGAATAAAGTCACAGAAAAATAAAAGAAAGACTCACAGCGGCTGTAATCTGCTCGGTTGTTTGCGCTAGGTTGGGGGGGTCACTTTTTAGCTCCATCATATAAAAAATTTGATTTAAAAATAAAAGATTTGATTTTTTTGCACTGATTTTGTCTCTTTTCAACTGTTTCCACTTTATCATGCACACAGCTATTTTTTTTGAGAAGCATTAGGTCTAACTTGAAGGTAGGTGAGAGCAGGAGCTCAAAAACCTAGGTTGGAGGGGTCACTTTTTAGCTCCATCATATAAAGAATTTGATTTAAAAATAAAAAATTCGATTTTTTTGCACTGATTTTGTCTCTTTTCAACTGTTTCCACTTTATCATGCACACAGCTATTTTTTTTGAGAAGCATTAGGTCTATTTTGAAGTTAGGTACGAGCAGGAGCTCAAAAACCTAGGTTGGGGGGGTCACTTTTTAGCTCCATCATATAAAGAATTTGATTTAAAAATAAAAAATTTGATTTTTTTGCACTGATTTTGTCTCTTTTCAACTGTTTCCACTTTATCTTGCACACAGCTATTTTTTTGAGAAGCATTAGGTCTATTTTGAAGGTAGGTGAGAGCAGGAGCTCAAAAACCTAGTTTGGGGGGTCACTTTTTAGCTCCATCATATAAAGAATTTGATTTAAAAATAAAAAATTTGATTTTTTTGCACTGATTTTGTCTCTTTTCAACTGTTTCCACTTTATCTTGCACACAGCTATTTTTTTGAGAAGCATTAGGTCTATTTTGAAGGTAGGTGAGAGCAGGAGCTCAAAAACCTAGGTTGGGGGGTCACTTTTTAGCTCCATCATATAAAAAATTTGATTTAAAAATAAAAGATTTGATTTTTTGCACTGATTTTGTCTCTTTTCAACTGTTTCCACTTTATCTTGCACACAGCTATTTTTTTGAGAAGCATTAGGTCTAATTTGAAGGAAGGTGAGAGCAGGAGCTCAAAAACCTAGGTTGGGGGGTCACTTTTTAGCTCCATCATATAAAGAATTTGATTTAAAAACAAAAAATTTGATTTTTTTGCACTGATTTTGTCTCTTTTCAACTGTTTCCACTTTATCTTGCACACAGCTATTTTTTTGGGAAGCATTAGGTCTATTTTGAAGGTAGGTGACAGCAGGAGCTCAAAAACCTAGGTTGGGGGGGTCACTTTTTAGCTCCATCATATAAAGAATTTGATTTAAAAATAAAAAATTTGATTTTTTTGCACTGATTTTGTCTCTTTTCAACTGTTTCCACTTTATCTTGCACACAGCTATTTTTTTGAGAAGCATTAGGTCTAGTTTGAAGGTAGGTGAGAGCAGGAGCTCAAAAACCTAGGTTGGGGGGGTCACTTTTTAGCTCCATCATATAAAGAATTTGATTTAAAAATAAAAAATTTGATTTTTTTGCACTGATTTTGTCTCTTTTCAACTGTTTCCACTTTATCTTGCACACAGCTATTTTTTTGAGAAGCATTAGGTCTATTTTGAAGGTAGGTGAGAGCAGGAGCTCAAAAACCTAGGTTGGGGGGTCACTTTTTAGCTCCATCATATAAAAAATTTGATTTAAAAATAAAAGATTTGATTTTTTGCACTGATTTTGTCTCTTTTCAACTGTTTCCACTTTATCTTGCACACAGCTATTTTTTTGAGAAGCATTAGGTCTAATTTGAAGGAAGGTGAGAGCAGGAGCTCAAAAACCTAGGTTGGGGGGTCACTTTTTAGCTCCATCATATAAAGAATTTGATTTAAAAACAAAAAATTTGATTTTTTTGCACTGATTTTGTCTCTTTTCAACTGTTTCCACTTTATCTTGCACACAGCTATTTTTTTGGGAAGCATTAGGTCTATTTTGAAGGTAGGTGACAGCAGGAGCTCAAAAACCTAGGTTGGGGGGGTCACTTTTTAGCTCCATCATATAAAGAATTTGATTTAAAAATAAAAAATTTGATTTTTTTGCACTGATTTTGTCTCTTTTCAACTGTTTCCACTTTATCTTGCACACAGCTATTTTTTTGAGAAGCATTAGGTCTAGTTTGAAGGTAGGTGAGAGCAGGAGCTCAAAAACCTAGGTTGGGGGGGTCACTTTTTAGCTCCATCATATAAAGAATTTGATTTAAAAATAAAAAATTTGATTTTTTTGCACTGATTTTGTCTCTTTTCAACTGTTTCCACTTTATCTTGCACACAGCTATTTTTTTGAGAAAAATAATGTCTATTTTGAAGGTAAGTGAGAGCAGGAGCTCAAAAACCTAGGTTGGGGGGTCACTTTTTAGCTCCATCATATAAAGAATTTGATTTAAAAATAAAAAATTTGATTTTTTTTGCACTGATTTTGTCTCTTTTCAACTGTTTCCACTTTATCTTGCACACAGCTACTTTTTTGAGAAGCATTAGGTCTATTTTGAAGGTAGGTGAGAGCAGGAGCTCAAAAACCTAGGTTGGGGGGGTCACTTTTTAGCTCCATCATATAAAAAATTTGATTTAAAAATAAAAGATTTGATTTTTTTGCACTGATTTTGTCTCTTTTCAACTGTTTCCATTTTATCTTGTACACAGCTATTTTTTTGAGAAGCATTAGGTCTATTTTGAAGGTAGGTGAGAGCAGGAGCTCAAAACCTAGGTTGGGGGGTCACTTTTTAGCCCATCATATAAAGAATTTGATTTAAAAATAAAAAATTTAATTTTTTGCAATGATTTTTGTCTCTTTTCAACTGTTTCTATTTTATCTTGCACACAGCTATTTTTTGAGAAGCATTAAGTCTATTTTGAAGGTAGGTGAGAGCAGGAGCTCAAAAACCTAGGTTGGGGGGTCACTTTTAGCTCCATCATATAAAGAATTTGATTTAAAAATAAAAAATTTAATTTTTTTGCACTGATTTTGTCTCTTTTCACTGTTTCCACTTTATCTTGCACACAGCTACTTTTTTTGAGAAGCATTAGGTCTATTTTGAAGGTAGGTGAGAGCAGGAGCTCAAAATCTAGGTTGGGGGGTCACTTTTTAGCTCCATCATATAAAGAACTTGATTCAAAAAAAAAATTTGATTTTTTTGCACTGATTTTGTCTCTTTTCAACTGTTTCCACCTTCTCTTGCACACTGCTATTTTTTTGAGAAAAATAATGTCTATTTTGAAGGTAAGTGAGAGCAGGAGCTCAAAAACCTAGGTTGGGGGGGTCACTTTTTAGCTCCATCATATAAAGAATTTGATTTAAAAATAAAAAATTTGATTTTTTGCACTGATTTTGTCTCTTTTCAACTGTTTCCACTTTATCTTGCACAACAGCTACTTTTTTGAGAAGTATTAGGTCTATTTTGAAGGTAGGTGAGAGCAGGAGCTCAAAAACCTAGGTTGGGGGGGTCACTTTTTAGCTCCATCATATAAAAAATTTGATTTAAAAATAAAAGATTTGATTTTTTTGCACTGATTTTGTCTCTTTTCAACTGTTCCATTTTATCTTGCACACAGCTATTTTTTTTGAGAAGCATTAGGTCTATTTTGAAGGTAGGTGAGAGCAGGAGCTCAAAAACCTAGGTTGGGTGGTCACTTTTTAGCTCCATCATATAAAGAATTTGATTTAAAAATAAAAATTTAATTTTTTTGCACTGATTTTGTCTCTTTTCAACTGTTTCCCTTTATCTTGCACACAGCTATTTTTTTGAGAAGCATTAGGTCTATTTTGAAGGTAGGTGAGAGCAGGAGCTCAAAAATCTAGGTTGGGGGGGTCACTTTTTAGCTCCATCATATAAAGAATTTGATTTTAAAAAAAAAAAATTGATTTTTTTTTGCACTGATTTTGTCTCTTTTCAACTGTTTTCCACCTTCTCTTGCACACTGCTATTATTTTGAGAAAAATAATGTCTATTTTGAAGGTAAGTGAGTGCATGATCTCAAAAACCTAGGTTGGCCGTGAAAAATGTAAAACGAAAAAAGAGCGTCAGACGACGATACAAGGGAAAAACAAGATCACCGCAATATATCTCCGCTCAGCTTAGAGCTTCGCAGCTATTAAAATGGGCACAATGAACACCTCAATCTAGGAACTTTTAGCTCACGGCTTTTAGCTACATGAAATGCCTGCGTTCAAAATATCAAAAGGGCAAAACTTGAAAAATTACTCTTATCAATTAATTTTTAAAAAAACGAAACTGATTCTTAACTCACTTTGGGCATCGTTGTTAGAGCAAACTGTTGATTTTCGCATCGTTCCCCAATCATCGTGCCGAAGACAAGCACTGTAAACAAAGTCAAGATGTTTGAGGACATAAAATTGTGCACCCACACCACCAACCCCCCCCCCCCATTTTTTCCCGCTTTAATCGGCGTTATGCTAAACGTCTCAAAGCTTTTTCTTGAAATCTGTTCACCTCAAACATTATCAAAACGGCGGTCCTTTTGAATTATTTCACAAGTAAATAATAGTGTTGAAAATGACAAGGTGATTCATTAAGGTATCTCTAACCATGTAGATGACTTGGAAATGTTTCCCTTAATCTCCTGAAGTGTTTGTGAACAATGTGGCAGTGACTTCAGTCGGTCCTCATCCCACCAGAGCCATCATAAATGGCATTTGTCCAGTTGGCACCAAGTTCACCATTTCAACAACGGAATCCAAATTCAACAAATCGTGCATCTGAAACGAGGATGGGGCGCCGAAGGATCTAGTGACTTGGGAACCTGAATGCTTGAAGGCCACCTAAACCTGAAT
>NC_134479.1:14583981-14598524 GCF_964194025.1 Convolutriloba macropyga | reverse complement strand
AATGTGTTCACTTTAATAGCTGGTATTTGAAAAGCAAAAACTCAATTGTCATAAACGTGTTGGTCTTTGTACTACTCGAAGAGGAGTTTTGATGTTATACAGTTTTTTTTAGATGACGCAAGTTCGTTCATGACTTGAGCTCAGGACTTCTCTTTTCGTACATTTACTTTTTGTTCTTAAAACATTGACTTCTGTTTCGGAATGTTGACTTCTGCTTTCGAATATTGGACATTAACAGTAGTTATGTTCTAATACATAGATATTAGGATCTGCTGGTACTCCAGATTAAAAGGTCATAATGAGAAGTTTTATTCCCATAACATTCTTCTCCCAATTAAATCACCACCCACTTAACCGCTCCTACACCCATTTAACCCCCGCCACCTACTCCCACCACCCGCTCCTACCCCCATCTCCCAACCTAACTACTTCTACCACCAACAAACCCCCAACCTAACAAACCTGCCGTCCTCCACCTCACCCTCTCCCGCGTCTACCCCTACCTCCCCCCCCTACCCCTACCTCCTCCCCCCCTCAAAAAACGCACCCCTTCCACCTACCCTCTCCTCATCCCACATACACAGACCACTAAAATAAAAGCTTTGTCCTCGTTTTGTAAAACCATGTTTACATTTTCATTAGGCTCGTAGTTTATTGTTAAATATTTTCTCGGATATTTTTAAATTTTAGGTAAATTTAGGTTAGTAATTATATTGCTGAACTTTTTGAGCGAATGCAGGCATTCTACCGGCTATGTTTTAGGCAAAGTTTTAGCTCGAACAATTTGACATTTTGCGTGAATGCGACTCTTTCATTATGATTTTGAAATTTCTCTCCAATTCACAATTTTAATCAGCTGAGCTCAAGTTGCAGCGGTTCAGTACTAAAAGTCAAATGAAAAGTGCGCCAAAACTGGTGTATTTTCCCCCACTTTATCTTTTATTAGTGACCGCAGTGGGGTACAATAAACTCTAATGACTTCAGCTGATGAAATCATAGTAATTTTAGGCAAACCCGACAGAAGCAGGCTGCAATAGGTTAAAACTCTCACTAGTTGATTGAGAGCAATTCTGCAGACGTTACTCGGTTAGTCCAAATTTTGCATTTCGCATAGTCTCTTCGGTAATTGTTTTTGGCAATGACTGCGCAATGATCTTCACTGGAAATAACTGTTATCCAAATTTAACCAAAATGATTGTTTTAATTGACGATATTATACGACACACCGTTGGTTGTGGAAGTTTCTTTCCTGACCGTAGGAATCCAAGAAATTAATGACTGGTGTCCTCAAAAACGCCATTGTCATATTTTGTAGCTTATGATGATATTACGTAGACAACAAAGGATTTCTCATATAACTTTACTCAATTTTTGAGATTTTTTCCCACGCTATAAGGAACCAGTTTTAACGAGATACTTTTGTTCACTAAAATGCAAATTATACTGAGATGAAAGAAAGTCTAATATGTGATTAACTTCGTGCCTCTCTCGGGGTAGGCCTCTCTCGGAACGCCTAACATGTGATTAACTACGGGCACCTCTAGGGCCTCAACAATTGTGGATTAAGAGTACAATGAGCAGTTTTGCTGTTATACAAACCAAGTTTGAGAAAAAGAATTCTTTTATTTGGTCTCGAGTATATACTAAAAATATTCGGGCATTACGTCTAATTAGATAATTAAAACCGTGGGAAAAGTTACCTTCATTGTTCAAGAAATTGTACGCCGTTTTTGTTTTTGGAAGTTGGATTTTTGTACATTTACCACGTAGTGTGACAATGGTACGCCAGAAAAGCTTTCGCATCTAGTTGGAAAAAATACATGGAAAATGCCAAGAAGATAACTTGAAGCATTGCAAAAAGTTCGGAGCCATTAAAATAGTTTTTACAAAGCTATTCGAACAAAGAAACTACAACTAGGTAAAAACTTTCCGTTCTTCCATTCTGATACCTCTTGCTGTATCTGTATTTAAATTTCTTGGGCTCTGTGGTACGGTAGTACCATAATTTGATAATTTGTACTTAATTTTATTTAAGCTGTCCTTGTCCTAGTTAAAAGTCACTCATAATTATGTTTCACATCAGTAAAACTTTACCGCCGACTTTAAAGTCATGTTTTCAGTTTAGTTCATACTTTCATATTTATTAACATTCATTCTTTTAACTTAATCCTTGAAATTCAGTTGTTCTCAATCTTCTTAGTTCTGCCATCACAATAGTTCTAAACGGATTCGAGATAGAATTCCACATCATCAAAATAGAGCTGCATCTGTGTCACTATTGCAGAATAGAAACAAAAGCGGTATTCCGACGATTATCGAATATAATGGATTCGCGCCTCAAATCCAACTTCAATAATCTACTACGTACCTGTGACCGAATTGCATACCTCCAAAGTAAGAGGTATCACATGGCGCAGTCAGAAGTCAAAGAACGTGCCCTTCTTCGAATCGAACCTTTTTGGGAAAGACCGACTTTAGAACCACCGTTGAAATGGGAACGTTGGCAGATAATGTTGAGGCTGGCCATCCGTACTAAAGAGGGTATTTCGATCGATACTCTTCGTGAAGATCCACCGGACAAAGTCACTATTCCCTCTGAACCCATCTACGAGGCAAATTTAGAAAATAGCACGGCCCAAAGTGAAAGAGATCGCAAAATTCGGAATGAACCACTCAAGAATACATGGCTCAATAGCTCTCAGAAAATTGATTTAGCAGCAATATTGTGCGGTGATAGAGATTGAAAGTTTTGTGACAGCAAATCTGTCTCGCTGACCTATCTTAGTCTCGGCATGGAAGGTCCTCAAACATCTGGTTCCCAAGAACCACCTATTCAAATTGATCGGATATCTACAAAGGATCTTTGGGAGAGTTTAGATCAGGTATTCACAAAGCAGCGGAATATAATTTTCGAATTTTAAAAAGTTTCTCGTTAAAAATGTTACATGGTAATACGTTGAAATATGCTGAATTGTGCTGAACATTTGTAACATATGCGCTAAAATTCAATTATTTTCAAAACAAAACTGACAGTGTGGAACTCCTCCCACGTTGCCTGAGTCTCGAACCGGGCTCTAGTGTTTGTAAGTTATCGCCCAATCCACTGCTCCATTAGTTCATGACTTTATTCTTATTTTTTTAAATTTATTTTCATAATGAACCGTTTTGAAAAAAAAAAACGCGCTCAAAGGTACTGAAATGTGCTGAAATTATGTACGAAAAAAGCCAAAAACTCAGTCCCTTTCCTAAATAGATTCAGCGTCTTTCAACAACTGCAAAAATGCTCATTAAAATTATAACATCGAATTAAGTGACAAGATTTGAATGACAAATTTTGAGTGACAAAAAATTTCAGCAAAAATAAATTGCTGAAATTCTCTGAAGCTGTTTATGAAATGCGCATAAAGGGGCTGAATTTTCGAGAGGAATACAAAGAAACTTTGTTATAGAAATGTGCTGGAAAATTTCTTAAAAATTACATAGTAACTACCCAGAAAGTGCGCTGAATTTATGTATGGAACTAGTCGAAGTTGTGCTGAAACTTAAAAGTTTCAGTGCACCCCAAATATTTCACCCTTTTCAGCGCATTCACTGGATTTCTTGCAAAATTTCAACGCTTTCAGCTTATTTCTTACATAAAAATGAGCTGAAACTGCGCTGGCGTCTTGATCCCGGATTTTGTCTCTCGTTTTTACAAGATTGATGCGTCCACTGTTAATGTTATCAGCAGGGTCTTTTGAAGCTCTTCACCGAAAAGTGCGTGAATGTTTCCAATAAAGGAGATGCGTCTGATTTGAGTGAAGTGCTTTTTTATTTCTGATTATCAATTAAATATAGGGAAAGGTACCAAACCCCTCGTTGGTCGGCACTGCTCAATTCGCCTCCCAGCGATAGTAAGAATTAAAGTATAACGGAACGTTTAGCGTTAGCAGTAGTTGGTTTTATCTGTACCAGAAAACTCAATTTGATCTGAATAACTAAAAGTCAGTACATTCTGGATTTGAGTCCCCGGTAACAGAAGCACCTTTCATTAAATCAGAAAAAGCAATTGAATGAAATCTTGTTTCACAGCCGATAATTATTATTCTTATCAGTATCCTTATCAGTTCAAATCCACATTGGAATCACTCTCAAAGACTAAACTAACGAACTTTTTTTTAAACCAGTGATATACGACCCATACAATTAGACACAAAAGTTTTTAGCTCCCCAAGTACTTGTAATCTCCCATCTCTCGCATTCAGCATGATTGAGGATCCTCGAATTGCTATAACAGAAATTGATTGAGGTTAATTACGGAAAACTTGAGATACCCAAACAGGCTCCAAGCTTCTAATATTTTCTGTAAAAGTAAAATAAAGAGAGCTTGCGATAGTGTAACAGGTTATCCATGTAACAGTTATGTATTTGAGAGGCTTTCCTTATTATTGAACTTCATAAAAAATTTCAATGCGAAAAACACACCAAGTGTTAACAAAAAATGGTAGCATGGTCTTTAAGCTTTATATTTTGTAGTCGCGATTTCAATGCAATATTTAAACTACTTTTACAAAAAGCATTAAATTTCAAAGCCATTACAAATAAGATGCGCGTCTTTAAAAACAGCTTATAGATGAATAAATGGGTTTATTCTTACAGCTTTTTATTAAGCAGAATTGCCTAAGACTTCTTATGTTTTGCAAACTGAGACAAAAGCTCTTTGGCCTTGATATAACAGGAGACAGAATTTTGCTAAAAAAATGCTACAAATATATATTATTTTTTTGCTAATCAAATAGCTAAAACGACAAAAATATACCACTTTTATTTCAGAAGAGTTGTTCCTATTTTTAATATGACTATGTTCAATTTACTTCTTTTATCAATCCTGATTTCAATTGGGGATTGCCACAATGGTACCATAGATAGACTGTCAAATAACGAAGATTTGCAATTAATATTGCAGCTTAATGGATATGATAGTACATCTTCGCCACCTGGTTTGAAAATCCGCCTATTGAAAAAAATATATATATTAAGAAGACCATTTTTTTTAAATTTTAAAATAATACGGCAAGTCAATATCCTGGAGGTTAAAGGTTCACATTTTTCAAATACAATTAGCTTTCTCAATTCTTTCAGATTTTCGGTATTGTGACCGGTTGAAAGTTTTCATCATCAAATAAAATAAGGTCACAAAGAACACGCCAAGAAGAAAAGATGAGATTTTTTTTTAAAAAAAAAGATGATACAGACCATTGCGTTCGTCTGACTTTTGAAAATTGCGTACCCTGTGAAGCTAAGAAATTTGAATTTTTCTTCTGATTTTTAAATTGGCAATTAGTTACCCGGACCACTCTAGCAGTGCAATTCATTGCTGATTCAGAGCAAAAATCATACTGGATTTTGTCCGGCACATTGCTCTGTACATGTCCCAGATTTAAATTTACAGTCTGGTTTTTGGAGGTCAACGAGTCATTAAACTGACTTGTTTCTGAGCATGAAAGTTTTCAGCCCCTGTTATCTGTCTGGGCATGACTAAGTTTATTCTTCCGTTTGCCTGTGTAGCACTAATTGCGGGCTGACAATTATCTGCGCATAAAGTCGCGTATCAATTTACCCGCGCTTTTATTTGCCGTCTCAAGAGGTAATTAAATTTTCACTACTGCATTTGTTTGCACTAAATATAAAAACGTTCACTACTGCATTTGTTTGCACTTAATAGAAACGAAACAAACGAGATCGAAATTGAATTATGCTCATATTCATGCTCAATGACACACATGAAATGGAAAATGAATAGATCAAAATGGACTTCAAAAACTGTTTTCGAAGTTCTATAAATGTTTTCGAAGTTCAATAAATGTTTGTGAAGTTCTAAGTTTGCGAAATGTATCTGCTTCAAGTCGCACTCAAAACGTTTTTCTTCCCTTTCCCTCACCACAACATTCTCACAAATCGGCATCCTTCTTTTCAATTTCCTATCATCGATCTTCCTCACCGTCAAATATCCATGGCAATTTTTCGACTCCATATCCGCAATTATCAACACTCTCTCTTCACATTCAATCACGGACTCATGCATTTCAACGATAACTTCCATCACAATAACTTCCATCGATAACAATAAGCAAATTCAATCAACAAAGTCTACAGAAAAACAAGTTTCAATCAGATCTGAAATACACAACATATGAAGACCATTGAGTCTACTATTCAAAAACTGGAAAAGGATAAACATAACTGGACTGATTAACACTGGGATCAACACCCCACGGGCGAAAGCCCGAAGCTTGATCTATTCAAATATATACATTGGTGCATTCACATCTTTCAGGTGAAAATGGTGGAGGTCGTCGGAGTTCGTTGGAGGTCGGTGGCGGAATTCGGTGGCTGAGGTCGGTGGAGGTCGGTGGAGGTCGATGTGCGAGTTAGTTGTGGTGTAGTTTGGTGTAGTGGTGTAGTTGTGGTGTAGTTAGTAGAAATAGCTATAGAATAGAGGGTATCGCCATTTTAAAATATTCATTCATGACATCGAGTTATTCGAAATTTTCAAAATTTGCTATGTACAGTCTGTCAGGTCTTTGTATGTACAGTCTGATGTGAAACATTCTGCGCAGTTTTGTCTAATAATGTAAATTAGGCTGCGAAGAAGAAGGACAGACTGGGATGTTTCTTAATCGACTCTGGGCAGACTGGCAGAAGTATTTACACTTGTTTTTGCCTGGTTCAGTAATGGTTACTATTTAAAGTCAATGGTACAGCACTGAAACTCACTGTGACCAAGGTACGGGTAAGTAGGGACCAGAACATGAAGAAGGAAACAAGAGAGCAAATCTGCCGTATTTTGCAACTATAAAAGTCAATTTGAATTTTTTATAGAAAGAACGTTCGAAAAAAAAACGTTGTGCCAAAATTCACGTGTTGAAGCAAAATTTTTTCTTTTTTTTTCTTAATTTTACGGAAATTAGATCACAGAAATTTTATCCCTAATGCAAAGCGTGACCTAACGGTATCACAAAAACACATGTAATAAATGAGAAGTAGTTTGGAAAATTGTTCTATTCTTAGCTGGTAGTTAAAATTAATTCCGTACCTAACTTGTCCGGCTACCTTATTTTTCATCGATATGATATAAAGGAGTATGTTCTACTGCAAGTAAAAATAACAGCGGATTTTTTTACAGTTGGTGACTTTTATGACTTGGAAGGTTCATATTGGTCGGAAGATACCTTGTACGATACACTGGCAAGGTCAATCCAGTCCAGCAGGATTAGCTTGCTCTTGCAGCTTCCAGAGGTAATTACCCCCTACTCTTGCACCATTTTACCCCACAAGTTACCCCCATTACCCCCACTCTTGCATCGAATTACCCCCCATTACCCCCCCCCCCCCCCCCCCCTGATGATGTAAGTTTTGAGGCGAATTGGCTAAAAATTCTCCCAATTACCCCCCTAACCTTCTTAGATCATTTTTGGGGTAAAAATTTGAGAAGGGAATGTATCTCCATCTCATTCATGGTATTCAGTTTCCCTTTTTGTAAAGCATAACACAGCCAGAAGAACTTTCTGAGCGTAAGAAAGGACGAGTGGGAAGTACGAGTATGAGTGCTCTACACATATATCAGATTTATTGTGGAACAACTTTTGAAAAAATTCAATTTGCTTATAATCGATGTCTCCTCAACCAGAGTGAGGTCGGCTGAAAAAAACCTAGAAGATAATATTGTCATTATGATTTCATTTCAGGTTCCAATAGCAATGTTAACAGTAATATTAAATCTCTATTGCTTGCTTACAATGCTATACAGTAAGAAACTACGATCTCTCGAATATGTCTTGGTTCTATTTCAAAGCTTGTATGATCTGCTTTTTACTGGAGTGGCTGGTTTTCTGTATTACCTGAGAACTATCATCACTAATGCTTCCTTTATGTGTTTGGTCATCACAGTGAAGGACGATCTTGTTAAGAAGCAGTAAGTGGCCACTGTTAACAATAAACTGTTCAAAAATACTTTTTCAAGGTAGTTAATTTTTTTAGGTTTTCGAATTGGTTTATTCCATGTTAAATTCATTGAATGTTTTCAATGAATTTAACTTGGAACAAACCAAATCGAAACATTATTCAAAATCGAAACCCTAACAATAAACCTTCAAAAATATTTTTGAAATCTGTGACTGATCCTAATCGGCAGCACTGAGAAAATCAGTATTCTTAGGAATAATTTTTAAAATGACCAATGTGAGACTTCCTTTGTCCAACAAAGTTTCTCCGTGAATTCCGGCTTTCTTGATATCCAGATTTTGGAGATGCTCATTTTCGGAAATCGTGTCGAGATAAGAGCGGCTGAAAGAGGAAAATTTTGCGAGAATGGGTCTGAATGTGACGAAATTATGTAAGGAGCGTGCCTAATATGCTGAAAGCTTAGGTTTGGTCGCTCAATATGCTGAAAAAAATATTGTCAGCAATCGTCAACTCAGGCTTTCACATTTTGCAACACACTCTTTACATAAAATCAACGAATCAAAACTTCATCATTTCAGGAAACGAGAGAATTTCGGCGCTTTCTGCGCATTCTTTTTTATTAATTCAGCGCTTTTTACGCAAAAATCTAGGAAATTTTTGTTCACATTCCTTACATAAACTCAAATTTTTAAAATTTCAGGACAATTTTTACATAAACTCATAACTTCAGAGAAAGAGAGAATTTCAGTGCTTTCAGCATGTTTCTGACATAAAACTTTAACGAGCAACTTTGTGTCTCACTATTGTTTTAGTAAGTATGTACGCTCCTTCTTCTTATGCAATTCTGAAGAGCCACTAATAAAAATTGGCGTTGTTTTCTTAAAAAAACAATTATGGAAAAATTTTGAAAGAACAAGTGAAAAATGTCACTTTTTGATCATGTCTAACGGAAGGAAGACCATTACATCTAAGCTGCCTGGTTTCATTCCATCAAGTAATGTGTGATCGGATCGTTTTTTTTCGACATATGTCCAAACTTTGGTCTCTTATAAGACTTTGGTGCAACCGTTGCTCAGAGTTTTGTGTGAAAACTGTATAGACTATGTCAAGACTCTGTTTATCAGATGTTTGTGCAAGCATTTTTCACACTACGCTCAGGATTTGTTTTTTGATTTTATTTTCGTTCGTCCTTTTTTCAGACTATATCAGGACTTATCCGGATCTCTGATCAGACGTTTGCGCAACCATTTGCCAAACTATGTCTAGCACTCGGTTTTGATCATACTTTCATGTAACCCTAGTCTAGATCTTCATCCAAGTATTGTGCAGACCATCTTAATGTTTAAAAACCTTTGTGTATTTTTGTGCGACTGTTGTCCAGATTTTGATCAGTCTTTGCTCTCCGATGAGACAATTGTAAAGCTAATTTGCTATATATCGTGCGACTATGGCAGCATCGAAGCTCTTATTCTGATCTGATCAGATAGTTTGGCTTTTGGAACTTAACCTGGGTTTCCATCTTTTGGTTTAAATATTTGGAATAAATTTGACACGATGCATTTTTGAACCGCTTCATTTTTGACAAGATAAAGTAACATTACGTTAAATCAAGTGATAGACATCAATCAGTATTGTGTTAATGCCGTTTTGAAAACATTGACACATGGATGACAGTTCCCGAATAGCTTCGAAGAACTAAAGAATAACCAGAAAAAGCTTCATCTAAACTCGTTGCGATGAATATTGTTGAAAAACAGGCATCTAGAGTGTTGCATTCTGAGTTGAAAATGTAGTAAAATTTTGCCGGTGTGAACCCCGCCAACAAAAGGTAAGCCAGAAACTGCCTTTATATGTATGATACTATAAAAACAGCTCGACCGTGTGGTCAGCGCTAATAACGGAGAAACAATACGTAGGACTGGCGGAGTTTGTTTTCAATTTACGAAAATTTTACGCTATAAACTGTATGTAAGAAATCAGTTTCCAACCGTTGATCTTAATAGTTAAGCGTTTCCAGGAGTAGATTTCACAGGGCAATGGCGACTCTAAGCTTATATTATAAATAACTCCAGCATTTCTAAGCGTAGGTTTAACATGATTTGAGCGCTTCCCAGTATGGATCTTACATATTTTTTAGCGTTTCCAAGCGAAGATCTTACGTAATTTTATTGTTTCTAGGCATGGACAACACCTTTAGCAAATACTTTCCAAGTTTAGCCTTTTTAAGCAAATACTTTCCAAGATTTTTTGCATTTCCAAGCAAAGGTTTTAAAAGAATAAATTCAATGGTTAAATTTTATCGTTTTTTACATAATTTAGCGGTCAATTCAGTGTTGCTCATCCAAAAATCAACGCATTGTTTCTGCCTAGTTTTGCATGGTTTATGGCGTTGCGAATTTTTTCGTAGCATTGAACTGGTAAGTTTGCGTATAAAAAATCTTGCACCGGCCTATGAATTTCAGTTTTTCAGCGAAAAATTTTAAACATTATGAATCAAATAGGTTTCAAAATTTTGAATTATTACAAAAATTTGAAATTCATTTCCATTTCAATCAATTCCGAGCCCGAAACAAAGGTCTTTATTGACACATTAGTGACACATTTTTTTCATTCTTTTAAATTTAGCATTAATCTAGATTTGCATACTCTTTTAATTTTAATAATAGAATGTGCTCTTTTAACGTCAAAACTATGCTGAGAAAAAAAGAAACATGGGAATAATGGGAGACATTGTCAAGATGATTGAAGGCTTTGAATAGAAATACACCTTTTCTCCGCTTCAACGTACGGCAGATTTCCAACAAAGTATCGCATTGAAACGGATTCAAAGCATTCGTAGTAATGGGAGATAATAGAGTACAATTTGTTTCCTAAAAAGGTTCTAACGAAAACTGTGATTGGTTCTCGCTTTACAGGGTCTAAGCCGTTACAACTCTGTAAGAATAACGCATGCAAAAGCAAAATTTATGAAAAATCTACGCACTAAAAAGCTAAAATTTCGAAGCAGAGATTATCTGTAGTTAGCATTGATGGGTTAGAAAAATTCCACTAATGAATTTTAAATTCAACGTTTTTACCGCAAACTTATGTGCGAAAATTGTTCACTCTCTAACTTGACAAAGCTAGTCTCCGCTTATCTAACATATTTTGTCAAAGTTTCCTGGCCGCAGAGCTGAAAAAAATTGCAATCAACTTTGCCAAAATTTGTTGTTATTAATACGCAACTCCGCCACCACGCAAAGATTGCACATTTAGCCTTAAACATGCATAAAAACCAACAGTTTTGTTACAAGTAGATGATTTTGTACAAAATATTGAGTAATCTCCAACGCAACTGAAACTGAAAGGATTGCATGTGCGAAGGCAATGATCGACGACAACATGTTTTCCCACTTCACGCAGCATCTTGTTTTCCTCAGGAAATCCTAGATGAAGTCGGGAGATAATCTGACCACTGTGTTGCAATTTAATATTAAAACTTGCAGGCAATTCATCAAGTTTTTCACATTTTGAAATTAAAAATGGTCTGTATATTTTTTTCCCTCTTTCTCGTTACTATAAAGCGATGAACAACTATGGCTGAAATCTTCTTAACTTGTTTGTTACCCGCATTTATTTAATCGAAAGAAAAATTCTCTGGCGGAAATGTACAATAAGGAGTTTTGAACTTTCAAACTCTTTTGCTTTCTCAATCGTCACGGGAGAGTTGAATAAGCTGTCCTCAAAAAATGCTTATCTACTCCTTCTTAAAAACGAACCATTAATATGACAGGTTAAAGAATGCAAGTCAAGGAAGAACCGTTTTTCAGAATTTTTAGAATTCTTTTAATTTGCTACTTTTACTTTTTGATCAAACTATGCCAGTGTGGAATATTGAACATGACTGATCGAAATACGTCATCGGAGTAGGGGAGAAATACAAATAGCTTGGAAAAAGGCCATAAATTTTGTGGCCTGATTTCTGCGAGGAGCAGACCCATCATCTACTTTTAGATTATTGGACCTTCTGCTCCCCTCGAACTTAATGTGCAGCGTAGAAAAGTATTTCGCGAATAAAAAAGTTTCACAAGTGAGCGCTAAGTACTGCGTCATCTTCCATGACTTTGACAAAGTGATTCTTTGTGTATACAGAAAACATGAACGGTAGCTTGCAGATGCGCATACCAACAAGGAGTCGTGAGCTCTAAATGAAAGAGCATCGGTAATTTCAATTTAAAAAAGTCTCTTTAGTTTCAAATTCAATTTGGACTCAAGCTTTCCAACGAAGGTCTTAAAAATATTACCTTGTACTGCCCTGGTGCAATTGAATTTGTATTAAAAAATTGTTGTTGAGTCCGCTTTTTGTTCAGTGGGAACTTAAACGATACGAACAACTAGACTTGCAAAAAGTATTTTATTTTGACATTGTGGATCTATTCTGTTTCGTCCCCCCCCCCAGTGTTTTTTATGACCCCCCCCCCAAAAATTATTTGTTGTTATATAGCACGTTACTATGTAAGAAAATAGCACGTGCGCTTGGGGGCCATAAAAAATTTATACTCACTAAGCTTGGGGGGGGGGGGAACAGAATAAATCCGACATTGTATATAAACTTTTTTTGGAAAACATCCTGTGAATTCATATCATCTATTTTTTTCTTAAAAAAATGTGCTGGTTTTCTTTACGTAGCAGATGTTCAGGAAGGTCTGCCGCTTGGGGACGAACATTTTTTCAACCAAACGTCTGCAATGACAGCGCTGACTGATTTTTTTCACCGTGTCGAAATTACCCCCCCCCCTTGATTACCCCCAAACTGAAGAAAGAGTGGGTTGTAATTGCCTATGGGGGGTTATAACGATGTAATATTATGGGGTAATGGGGGTAATGGGGGAATTGTTAGATTTTATCCCCCGAAATTATAGGTTAAAAGGCTGTAAGATTAAAGAGTAATTTTATAGGTGTGAGGGGTGGGGGTTAAAACGATGTGACATAAGGGAGGTAATGGGGGTATTGGGAGTAAGGGGATTTGTTAGATTTTACCCCCAATGATTACCATCCAAAAAGACTTGCGTTAAAGGTCGAGATGTGACCCGGTGTAATCGGAATATTCTGCAAGAAATTGGTTGATTGTGCTGATACTTTGTAAAGATCCTGTTGAGTGTGTTAACTTCTAGAGTTCATTAGAAATCTCGAATTCAACACTTAAATTAAATTCAACTCTTCAAAAATTCAGCACAATCCTTTGACTTTTTCAGCACTTCAGAATAAGAGAGAATTTCACAGTTTTTAGCACATTACTTACATAAATGTATTTGTCTTTTTCTATGCGAAACTTTGTTTGACTGCTTTTATAAATATGTGTACCCTAGTCATTGACCATTGCAGGTCTTATAAGATATCTTATAAGATTCTTATCAATAGTCCATATCTTGTAATTGTTTATAAGAAGGAACATATCTTTTAATATCTTATAAGATAATGCATATCTTGTAAGATATAATGACGGATTAAATGAAGAAGTAAAATTTTCAGAGGTAAGTATCATCTTATTAGATCTTACAAGATTTGGTCTGTGGAAGAAAATATCAAATGTTACAAGATATATAAGATTATTTACGTATTTTCCTGTAAGATTTGGTCAATAGATGAACTTTGCAATTCTTTTATCCCCATTACCCCTACCCCTGCGTCGGTTTAGCCCAACAGCCCCCCCCCCCTAATATTGCATCGTTTTAACCCCCTTACCCCCTACTCTGGCATAATTTTACCCCCATTACCCCCTACGCTTTCATCGTTTTACCGTCCATTACCCGCTACCCACGAACCTGATATTTTTTTCTTGTTTCGGTCTGGGATAAAAGAAAAACGTGAAAGGTACAAGCACATTGCTTTGGACAATCCTCCTCATATGTTAAAGTTTTTGAATAATTTTGAGAAGTTCTTTTTTTGTATTTCAGGACGATTTCCGAACATGTCACGTGCAAAGTTTCTAATGCCTTTTACTCAGTTGTGAATTTTGACGTTCTGCAAGGCGAAGTGTTATATATAAAAGAAGCTATGGAACTATATCCATTGTACGCTCAGTGCTTCCTCTTACTAGGAATGAGCTTCGAGAGATGGGTTATTATTTGCAGACCTCACAACGTAAAGCAGATACTGAGAACAGAAAACCGTCTTCGTTTATACACATTTACTATCTTTTGCTCTATGGCAATTCCTAGTCTCTTACTGGCAGATATTATATACCACAAGGAAACCTAGTTGTTTCGTACAGTTTTGTTAATTTATTTAGATGACCCTTACATGATGCTTTAGCCTCATTTAACGTCTCTTAATCAAAGGGCGGAATCATCTTCATTTTTTACAAACTGATTAAAAAATGTCACCAATCAATACCTCAATACGGAATTATATATCGTTCCATCTTTTTCCCACGCGAGTAAGTTAAAAAGATAAATATTTCGGCATCGAGTTGTTCGTTGACTATATCTTAATCAGTTTTCTCTCTCAGCTATCGCAGGGACTTGAAATTCGAAAAATTTGATTAAAAGTGGTGAATCAATCTGCATATGACTCGAATAATTGTCTTTTCGTTGAGATATGATTTGACATAGCGAGTT
>NC_134479.1:14556481-14578981 GCF_964194025.1 Convolutriloba macropyga | reverse complement strand
GAACCGGTCCCCTGTAAAGTGTATAAATGTGAACATCCTTGACTGTTTTTCAAAATAATAGCCAATCAGTGGTACCCACCATCTACTTTTAGATCTTGAGACTATTTCATCAAACCAATTACTGAGGTTTGCATTGGCCTTGAAATCGACGTTTTTTTCACTATGTTTTTCTATTGTCTCATTTTCACTTATCGTTCGGAAAAAAATGAAACGCACAAAATTAATAATTTCGTTGGACTGCACGTTTAAGTGGGTCTGGTCAATGGTTTGGACGACTGTCTGGCCTTCTGTCTGTTTCGCCTGGCAAATGGTCTGAGCAGCGGTCGGGCCTAGGGTCTGCTCAGTCTGATCAATTTTTTGGTCGAACTAAGCTCAGTCAGGGAAATGGTGGCCAAAGTCTGTTTGTTGTGACCAATTGGTAGCCAAAATCTCTTTAGTCTGGCTTGTACCCATTTTTGGGCATTATCGTTCTGGAGCCCCACTGTCTGCGATCTATGTCGAGGTGGCCAGCACTTGTCTTAGGATGCCGACCTCATCTTGGGTTACTTGCAACAGTACAAGTTTCTTGGCGCATTTTAATGATATCTGTAAATTTTTTTTAAACGCTCCGCGCAATTTATATAAAATTGCTTTTTTCACTTGTGCCATTATTGTTTTTTTTCTGATAAAGCTATTAAATTTTTCCGCCCCTTTTTTGATGCGGTTCTGAAAGCGTACTGCAGAGCTACACTGATGTCTGCTTCACGTAATCACAAAATTACGTAATCAAAGTTTTAGAGATTACTTAAATTACTAACATCTGATAGTAGATGCCTTTTTTTCTCTTCAATTTGGTCATCAAGGAATTACAGCTAAACCAAAATTTCTTCTCTCATTTCAAAATTCTTGGGATTGTTTTTTGAAAATCATTATTGAAAGTTGTCCTTCATTAGCCATGTGAACATTTTTTTGATTCAGCAAATTTTTATACGCTGTCGTATTTAGCCTTATTTTTCACTCTGATTCTAGGCTGTGAAGGCCGATCACTAATAATTTCCTCAAACATTTATTTTATTAAAACAAATTTATGTCGACATATTTTGTTTCTAAATATAATACAACTGTAAACTGGCAAAAAAACTTCAAACGTGCAAACAGGCAGACCGAGTTAAAGTCTTTAAAACAAGGTCACTAAAAGTGCTATAAACCAAAACTACCGTTGACACCTGGTAACGACAAAGTGTTAATTTGACTTTTCTAAGAAATCACAGCTGCCGCCATTTATACAGAAGTGAACTGAAAAAGAACTAACCTCGTGAAATTCCGCATATGTCTGATTCCACACACTCCAAAGCTTAATAAAATTAAGCGCGTGTGTGTCGCAGATTGCTGTGCAGAATCAAGTTCAGTTTTTTTGTAACAAATAAGGAAAAACGGGAACTATAGGTTGAGCAGAAGACCAGAGATTTTATGTGAAGTTAGGTTGACTTTGAAAGAACTAGGAAAACTATCTTCACAAGAAAATCCAGTCTGCCTAACCGTTCAATCTCATTTGAGCAGTACAAGACTGTGTCTTGCTAATGTGAAACTTGTAGTTTATCTTATCATCGATTTGGTCTTAAAAGTTTTAGTAACTTGAGAGAAAAGAAAAAAAGAACCTCTGGTAGCTAAACATTCGAGTGACAAAAATTCCTCTTCTTTGACCATACCAACGGCTTATTTTCAGTTCGTTAAAAGCAATAGGTGGTGGAAGAAAGATTTGCAGTTCACAGAATTGAGTTTTCCAAACCAAAAACCTAGATGCTACGTCGTCTCTATCGCTTCGGCCCCAGTGACTATCGAAGGACCTCTGATTTGATGAATAATTCAAGTCCGCTTACGGCGAAAGACGGCTTCTCCTCTGTGAATTGTGTTCTGATCTGAAAACGAAAGTACCCCCTTAGATTGGTTTATAAACATAAACAGTGAGCAACCTATAGGAACGCAAGTTTCTGATTTTGAATAGCCCCAAATTGAGTTTTTGAGTTGCTAACCAAATACTCAGAAAAATAAATTGATTAGTTGATTGGAACTTACTGAGTGAATCCAACAATCGATTATTTTATTCCGCAAAGCTGAACGATAAGTTACTTGGACTAATAAAGCAACCTTTAATCCGACGGTAATTTACAGTATAGTGTATATAAAGTTACAAAAGCGAACTGCACAACCTTTTATCCCGACAGCTTGTAAACCAGAAACAACGAAATGGGCGGTATAAAATTTTCCTGGTCATTGATAGGAAAGCAGCCGTTACATTTGGTCCGCAGACTCCGACAGTGGAATACTAACCGCTGTCTAATCTCGAACAAAAGAAAAAGCCAACGAGGCAATTCGAGTTGCAAAGTCGAACGACATTGAGGTGCCGATTTTGCCGAAAACAAAACCACGGGACAGAGAAGCGTCAAATTGCGGTGTTAAGGTAAACACAATGTGACTCTGTCACGTAGTCGCAGAAACTTCGGGAGACAAATCAAGCACTGTATAAAGCAGATTGAGCTGAAGGAGAAAGAAGGCTACGACCTGATAAAAAAAAGCATCGATCGAGCAAATTTAAAATAGTATATATTCAATTTTACAAAAATGACTACACCAAATTGGACAACGCGAATATTTCATCAATCTAGAAGCTGCTTATTTGCCATAGATCCACAGTCAGACAAGCATGGAGGAATTGCAGAATCAGACCTCACCCCAATGTAAGGCCTCAGAACCAAATGATACAGTTTCAAGACCTATCGGAGAAACTTCGCAAAGCTCAGTTAATTCTCTAGACAAGGAATTTAACTCCAAGATGCAATTGAGGAAAATTGATTATGATATGAAGCAAAAGGAACTTGAGATGGAACTGCATCGTTTGGAAAGAGAATTGACCGTCTGGTATACGAAAAGTTTGTGCCGCGCTCAGTACAAGAAACCAATCGCATTTCAATTAAAAAATTCCAAGGAGTCAAGGACGTTTTCGGCTGACTTGACAAATTTGATTACTTTGCAAACTTTGAAGATTGTAGTATTGATCATACAAGGAACGCACACGACAATTATCGAGTCAGTTTCGATTAAGAAAGCTTACTTAAATGAAGATCCCTAAGCAGTGAGCGCTTCAAACTCAATCGGTTTGAGCGCCAAGTACCGAGCAGTAGTAGTCAGCTATCAGCTAACAAAATTGAAGTTGAATTCTTTTGACGGAAATCCACTTGAGTGGCCGGATTGGTCGAACATGTTTGTAGCATCCGTTCATAACCGTGCCCTACCTAACTCGGAGAAGATCAGCCACTCGAAAACATATTTGATTGGCAAAGCAAGAGTGGCTATAGCAAGTATGGGCTACTCCGGAGACCTATAGTGAAGCTTGGGATTTGTTGGAACGAAGGTTTGGCCGAACTTAGCTAAATGTGGAAGCTCAACCTAAATTTGGAAGTTTGCAAAGTAATCTAATTTGTCAAGTCAGCCGAAAACGTCCTTGACTCCTTGGAATTTTTAAATTGAAATGCGATTGGTTTGCGAAATCAGCATGCAATCCAAACGCATGATTCAAAAGCATTAGTCAGTTGTTCAACAACCATCAGCAACGTAGTCAATGTTCTGAAGCACTACAAATATGAAGGCGACTTGCTATCTAGTGCAACACTGCAAATCGCGATTGAAAAGTTGCCACCTAATCTGAAAAAGAAACGGTGGTTCTATGTAGATGAAACGAATGAGGACCGATCCGGTTTCTGTCTCCTAGAGGTTTGGTTATCAAGAATGTCATTCGTATTCGAAGGCATGTCACAGCCCCCAGGGGATTGTAAGGAGGATCATCGACGAAATGCGAGCAAAACTAAGCGGTTCTCTAAATCCTCGAATTTTAGTGCCAGTTCAAACGTAAAGGAAGCGCGGCGTATGAATAACAAGCACTGCCATTAAATAAACATACAAAATTTGGAACTCTCCTTTATTTAAGAACATGAACGCGAATGATCGTTATGCAGCTGTGAGGAACTAAAACTCATATTACGGATGTCTGGAAAAAGGACATGCAATCACAGACTGTAAAGTAAACGCTCGCGGTATAAATGGAGGTACCAAAAAGCACAACCAATTGCTACACTCAGAGAACCAAAAGGACGAGGGCAATCACGCAGTCAAAGTAAGCGCAGCCAAAGTAACAAAGTTTTCTTCAGATAGTTCCAGTCTCGATTCAGATTGGCAGCAACAGGTTAAACACATATGTTCTCCTCGATAGTGGATCAACAGCATCATTCGCCGACAAAGGCGTTAATGAGAAGTTGCAAATCAAAGGTACCCATGTTACGCATAACATAGCTGGCATACACGGAGCGAAAGATTTGAAGACAGAAATTGTGTCCATCAAAATAAAGTGACCGCATTCAAAAAAAAAATTCTATCGAAGCATTTGTAAACCTGTCACTTTTATTGGGTACCACCAACTACGACTACAATAAGCTGAAGCAAGACTTCAATCATTGAATGTTTCCCCAAACAAAACGTTCAATTTGATGGAATTCGGCATAATTTTTGGTCAAGATGCTTACGAGCTACAGAGGCCATTGGATTACAAGAGAGAAACACGAAGTGAACTTTTCGCCAATCTAAAAGAATTAGGATGGGTAGTCAGTGGATCCACAACAAGCAAGATAAGACAAAATGTTTGTCATTTCGTCTTCACAGAAGATGTGAAAGTGGCTGAGAATTTCCAAAAATGGTAGAACATAGAAACCTATGCTTTCAAAATTAATGTCGTCAGTCAGTCAAAGAAGGAACTGCAGTAACAAAAGGTGCTAGAGAGTACAAAAAAGTTTACATGCGATTTGTATGAAGTGGTAATTATGTGGGGTGAAACAGAGCCAAACCTGACGAACAACTACATCTCAGCCCTGGGTCAGCTTCACTCACTGGAGCAAAGATTCCAAAGGACTCAAACCTGAAGAAATTGTATCAACAGTCAATACAGACAGAGGTAGAGAAGGAATTCATAAAGATGATGGATGCATCCAAAGTTGAAAAGCACCTTTGGGAAAGAATGGTATCTGTCACGCAATCCGGTGCTCAACCCGAACAAGCCTGGCAAAGTAAGATGTGTTTGCAATGAAGCATGAAATTAAGACGACGTATGCCTAAACGAACAGTTATTAGCAGGACCTGGTCTACTGCATGGTTTGATTGGAACGATTTTCAGATTTCATGAAAGACCAGGCTTCGTGAAAGGCCAGCAGATATCGAATCGCTGTTTCTGCCAATGCAAGTTTCCGAGCAGGATAGAAGTTGCTTGAGGTTTCATTGGCGCCCAACAACTAATGAAACTGTTCAATTATACGAATATCAGCGTCACGTGGTTGGCGCCAAGAGCTCTCCAACTTGCGCAAACTATGCTCTCAAACCAGTGGGACTCGATAACCAAGAAATGTATCCAATTGCAGCAAAAGCAATACAAAGCAACTTCTACATGGACGATTTCATTAAATCAGTAGAAACCCTCGAAGGGGCTACCGAAGTCATCAAACAATTTCGAGATTTTCTTCCGCAGAAAGAATCTCAACTTACAAAGTGGATAAGCAGCAGCGATGAGGTTTGCAAAGCAACCCCAGTCGTTTTAAAACAATCAGCAACACAAAGCAATTTGAAGTGGAGCCCAATACAGAAGGATCTTCAGTGCTTGGACTACAATGGACTGTTACTGATGATAGTCTTCAGGTGTGTAGAGGTACCAACAAAGAAGTTGAAGCACCTATAACAAAGAGGAAGTTTCTGTCACTGATATCTTATGTATTCGACCAGATCGGATTGTTTCATCAGTTCAGTGTCCACACGAGACGACTTCCTAAAAACATCTGGACTAAGAATGGGCAACATTTGGACTGTAAAGTGCAGCCTGGTGAAGAAGCAGAATTTCTTAAGTGATAGGAGCAATTTTCAATTGTAGTTGAAACACGCATCGATAGAAGATACTTCACTACTGCGGGGAACTAAACGAAACTTCATGTGTTTGCTGACGCATCTGAAGACACCATGTGTGCAGTGGCCTATCTAAGATCCCAACCAAAGGAAAACTCAGCGTTTGCAATTGCAAAATCTGGAGTGGCACCGATGAGGCAACTTTCAATTCCACGACTGGAATTGCAAGCGGCAGTCATGGCAGTACGGTTGAAGGAGCAGATAGTCAAGGAACACGAAAAGAAGATATATTGTTGCACTTTTTGATTGGACTCAACAACCGTATTGCAGTGGACACACAGCTCCCATCGTACACAACAAGTGTTCGGGTCAATCGAGTGGCTGAGATATTGGATACAACTGATGTTGTACAGTGGAGACATAGGAGCGGTATCAACAACCCAGCGGACATTGGCACGGGAGCGATCAACATTGAAGAACACAGGAGGAGTGAGTGGCTCATTGGGCCGGCCTGGTTAAAACGGCCACAGAATTTATGACCAGAGTAAGTCAATCTTGTCTTTGCCTCGGATGAAGAGAACATAACCTCATCAGTTTTCATGACACATGCTGAAGAACATAAATCGGCTGCTCAGTGGGAACGACTCAGTAATTTTAACAGTCTAGTAATTACAATTGCATACGTACGGCGGTCATTCAGCAGATACAAACCAGCAAAAATTTTAGTCAGTGTTGAAGAAAAAAGCAAAAGCGATCATCTTCAAGTTTCTACTCCGAGAACAATTTGGTGAAGAGAAGAAATATCTCAAAAATGAAACTGAAATCCCGACAAGCAGCAAAATTCTTTAGTTCTCATTTTACCTGGATGAGAAAGGACTTATTCATGCCAACGGCAGAATAGGTAAAAGTCATTTGGACTTCAACGCAAAACATCCAATATTGCTACATTCGAAACATGACGCATTTGAATTGTTCTTCCAAAGCGAGCACAAAAACATTCAACTCGAAGGCTCAGAGCACGTCAGAAACATTGTTCAGCAGATTATATGGATCCTAGGCATACGAAATGCCTTACAATCGATCAGGAACAAGTTTGTTACCTGCAAAATGAGCAGAGCACAAACGATAGCTGAAGTAGTGACAGATCTGCCCGAAGAGCGGTTAGATGCTTCAACAACCTTTATAAATGTTGGAGTTGACTTCATTGGCCCATTCACTGTGAAGATTGGGCGAAGAAACGAAAAACGGTTGTGTTGTCTGTTCACATGTCGAACTGTGAGAGCGGTGCACATAGAAGTGGTACCCAAATTAGACACGGATAGCTGTCTCAATGCAATCTTGCGAATTAATGCACGAAGAAGCAAACCCAGTACAATCATCAGCGACAACGGACAGACTTTGTTGAAGCTGAACGAGAGTTTGAAGATGTTGCTGGATGGAACAAAGAAGGGAACGAGGAAGATATAACTGAACAAGGAATCAGATGGAAGTTCAACCCACCCGCAGCGCCCAACTTTGGAGGGGTATGGGAACGGTTGGTCAGAAGTTACAAGAAAGCAATGTATGCAGTCTTGGGGAACAGATCAGTTACAGAGGACGTTTTTTCAGCTACGATGTGTATTGTGGAGCAAAGATTGAATGCAAGACCGTTGACTCTCGTAAGTTTGGATGTTAAAAAATTAGAAGCACTGACCACCAATCATTTTTTGCTTGGCAACGCGAATGTTTGCTTACCATACCTATCATGCGCTGAAATATTTGTCGATCATCGAAAACCCATTTGACATACTCAAGCCTATGCAAGTCTCATTCGGGACAGATTTCGAAAAAAAAGTATCTGCCAACGTTGAACAACAGGCAAAAGTGGCGATCTACAACGAACGAAAACCTTACAGAAGGCGATCTCGTATGGTTGATCGAAGACAGTGACAAGCGAGGGCCAGGACATAATCTGAGTCAAGTTACGGAGAACATCATCGAAGTGTCGGCCCGAGTTTTTTGATCAGCGAAAGTTCGAATGAACGTGATGTTTTCGTGATGGAAAATAGGGCCGGCGATGTGAAGGCCGATCATTAATAATTTCCTTAACATATATTTCATTGAATCAAGTTTATGTCGTCATATTTTGTTTTTAAATTTAGTACAACTATAAACGGGTAAAAACAGACCCAAATTTGCCCATAGGCAGATTGTGTTAAAGTCTACAAAACAAGGTCACTGAAACTGCTATAAACCAAAATTACTGTGTACACCTGGTAACGACGAAGTGTTAGTTTGTTTTTTTTCTAAGAAATCGCTGTCGCTGCCATTTATATAAAAGTGAAGTGAAAGAACTAAACATTGTGAAATTCCGCATAGGTCTGATTCCACACACTTCAAAGATTAATAAAATTAAGCGTGTGTTTGTCGCAGATTGCTGTGAAGAATGAGATAATTATGCCTGAGCTTTGTTTTATACATGGAAACCGGGTTCAGTTTTTGTGTAACAAATACGAAAAAACGGGAGCTCTAGGTTGACAAGAACATCAGAGATTTTAGTTGAAGTCAGTTTGGCCTTGAAAGAACTTAGAAAACTAATTTCACAAGAAAATACAGTCTGCCTAATCGTGCAATATCAACTGAGCAGTAAATTACTGTGTCTTACTAATGTGAAACTTGTAATTTATCTTATCATCGATTTGGTCTTGAAAAATTGAGTAATTTGAGAGAAAGGGAAATAAAGAACCTCTGGTAGCTAAACAATAGAGTGACAAAAAATTTTCTTCTTGGCCAGACGAACGACTTATATTCAGTTCGTTGAAAATAATGGGCGGTTAAAGATAGATTTTCAGTTCACAGACTTGCGTTTTCCAAGCCAAATACCTAGATGCTACGTCGTCTCTATGGATTGGGCCCCAGTGACTAACGAAGGACCTCTGTTTTGATGATTAATTCAAGTCCGCTGACGGCAAAAGACGGGTTCTCCACTGTGAATTGTGTTCCGTTATGAAAACGAAAGTACCCCCTTAGATTGGTTTATAAACATAAACAGTGAGCAACCTATAGGAACCCAAATTTCTGATTCTGAATAGCCCCAACTTGAGTTTTTGAGTTGTTAACCAAATACTCAGAAAAATTATTTGTTAGTTGATTGGAAGTTACTGAGTGATTCAGCAATCGATTATATTATTCAGCAAAGCTGAACGGTTAGTTACGTGGCTTAATAAAGCAACGTTTAATGTGACGGCAAATTACAGTATAGCGTATATAAAGCTACAAAAGCGAACTGCCCAAATTATTATCTCGACAGTTTGTAAACCACTTATAACGAACTGGGCGGTATAAAACTTTCCTTCCTTGTCCTTGATAGCAAAGCAGCCGTTACATAGGCATTATTCATCTATTGAGCTGACCAATTACCCTGACTGCCTGTAAACAACATCATGAACACACTAATTGATCACCAATCCAGATCATTTCAGTTGCCACTGGCACCTATCCAAAATGAAATAAATCAAAGAAGACCAGCCAAATAAAAGAGACCGCAAGGCAAGGAAAACCCAAGAGCAGTTAAACTTGCGAAACACGTGTTAAAGGCTAGTAGAATTCGGGTGGGAAAAAACCAAGACCAAAAAAATCATGACCAGAAATTTCTCAGCTTTATATCAGCTTTGGCATAGAAAAATGGAAAATCAGCGTTGTAATAGTTTTATTTTAAATAATAATAATTTATACAGCATCGACGATCATTTGATTGCAGTAGAAGTCTTCACGTTGTAGAAGAAACGTTTGTCCACCCACAGAAAACTAACTACAAAATAGTCGTGAGAAAATCGATTAAACACTTCTATGGAAAACTTTAAAGTTTTGGCTAAAATTTGCGACATTAAAATAAATATGAAACAATCATTCAAGGCGTTCATTCAATAAGAAACAATCATTAGCAAGTTTGATTCGGACATCCAAAGAAAGCTTCCAAAAAAGTCAATTGGACAATGAAGACGTGGCAATCAACCTGGAGTTATGAATAGGGAAAAAGCACACACAAAAATACAACAAAAAACTACTTTCACATAGCGGAAAAAAGCCAACTCCAAGCGCCTGAGATGCATTTGCTGGTCTTCAATATTCATATCAAAAGCGGTTTGTACGTCAGCCAGCCATTGTCAGAATTGTGGCTCCTTTTCGCCGCTGGGACCTTTCGTTGCTCGGGGAAAACAATGCAATCATTTCCGACACCAAAACCATTTTGCCCTGGTTTGCCAGAAACCACAAAAGCCAGACTCTAACAGCAACAGAGACTCTAACAACAGAGTCTAACAACAAAAAAGTGTTCTGCAAAAAAACAAGACCCAATTTTTCTCAATAGAACCATTCATAAAAGCAATTAACAAATGCCAAACATTGACGCGTTAGTATACTCAATTGCCCAACTTGAAAGGATTGCGCGTCGCACAAAAACCATTTGTTTTTCGACCATCGACCATGACTACAATGATGGATGTCTAGTTCGACTTATACCCTAATACAGCGAATCATTATAACTTGATCAAACCACAGGAGATTTGACTGACGCTTATCGTATCAAATCCGGTTTTCATAGACTTACATGCAGCAGCATTGATAGAATTTCCAAAAGCAATGGTCTAAACATTATTTGGACCAAAAAGCACGTATTATTTTCTAGATGACAGTGTATTTGTGCGTAAAAGCGCAGAAGAAGAATAACTACAAGCAGAACTTGCTTGCAATGGAAAATTAGACCACAGTACTCTCTGAAATAGTTTCTCAAAGAGTCATTTTTGATAAGAGGGAGATTGACTGGCTGGGATACCATTTTCATCAAGTTGGAATTCTGTCCCCCTCCCCCGAAATCGAGACCTGAACTATCTTTCATCTTGCAGAATCAAAAACATTTACAATGCTTCAATCTTTCCCCGATCTGTACATTATTATGGAAAAATTGTACAAATATTCACTAAACTCACCAGAGTAACCATTGTTACAGATAACTCAAAAAAAAGACAGGACAGATTTTTGTGAAAAACACTTCCTTGAAATCAAAAGACATTGCAACAGCCAATGAAAACTGTCACTATAAACCAAAACGCTCAATTTTTATTATATGTGACGCTGACGCTTCCATTTTTGATTTTGGAGTGGCAATAGAGCAGCTTGTAGTGGTCGACTCCGGGCAAATGCTTTCACGTCACCTTTTTAAAACTCCTATGAGGAATGTCATAGGGTCCATGAATTAGATTTTGTTGGTGTAGGATGTTCATTGAACATTTCAAAAAATAAATTTTGCGGACAACAATTCACAGTGGTCACAGATCAAAGAGCGACCTAATCAAATCTAAAAGGACACTGCTCAAATAAGTCAAATAGTAGCTTGTTACCTAATTGGGTTGATTACCTTTTTCCTGATCATTTTCAATAGAACGTTTGTGGAACGCAACGCTGAGGCTTTGTAGACTATTTTTAAGCAATTTTTTTCAACAAGCTGTAAAACTCTCTCTCGTGTTATGTCTGATATGACATTGTTGCAAAAATGCTACAAAAACAGATTGAACTACATTTGCACATAATTAGACACACATTCATCAGCAGCTCAAAACCAACACATTAATAGCGTTCAAAATGTTTGTATTAATTCTCTTAAAAACCGCGGATTATGTACGGTTTTGAAATTCTGTTTTTCACACAACAGCAAAAAGCTGCCCCAAAAACAACCAACTAACCAACGCAACCTTTTTATTTTTATATTCCAACTACCGGCAGACAAGCCACCCGTCCCTCGAAATCCTCTTCATTTAATTATTCGGTCGCGCATAATTAGCAGCACTGAAATGTTTTGCGAATCAGTTTATTAGCTGCACTAAAATGTTTTGAGAAAAACTCCTTAATATTCCAGAAGCGGCCTAGAAATTAGTCTCTCTCTCTCTCTCTCTCTCTCTCTCTCTCTCTCTCTCTCTTTCTCAACTTATTACTAAAAAAATTACAATCCCTTTAACTTCCAGTAAACTCAAATCAAAATCTTCTAAGCGACATAACATCAACTAAAAACTGAAGATGTACCCCAAGCGCAACAACAACCATCCCCCAGCAACGTGCTTCGCCTGGTGTTTCAACAGCATAAATTACGCTCCTAACTAATGCTCATTCAACCGACAACTAGCGCTCATTCTTTTGAAAATACAATTAACAAATTCCTCAGCGATACTGAAATTGTGTCATTAACGAATGAAGATTTTTTATTTATTACAATACACTATTGTTAACTGAGGAACAATGATGTCTGGTTCAAAGCGATAAACCCGTATACGTCCATAATAGAAGACGTTAGTTGTATGCTCGCGCTGTTTCTGCAAAAATAGCCATCCCAAATGTGTTCTGAGAATCCCTCAATGAAGATATACCTACAAGCCACTCAGGAACGAGGGTTATGATATCCCAGGTCTAGGTAGAGACCTACGAAAAGACAATGCGTGACTAAAATGCACTCTGAAAAGAACATACTCGACTCGATTCATTAGAGCTATTAGAAGATTTTAGCTGGACTTTAAGACATTCTGGACCTGTGCTCGACTTAGATTTTTTGCAAAAGAGTTTAGCTGGACCCACAATTTTACAAAAGACTTTGGCTCCACCAAGAATTTTGGCTAGACTTAAGCCATTGTCTTCAGCCATTGCCAAAATTGTGGCTCCTTTTTGTCGCTGGGACATAAAATTTTTGGTCAAGGAAAACAATGCAATCATTTTGCCCTGGTTTGCCAGCAACCAAAAAAGTCAGACTCTAACAACGACAGAAACTCTACAACATAATCTAACAACAAAAAACTTTCTACAAAAAACAAAATCTAAGCCTTCTCAATAGAACCATTTATAAAAAAATTATCAAATGCCAAACATTGACGCGTTAGTATACTCAATTTCACAACTTGAAATGATTGCTCGTCGCGCTAAAGCCATTTGTTTTTCGACCATCGACCATGAATACAATGATGGCTAGTTAAATTTGTACCCTAATGCAGCGAATCATTATGACTTGATCAAACCACAGGAGATTTAACTGACGCTTATCGTACCAAATTTGGCTCTCGCTTATCGTATCAAATGGAGATTTAACATCCGCTTTATCGTATCAATTCTGGACCAAATATTACGTATTGTTTTCTAGATGACAGTGTACTGGTGCGTAAAAGTGCTGCAGAAGAACAACTAAAAGTCTGTGAAATAATTTCTCAAAGAGTCCTTTTTGATAAGAGGGAGATTGACTAGCTGGGATATCATTTTCATCAAGTTGGAATTCTGTCCCCCTCCCCCAAAAGCGAGAAACTATCTTTCCTCCTGCAGAATCAAAAACATTTACAAGGTTCAACCATTTCCCCGATATGCACATTTTTATTCTAACAAATTCTAACAACAAAAATCTTTCTGCAAAAAATAAAACCTAAGTCTTCTCAAGAGAACCATTTATAAAAGCAATTATCAAATGTGAAACATTGAAGCATTAGAATACTCAATTGCACAACTTGAAATGATTGCACGTCGCACAAAAGCCATTTGTATTTCGACCATCGTTTATGGGTACAATGATGGATGGCTAGTTCGACTTATACCCTGATACAAAAAAATCATTATAACTTGATCAAACCAGAGGAGGTTTGACTGACGCTTATCGTATTAAATCCGAATTTTTTAGACTCAGACGCAGCAGCATTGAGAGAAATTCCAAAAGCATTGGTCTCAACATTGTTTGGACCAAAAAGCACGAATTATTTTCTATTATGCAAAAAATTTATGAATTTTGACTAAAATCACAAGACCAACCATTTTTAAAGATAACTGAAAAAACCGCTAGGACACTATTATCGTTTCCGATGTCTGTCACCCCATAGGATTTCCGAAGCTTCAATCTTTTGACAATTGTTGAGCCATGCATTTTTAATTGTTCGTTTCTAATCCTACGATCGCGTTCACTTTGAGCATATCCACTGTCGACTTCTTCCTCATAGATTGGTTCTTGTAGTAATGTTACATTTTCGGGGTTGCCTCCCGTAGAATGTCCAGCAAATTTACTTCTTTAGCTACGATTGCTGATTTTAGAATAATTCGCCATCTTTCCCAACTTAATGGGGTTCCATGGTTGATCTTTCCCAAAAAATTTATTTCCGAGTGGAGCGCGTTCTGTAGGCGCTGACTGCGCCATGTGATATCTTTGTAAATGAGTTTGCAATTGTATTGCTAGTACTATTTGAAACAGCTAAGTGGAATTTGCGGCACGAATCTGGTGCTTATGTTCTCAGATTTTCAAACTAGAGGTGGGAACCAGATGCAATTTCACTTCGAGAATTTGTTTTGGAAGACTGCTGCATTTCTTCTGATCATATACCTCGGACTGAAAACTAGAGGATGAGAAGAACAACTGATTTTGGTTAATAAAATGAGAAGAATGAAATGAGTAGAATTGGTTGATACGAACAAACGGAACAAAATCTTTTCAGACAGAGGTGAAATATCACCAAGTGAAAGCGGAAGCCATGGTTTATCATGCTTAAACAGATGGCGGTTAACAAGATTTAGTACACATTTGATTGATGTACAACATATCCGCCACTTTGAAAAATTTGATTGAGAGAAAGAGAATTGAGATCAAACTAAGAATATTTAAACGAATTAATTATAAAAGTGATTGTATATTAAATGAAACGTTTGCTAGTTATTTTAGATGAATATTGCTAGAGTTTTGCCTTTTCCCAGAATTATTTCCTAAACGTTGTTTCCTAAACGTTCGCTAGAGTTTCCTAAACGTTGAACAAGATCACAAACAAAACTGAGGATGCATTAGTAGTGAGTTTCAATTGAACTTAGTGAGTAGTGTTTGAGTAGCACAGAAACAAATTTACTGAAATTCTGAACTGAGATTAACTTGAAAGGTGTCACGATTGCATGACAAATTGAAAACATATTAAATTGATTAATATTGTATCACCAAACGTGAAAAAGTTAACTGAAATATAATGAACTGGAATTTTAAAAGATTTGTGAAATTTGAGATTTTGTTTATCACCTTCTGCAACGTTAGGAATAAAATGATATCTGATTCCCCTTATCAAATACGGACAGGCTTATCTCGCGTTCACAATCTGAGTAGTCATACTACGGTGGCGAATTTTTTTGGTCGAATACGTTGATTGGTGAGACTGACTACTGGGAGCTCGAGCTTGGTCTCTTCTGGCGGTTATTGTTAAGAGTCTTCTTGGATAATTATCGCAATCACAGAATTTTGGGTTCTGGTCCTTTGGCGCCAGAATTGTTTCAGACTCGCTCACAGAGCAAACTGATTTTCAAATCTACAGTAGACTGGTACCCTTCTATTGCGTTTACCGTAGATGGAGTGAGGATTGAGGAAGCTGCTGAAGTATTGGCAGTTGCTGTTTTTCTGCCGCGAGTGACAAGTGGCTGTGGTTTTATTGGTTTTATGTGCCCCCATCGCCTTAGACAAATTGCTATTAGCTGACGAGATTATCGTTTTGTCTATGTTTGTCATTTGTGTCCCCTCTATACTTCTTTTTCTGTTCCTTTGAATTTTGCGCTATTTTCTCTTCTGAAGTCTTCTCATAGGAAAGAAGGAGACGTTGAGCGCAATGCCAAAGTTGTGTGTTGCGTTCAGTTTTAGTCGGAAATTGGCGATGTCATTGCTCCTGACAGGAACTTCTGGAACTCCAGGCTCGTGTATCAAAGTAGTTGTGAGAGAAGTGCGTAGTACTGAGCTACCGGTTGCGAGAGTGTCCTAAAGTCCACGAAGGTCTTTCTTCGAGCGTTTCGTCACCTTCCAGGCAATGTGGGCATAAAAAACCAATAAAACCACAACCACTCGTCACTCGCGGCAGAAATGCAGCAACTGCCAATACTTCAACAGCTTCCTCAATCCGCACTCCATCTACATCCACGGGTAAATGCAATAGAAGGGCACCAGTCTACTGTAGATTTGAAAATACGTTTGCTCTGTGAGCGAGTCTGAAACAATTATGGCACCAAAGGTCCAAAACTGAAAATGTTGTGATTGCGACAATTATCCAAGAAGACTTCATACAATAACTGCCAGAAGAGACCAAATTCGAGCTCCCAGTAGATTAATTAAATTAGAGCATTGGAATTGTGCTGCGTTTGCATAGAGAGATATGAGCAATTGAGTGTTACGAGATTTTAAACTAGAAATCAACGTGGAAAAATTTATTTGTTGAGTATTAGTGGCACGTGTGGAATGTGTAGTATTTTACCGCATTAATGTGCTGTGATTGACAGTTTGGTGGTGCAGAAGTTGCATAAAATGCCGCACTTGCTAAACAAATGCGAGTAATTGTTGCAATGGCGATTTCCTCATCTTATTTGGTTGTAACATTTGCTTTTTGATTTGGTTTGCGAGAAATGTAATCTACCAGTCCCATTTTGCACCTGGTATGTGTTCAGTGTTAAAACTGAAGGGCAGTAATCAATCTACTGAGCGCAATGCCAAAGTTGTGTGTTGCGTTCAGTTTTAGTCCGAAATCGGCGATGTCATTGCTGCTGACAGGAACTCCTTGAACGACAGGCTCGTGTATCACAGTAGTTACGGGAGAAGTGCGTATTACTGTGCTACCGGTTGTGAGAGTGTCCCAAAGTCCACGAAGGTCTTTCTCCGAGCGTTTCGTCACCTTCCGGGCTATTTTGAGTTCTAGTGATTTTTCTGAGCGAGGAATGTGATTCGTTAGTTTGAGCTGAACATTAAGTCTCAATACACATTAATTTTGATTACAGTTGTTGTTTTGGCCTGCATCAACTTGAGCTCGGTTAAGGGCTTCATCGATCATAATGTCTGATATGTCACCCAAAAACTACCCGTTGTCAACTAAGTAGACTTGACTGGGACAGTGTAATTTTCTAAACAAAGATTCAATATGTGTCAAATTTAATTTTGTTGAATTTGGAATTGAACTTATATTACTTAGTGGTGTGATTGATTATTTTCATGTATATCTGTTATGTTTACTTGCTAATATCATTCAACCTAAGCCTCGTTTAATAGTTTGTATCAGTCGTTCTGCTAACCCAGTAGCTCAGTGATCATTTGCAGCTGCGATTATGATGTTGATATTTTTTGTTTGCAGAAATTCTAAACTTAATTTCCCATAAAGCATCTGGCTTGGTCTAAATGGATATTTCGTGGTACTCCAAGGATTTGGATGTATTCATCTAAAAATTGTCCAAAGTCGGAACCGTGTGTGCTACTGTTGGATATTTAGAAAAGCGGTCGATACATGCGAGAAAATGTATATCTTGACCTTTTGATTTGACCTTTTCAAATGGCCGCCAAAATCTATCTTGACTTCTTCATTGGGATCGAAACACTCTTTGTGAGGTTTCCAATGTGATGCAGGGATGGAGGGGTTCCAGTACCGCTTCTTGAATTGACTTAGGAATCGCCACGCATTCGTCAAGACAGACACACGCTGACCGAATGTGGAGATCGCGCCAGTAGGACTGTTGTAAGGGTTAAAATTTTTTTATGTTTGCTCGTCATTCTTGATTATACAACCCCAAACCTCTTTATCTACACGATCTTTAGTCGTAAGGACTGCTAGGAACATTTATTGAGGAGCTGCATCAGATTGTTTTTGAAGACCTCTTCTCTGGACAGCTCCAAATTAGGGTTGGTTGGTCTGTTATTGGATGAGTTGGTTGTACTAGCTTCAGATATCGGAATGGGTTAAATAGTCAGTCGTCCTGGGTTTCCAGAGGGAGTTTGAGGTGATTCAATTGTATTACTCATGTTGCTTAAATTAGAGCATTGGAATTGTGCTGTGTTTGCATAGAGAGATATGAGCAACTGAGTGTTACGAGATTTTAAACTAGAAAGCAACGTGGAAAAAATTATTAGAGTGTTAATGGCACGTGTGGAATGTGTAGTATTTTATCGCATTAATGTGATGTAATTGAAAGTTTGGTGGTGCGGAAGTTAAATAAATTGCCGCACTTGCTTCACAAATGCGGGTAACTGTTGCAATCGCAATTTCCTCATCCTATTTGGTTATAATTTTTGCTTTTTGATTTGGTTGACGAGAAATATAATCTACCAGTCCCGTTTTAGCACCTGGTATGTGTTTAGTGTTAAAATTGAAGGGTAATAATCGATCTACCAAACGTGTGGGGCGACTACTTTAAGATTTATTAGTCATGCCTTCTTTCAAAACAGATAGTGGTGCTCTGTAAACTGTACTGACAGTAAAAGCTTTTCAGAACAAAAAATATTTAAAGATTTCGACAGACCAAACTCTTCCTAAAATTTTTATTTCATTGACACTATAGCTTTCCTCATTGCTGTTAACCAAACGTGACGCGAATGCTTTTGCATGCCAACCTTTGTGATCGTTGTTCTTATTCAGCGCCTAAGCTTGCACGAGAAGCGTCGCATTTGATGTGCTTTTCCAAGTGTGGATCATAATGTGTGTTTAGGTAGTGTTTTCTTCTTGATTTTCAATGTGTTGAAAATGTGATTCTAGTTCTTTTGTTCTTTTTAGGAAGAGGACTTAATGGATGGCATAATAGTGATAGATTGGGTGTTTTTCCCAAATCATGTACTGATCCTAAGCACAAATGTAGTTGTTTAAAAATTTTTCGGAGTTGAAAGTTTTTGAATTGGTGATGTGTTTTACTTAGTTTTAAATAGTGGAGAGATATCGGACAGACTGAATTTGTAGCCTAACCATTCAATTCCTGTTTTGTCAAAATGGCATTTTGGCAAGTTATATCTAATTTCTCCTCATCAAATTTTTCAAGACATTGATTGACTGATTTCAGCTGATCCTCTTGAGATGCTTGACTAACGGCAATAATATTGTCAAGAAATTAATGTGTTTTTAATTCCGGCTAGAGTGTATTCTATCATTTTGAAATGCAGCTGGCCTTTAGGTATGAGAAAAAATACCCGTAATGAAGCCGTATATGCCTGAACATTTACCGCTTACAATATTGAAATTGCAATGGCGTTACTTTTCCGGGTATAAATTTTATTGACTTTAAGCGTACTTTAAATTTAGTGTGGAAAAAGTATGCTGTCTCGTTTAGTGCATTTGGGTTAATGTTTTGTTGATTAGTGTTCATTAATTTTTTAATATTGGACATCTGGCATTTAATTTTATGAATTGATTTGTTTAGAAGTTTAGAATCGAGAGCTAGTTTTAGTGGTTTATCTTGTTTAACTGTATTAAAAACAGATATAAAAGGTTTATAAGGACAATTATTATTTTTTATGATTTGTTTTTCATCTATTAATCCTTGAGTTGTGCATTAACTAATGATTGCAGGTGAATGGGTACTTGTCTACCTTTTTGACGGGTCGGAGTGAAATTTTTATGAAATGTTGATTTGACAGAGTGTTTGAAAGATTTACAAATGCGGCAGATGAAATCTGGAATATCAAGTGCTGTCTGTTGTTTGATTGGACATTAATTTTGATTAACATTTAGTATTTGTCTTGATTGATTTACAGAAAATTCTAGTCGACGGAACAGATCACGTCATATGATTGGACGGTGGCCGTCTTCTACGACTGTTACTTTACCATCGTTAATTACCAGTCATTGCACTTTATCGTGGTGTTAATGACACCAACTATCTTCATTGCGCCCTTAGAGATAGTTTTGCAAGGAAGTCTTGCAATCCCGACGGCTTTGTCCAGTAGCTATCTTTATTGTTAATAAGCACTGCTTTTGCTTGACGTTTCTGGATGATTTTACAGACGCTGCCTGAACCCACTAGAGCTTTAGTTTCCAGGTTTTCGGAAAGTACTTGCACATTGACTTGTTTGACTTCCTTGAGATTCTGTTCGACTCTGATAATTGCTACGGAAATGTCCTCGAGTTCATCGTAATCTTAGTTAGCATTGCAAAGATTAAGGTTTTTTCTAGCATATTGTCTATTTTTTTTGACTTGTTTGTCTACTGCTGAAGATGTCCCGACTTTGACGGCTTCAGATTTTAAGTGTTCTACGTTGTTAACTCTAGGTTTTGGTTTCATAGGGTTCTTTTGTTTACGGCAAACTTTTGCACTGCCTTAATTAATCCCACAATTTTTGCAAGTTTTTACTCGTGTTGGGGAATTTTGACAATGGCCAGTAGATCGAGTACAACCACAGTTGGGGCTAAGAGATGGTTTAAAATTGTTTCTATTCGTCCAGGGATTGTTCCACGATTTTTGAATGTTGTTTACTGATGGATTAGTGTTTGATTTTGATACAGTGTAACAAGAAGTTTTAAAATTTCAGTTGGTTATATTTCCCCATCTTGCATATTTGCAATGAATACGTCTCGTAAAATTGATTATTGTGGCTGCCAAGATCATAATTTAGAGACAATTCCCGCAATTATCCGTAATTTATTTTTGTTTTGTTCTCGTTTTAGTTTTTTTCTTCTCAGAAAAGTGCAGCAGTTGATGGTCATTTTCTTTTTTTTTTCTAAAGACGTTGTCGAGGATTTCCCGCAAATTTTTTGTGAATGTTTGGTCTATTTGAACAGTAGGTCCTGAGAAGCCTAAGAACCGTCGGCCTGCCGCCATTAGACTAAGATAGTTAAGGGATACGGCTTTCCTGTCACAACGTTTCCAAGCTCAGTCACCACATAGAATTCCCGCAGCTTCAATTTTTTTTTACTTTTGTTGAGTCATGCAATCTTTAATTGTTCGTTTATAATCATATGATCGCGTTCAATTTGAGCTATTGTTCACTATTGTGTCGATGTCTTCCTCGTATATTGTTTCTTGTAGTAGTATTACTTTTTTAGGGGTGGGCATGCCTCCCGTAGAAAGTCTATCGAAATTCCTTCCTCAGACGGTATTGCTGATTTTAGAATAATTTGCCATCTCTCCCAACTTAATGGTTGGTATTTCCCAAAATGTTTCATTTCCGTGTGCAGCGCATTCTGTAGGTCCTGACTGCGCCATGTGATATCTTTGTAATTGCGTTGGCAATTGCATTGCTAGTAATATTTGAAATAGCTAAGTTGGATTCCCGATTGTCAAAATTGAGGTGGAAACCCGATGAGATTTAATTTCGAGAACTTATCTTGGAATACCACTGTGTTTTTACTGATAATTTACTTCGGAATCAAAACTAGAGGGTGGGAAAAACAACTGAATTTGATAAATATTACGCAAAGAGTGAAATGAAAAAAAAGTGGGTGATATGAACAAACTGAGAACGGAGCTAAAATATCACCAAATAGTGGCATTCATAAATATATCATGAATAAACAGATGAAGGTTAACAAGATATAGTAGACATTTGATTGATGTACCACAGAGTCCTTAAATTAGATTTAGTTGGGGTAGGATGTTCGTTGAAGATTTCAAAAAACAAATATCGCGGACAACATTTTACAGGGGTCACAGATCAAAGAGCGACCTTATCAACACTAAAAGAACCATGCCCAAGTAAGTCAAATGATAGCTGGTTACCTAATTGGTTTGATTACTTTTTTCCTTATAGTTTTCAATAAAACTTTTGAGGAATGCAAAGCTGGGCTTTGTTCACTGTTTTCAACCATTTTTTCTCAACAAGCTGTAATGCTCTCGTGTTCTGTGTAGTGTGTCATTGTTGCAAAATTGAAACCAAAACGACTTAAACTACATTTGCCCATCATTAAAAACACCTTAATCAGCAATTCAAAACCAACATATTAATAGTGTTCCAAATAATTGTATTAATTCTATCAAAAAATGGGGGTTATATACGGATTTGAAATTTGTTCTTCGCTCAACAGCAAAAAATTACCTCATAGTCAGCCAACCAACGCAAACATGTTCATTTTTACATTACCGGTAAACAAGACACCCGCCCCTCAAAATCCTCTTCATTTAGTTATCCGGTCCCCCATAATTAGGAATACTAAAGTGTTTTGAGAATCACTTTATTAGCATTACAAAATTTTTTGATGAAATCCCCTTATTATTCCCAGAAGCTGTCTATAAATCAGTCCAGTCTTTCTCTTTCTCTCTCTCTCACACACACACTTTATTTCTCTCTCTCTCTCTCTCTTTCTCTTCATCTCTCTCTCTCTCTCTCTTTCTCGTCTTATTACTAAAAACTAACAATCCCTTTAACTTCGCGTAAACCTAAATCGAAATCTTCTAAACGACATAACAACATCTAAAAGTTAAAGATGTACCCCAAGCGCAACAACAACCATCCATCCAGCGTCGTGCTTCGCCTATGATACTTCAACAGCATAAATTACGCCCCTAACCGACAACTAGCGCTCCTTCTTTTGAAAATATAGTTCACGGAGTCCTCATCAATACTGTATTTGTGTCAATAACGAATAAAGATTTTTTAATTGTTGCAATAGACGATTGTTTACTGAAAAACATTGAAGTCTGGTTGAAAGCGAAAAACCCGGATACACCTTACTAATAGAAGACGTTGAATTTATGCTCGCGCTGTTTCCGCGTCTTTGCGAAAACAGCCATCCCGAATCCGTTTTGAGAATCTCTCAACAAAGACTTACCTACCAGCTACTCCGGAATGAGTGTTATGATATGCATGGCCGCTTTTTGCTTCTGTCAAGA
>NC_134479.1:14523981-14551481 GCF_964194025.1 Convolutriloba macropyga | reverse complement strand
GTCGGTTTCTGTCGGTTTCATCGGTTTTGCTTGTAAGAAGCGTCGGTTTTTGACGGTTTTTGTCGGTTTTGTCGAAATAGTCGGTTTTGCTTGTAAGAAGCGTCGATTTTCGCCGGTTTTTGTCGGTTTTTGTCGGTTTTGTCGAAATAGTCGGTATTGCTGTAAGGAGCGTCGGATTAAGTTCTCCTTGTCTTAAACAGATGAAAACCGACGCTTCGTACGTTTTAAACCGGTGAAAACCGAGGCTTCGTACGTTTTGAAACCGACGAAAATCGACGCTTCTTACGTTTTGAAACCGACGCTTCTTACGTTTTGAAACCGACGAAAACCGACGCTTCTTACGTTTTGAAACCGACGAAAACCGACGCTTCTTACGTTTTGAAACCGACGAAAACCGACGCTTCTTACGTTTTGAAACCGACGAAAACCGACGCTTCTTACGTTTTGAAACCGACGAAAACCGATGCTTCTTACGTTTTGAAACCGACGAAAACCGACGCTTCTTACGTTTAAATATCGACGAAAACCGATCAAACCGACGAAAAAAACGTAAGGGCTTTGATCGGTTTTGGCGAAGTAAAAGCGACGAAAACCGACGATTTCTTATGCTTGAATCCGACGAAATTCTCAACAAGGGTCCCCCACCCCCAATCTACTCGTTTGCACTCGATTCCCCACTAATCGAGCCTTTTCCAGTATTCTAACAGCTATATTTTTTGTCGCGTTATATATTTGTGTGATCTATTCTGTTTTGTCCCCCCCCCCCCCGCCCCCAGCTTAGTGGGCTTATATCTTTTACGACCCTCAGGCTCACATGCTATTTTTATACATAGTAACGTGCTGTATAACAATATATAATTTGTAACTGGAGGGGGGGGGGGGGCAGAATATTTGTCATTCGAGTACACAGAAACATTATCTTTATTTGATGCAGATATACTTGCAATGAGTTGGGAGAACGTCAACTTTCTGCTTAATCTTGGGGCCAGAGACGAAACATGGGGTACGAGAGCAAAGATCGTGTCTGCAGCATATGTCGTTTCTCAGTCACTCCGACACGCTTATGGTTTCGTGAATTCAATGCTACTTATCATTTTATTACGACCCTTTCAACAGCCGATAAAGGCGTGCTACAATAAAGCAAAACTGATCTGTCTCAACAGAGATTAGAGCGATGAAAAGAAGAAAAACAACTAAAAAATTCAAATAAACCATTGGAACAACTGGCGCTAGTGAAAATGGCAGGCGTACCAAAATATAGAAATTTTACTGCTGGCCAATCACAATTGAAAAAATAGGAATATTGTTTTCCGATTGGCTGATTGCTCAACAAATTCTCCATGTTTTAAAATAGGATATGTGTGCTAACGAGAAATTTCTCAGAAATCGCGATAAGCCAAAATAGAATAATTATACTTTGGGGGGGGGGGGGCGGGGGGGAAACTGGTCTCACGTTCGGTTGTGATAGATTCATATCAAGTCCCACGGGCCGCTGAGGCATGGCCATGGCCCGCGAGGCATGGACAGATGCGGTAAAAAATATAATCTAGCATTCGGCTTGTCCAATTTAGGCTAATTGAACGCATAGAGGTACAGTGCTTTGAATTTCTCGACCAAACACATTCGTTGAAATTTCTACACTTTGGTACGTCTATTTGTTAAGACGTCACCGGAACAACTGCTCCCTAGAGGAATGTCAATTTCCCGATAATTTTCTCATAAATATTCCCTCAATTCGTGATCGAAAATTTTCTTGCATTCCTTGGTCGGACCACCCTAGTCGAGAACAAAAGTTAATCTTGCAAGATCTTGCAAGAATCTTGCAAAAAAAAATTAATCTTGCAAGATCTTGCAAGACGGAGTTAATCTTGCAAGATCTTGCAAGACGGAGTTAATCTTGCAAGATCTTGCAAGATAAAGTTAATCTTGCAAGAATCCTGCAAGAATCTTGCAAGATTAACTTTTTTTGCCTTAAAAAATTCCCGTTTTCAAACTCCGAAAAGAAAAAATAAATTCATTTGAAAGAGAACATATCGTTGGTACGCTTTTGAATCAGAAACCGCGATTATTTTTTACTTGTGTTTTGATGAATTACGATGAAGTTTTGGCACATCCAGAGTTTTTTTGGGCTACTGATTGCAAAATTCTGACAGTGTTTGTTTTATTGTTAGTTTTGATTCATTATATTGCATTTTGCGAGAAATAAACGACTTGATAATTTTCTTCTTTTCAATGAGAAATGACTTTTGTTGCACTTTTCAGCAAACTTCATAACAATTACCTATCAGAAAAAACGTCCTTATAGTTGTATAATGAAATGCCTGGTCGCCAAAGGATTGTTATTGATAATTTGCAATGGTTTCTAAGAGTTTGTACAAAGATTCATTGAGTTTACTGAGCAAAAAAGAAGTGTTTTTTAAAAACAGGTTCTACAAGTTTTTCTTGAATATTATTCTTTTTTGGCACATCCAGAGTTTTCTGTGATACTAAACGCAAGGTACTGACGGAGCTTGTCTTGTTTTGAGTTTTGAGTTTGTTAAATTGCGTTTTGCAGGACTCAATAATTTTATTCTTTTCAAAGAAAATTGACTATTGTTGTATAATTTTTGCGAATTTCATAACAAATACATATTAGACAACACAAAAAACGATCCTTTTAGTTGTATCATGGGTTGACTGGGCCTTCAACGTTTGTCAGTAATAGTTTGCAATCGTTTCTAAGAGTTTATAGAAAGATTCAATGAGCTTAGTTAGCGAAAAAGTGAGTTCGTTATAAACAGGTTTTAAAAGTTTTTCCTGATTATGATGTATTTTTGGCACAACCAGAGTTTTCTATAATACTTAATGAAAAGTACTGACGGCGATTATCTTGTTTTTAATTCTGAGTCTAATAAATTGCGTTTTGTGCGACATGAACGGCTTAATAATTTACTTCATTTCAAAGAAAATTGACTGTTGTTGCATTTTTTTTTGCAAATTTAATAGCAATTACATATCGTGCAACAAGAAAAACGGTCTTTATAATTGTATAATGAAATGCCTGGTCGCAAAAAGATTGTTAGTGATAAATTGCAATGGTTTCTAAGATTTTGTAAAAAGATTCAGTGAGTTTACTGAGCAAAAAAGAAGTGTTTTTTAAAGACAGGTTCTACAAGTTTTTCTTGAATATTATTCTTTTTTGGCAATTCCAGAGTTTTCTGTGATACTAAACGCAAGGTACTGACGGAACTTGTCTTTTTTTGAGTTTTGAGTTTGTTAAATTGCGTTTTGCAGGACTCAATAATTTTATTCTTTTCAAAGAAAATTGACTATTGTTGTATAATTTTTGCGATTTTCATAACAAATACATATTAGACAACACAAAAAACGGTCCTTTTAGTTGTAACATGGATTGACTGGGCCTTCAACGTTTGCCAGTAATAGTGTGCAATCGTTTCTAAGAGTTTATAGAAAGATTCAATGAGCTTAGTTAGCAAAAAAAAAGTGAGTCCATTATAAACAGGTTTTACAAGTTTTTCTTGATTGTGATGTATTTTTGGCACAACCAGAGTTTTCTGTAATACTTAATGCAAAGTACTGACGGCGATTATCTTTTTTTTAATTCTGAGTCTAATAAATTGCGTTTTGTGCGACATGAACGGCTCAATAATTTACTTAGATTCAAAGAAAATTGACTGTTGTTGCATTTTTTTTTGCAAATTTCATAGCAATTGCATATCATGCAACAAGAAAAACGGTCTTTATAGTTGTATAATGGAATGCCTGGTCGCCAAAGGATTGTTAGTGATAATTTGCAATAGTTTCTAAGAGTTTGTAGAAAGATGCAATGAGTTTATTGAGCAAAAAAGAACTGTTTTTTTTTATAAACAGATTATACAAACTTTTCTTGAATATTATTCTTTTTTGACACATCCAGAGTTTTCTGTGATATTAAATGCAAGGTACTGACGTTGTCGGTCTTGTTTTGATCTTTGAGTTTATTGAATTGCGTTTTGTGTGACATAAAGGACTCAATAACTTTATTCTTTTCAAAGAAAATTGACTATTATTGTATTTTTTTTGCAAATTTCATAACAATTACATACTAGACAACACGGAAAAAGGTCCTTTTAGTTGTATCATGGATTGACTGGGCCTTCAACGTTTGCCAGTGATAATTTGAAAACGTTTCCAAGACTTTATAGAAAGATTCAATGAGTTTAGTTAGCAAAAGAAAGTGGTTTCGTTATAAACAGGTTTTACAAGTTTTTCTTGATTATGATGTATTTTTGGAACATCCAGAGTTTTCTGTAATAACTAATGCAAGTTACTGACGGCGTTTGTTTTTTTGTCAGTTCTGAGTCCAATATATTGCGTTTTCTGCGACATAAACGGCTCAATAATTTACTTCATTTCAAAGAAAATTGAATTTTGTTGCGTTTTTTAAGCAAATTTGTTAACAGTTACTTATCAGACACCAACAAAAATGGTCCTGTTAGTTATACTATCAATTGTCGGGGCCTTTATTGTTTGTCAGTGATAATTTGCAAAGGTTTATAAGAATTTATAGCAACATTCAATGATTTTTTGAGCGGAAAGAAGTGTTTTCTTTATAAACAGGTTTTACACGTTTTTGTTGATTTCAAAACGTTTTTGGCATATCCAGAGTTTGTTGTGATACTAAGTGCAAAATTTTGATGTTGTTACTCCAACGTTCAGTTTTTAGTTTGTTTAATTGCGTGTTGTGCGATATAAACGACAAAATAACTTTCTTTTTTTTTCAAAATAAAATTCACTTTTGTTGCACTTTTTAGCAATTTTCATGACAAATACCTTAATAGCAACATTAAAAACGGTTCTTTTAAGAGCATTATGAACTTGTTGAGCACCTAGTGTTCTTCAGTGATAATTTGCAATGGTTTCTAAGAGTTTATTGTAGGGTTCAATGACTTTGTTCTTCAAAAAAGTAGGTTTTCATTATAAACAATTCTTACAGGTGTTTCTTGATTACGGTGAATTTTTGGCCTATCCAGTGTTGTTTGCTTCATTACGAGCAAGGTTTTAGTGGCATTTATGCCCTTTTAAGTTCTTAGTTCACTAATTTTTGTTTGGTGCGAAATCCATCAAGATTGCTGTTATGGTGTTTTCACTTGTAGGTAGCGAAACTAGATTTTGCCTTTATCCCGAGTTGGGAAGAGTTTCCCAACGCGGGATAAAGGTTGTTTGGTGTCAAAAACTCAGTAGCAAACGTTGTATCAGCCAGGAAGTGAAGCTACATATCTCTGAACTCTGTTTTCAGCAAAAGAAAGGCCCCTATACCAAATTTCGCCTCAAGAATTCGTGTTCGAAAAAATTGCTTTTGTTAATTACTCACTAACCCCTGAACCAAATTGTACGGGGTTGGTGGCATTCGAATTTCCCTTAGCACCCCTTTAAACCCTTAGCAGAGGTCATATACAAGCACTGGCTAGTTGGGTTTTTATTGAAGTGCAAATTTGGGGCTTGGGCCAGAGGCATGATTGTGCAGGGGCGTGAAAATTCGATACCCTAAAAAAGTGATATTTGTTGACATATTATAGTGATTTAGACGCCTCATTATCTCTAGAGTTCGAATATATATATAGTTTTATATACGTTTTCCGGGATCTACAGGATGAATTTTGACTCTGCAGGGGTTGTACCCGGCCATATTGGGGTCGGGTTACAAAACACTAATTTTCGAATTTCTCCGTGTGTAGTAGAGCAATTTTGGTTCCGTTTTTTGGGTTAAGCCTGTTTTGAACAGTAGTTTCAGATTAAGGGGGTCCCCTATAGTGTTTTCCGTAGGAATGTTGAAAATTTGGCCGGTACATGCACCCCCACATTTTGTCCCAAATTGACATCGCTGTTGCTGTACAGGTGTGTAAAACCGGTTATAAGTGTTGTTATAACGCTGTTTTATGGTGGTATAGACCCATTGGAATGTCTCCTAGGATTTGCTAGGGTGCCAGGAAGCTACGTGTAAGATTTCAAAAAAAAATGGGGCATTTGGTGAACCCCCCATTTTGACCCTATTTGGCCCCACTACAGCTGTGCAGAGGTGTAAAATTAGTTATAAATGTTGTTATAACCTTGTATTATGCTGTATTAGACCCAGTTCGATGTCTCCTAGGTTGTGTCAAAGTTTCAGCGAGCCATGTCAAAGATTTATTGAAAAAAAAGTGTGTATCCATGACCGCACCCATTTTGGCCCTATAGGGCCAAATTTCACTCTACAGGGTAGTAAAACCGCTTAAAAAGGTTGTTACGATGTTATATAATGGTGTATTAGACCCAGTTTGATGTCTCCTAGGTTGTGTCAAAGTTTCAGCGAGCCATGTCAAAGATTTATTGAAAAAAAAGTGTGTATCAATGACCGCACCCATTTTGGCCCTATAGGGCCAAATTCACCTGTACAGGGTAGTAAAACTGCCTAAAAAGGTTGTTCCGATGTTATATAATGGTGTACTAGACCCAGTTTGTTGTCTGCTAGGTTGTGTCAAAATTTCAGGGTGCTACGTGCAAGATTTCGTGGGAAAAAAGTGTGTTTCTGTGACCCCCCCCACCATTTTGGCCCTATAGAGACATATACCCCTGTGCAAGGTTGTAAAACTACTTAAAAGTGTTGTACCAATGTTATATTGTGCTATAATAGACCCAGTATGGGTCTTCCAAGGTCATGTCAAAGTGTCATTGCGACAGGATTACAGGTTGTTGAAAACATGACAATAACGGATACCGCCCATTTTCGGGCCATGACGTGCGCCCGAAATTTTCATTTTGTGTCTTTTCATAACCACCTCAGTCAAAATATTAACATAAATAAGCGAGTTAATGTCTCTTAATTTGACGCTGGCTAACAGTAACTCCTATGCTTGATGTGATACTCATGAAGTATTGTTTTCAGATCTCTCTGTTTTAATCCTTCAAGTATTCTACCCAGACAACATCAGCCAGACAACATCAACCTTGTTCTAAATCAGGTAAAAAAGCAGTGATCTATCCTCTAGCTGTTTACTCACTTACGTAGGTTTTCTGCGTTCCAAGTGGTGCGCTCTCGTTGATGCTGATCAAAGAATCGGTATAGTGAAGTCAAAATTTTACTTAATTGCCTCTCTCAATTTTGACAATCGTTATCTTAAACATAGACACTGCTGGTTTTTTATTGTCTTTGACCAGCACTGATGTGCCTAGAGTGGCTGGCTGTGATGCCGAGAAGGTCATTAGGTCTAACGGCTTGCGTACAAGATGCGTCCTTTGAAAGAGAATCTTCCAACAAAATTTCGGTTGTCTTTTTTGTGTTTTTACTCTTATCTTTTGAACCAATCTTATCAGTAGACTATTTTCTAACTTACCAACTATAAGGCAGCAAGGCAGTGAGGGCATGAGTAGAATGCAGGGTAAACACTAAGCCCCTAGCAAATGCTTGGGGTGAACAAACAAAATTAACAATGTCAACTGGAAACAAATTTTCTCCTTGATCTTTTAATCGCATTGTGTCTTAGTCTTCATCATCCCATAGTCTCTGCTACTTTCACAGTGATATTTCTAACGTCAGCCACAGGACTGACGGTAGAGTTATTACTATGAAAGTAGCAGAGACTCGGGGATGAGGAAGACTAAGAGACAGTGCGATTAAAAGATCAAGGAGAAAATTTGTTTCCAGTTGACATTGTTAATTTTGTTTGTTCACCCCAAGCATTTGCTAGGGGCTTAGTGTTTACCCTGCATTCTACTCATGCCCTCACTACCTTGCTGTCTTATACTTGGTCAGTTAGAAAATAGTCTACTGATAAGATTGGTTCAAAAGATAAGAGTAAAAACACAAAAATGACAACCGAAAATTTGTTGGAAGACTTTTCTTTCAAAGGAGGCATCTTGTACGCAACCCGTCAGACCTAATGACCTTCTCGGCATCATAGCCAGCCAGTCTAGGCACATCAGTGCTGGCCAAAGACAAGAAACAGCCAGCAGTGTCTATGTTTAAGATAACGCTTGTCAGAATTGAGAGAGGCAATCAAGTAAAATTTTGACTTCAATATACCGATACTCTGAGCAGTATCCACGAAAATGGACGTTTTTGTGTATATACATGAAAAGGGCCATGTAAATATTAGCAAAATAAAAAAATCTATGAGCTCTGTCAGGGACACATAGATTTGTGGTTTAAATAAATTTTCTGATAATTTACACATTATCTGTAACCATTAAAACTGCCTTCTTCAGTTTTATCTCTTATTTTTCATTGTTCCAGCCAGCATAAAAATGAGGTAAATATGGCTTTGAGTTTGAACCCGTAGATTGCTAGGACAAATTTTCTTCCTCCAACATAGATTGATATTTGAAAATTTTCTCCTAGATATGAGTTCTTCCCAACCAAAAAGATCATCGAGAGTGCAAGAGAACCTGGCAAAAAAAGCCACGGAAGTTACGGAAATTCCATTTGATTGGCTCTTCTTGTTCTATTTCGAATGCGATGGAACGTTCAGTCGGGTAAGACCTGATAGCCCACGTTGGCCTTATGGTTTCAGTAATGATGCCAAGATTTCACTGAACAAAGGCGATATAGTTAAGATCAAGTGTGGCCCTGAAAACATTCCCCTGGATGGTGAGTTCAAGATGGTTGGTACTGAAAAGAAGATTAACTTCGTTATGAGTAATATGTGTGTGAAAAAGAACGATGGAATAAACGTTAGCCGTTTGAATGCGAGCGACATCGTCAAAAACTACAATAAACGGAATCTCCCTGAAGATGATGATGATAATAATTGCTTTGAGAGAGAGGGTCGGAGCCCCGAAATTGGATCGCAGACTGCTAAGAAAACCAAATTGTTCCCTGAGTTTGATGATCCAGAAATTGCTGATGAACCGAAAATTGAATGTGCTCTAATGGAAGAACTCCTGGACTACCGTCAGGCAAAAAACAAAAACTCACAAGCTGCAACATCTTCGGGTCCTTCAAGTAGTTCAGATAAGGTTATTGCTTCTGTTTCTTAAGAATCGTGCTTGAAAATATAATGAATCCGGCGCTCTGTCAGGGACGTCGGAAAATCAGTTGAACTTTGAGTTCCTTTATGTTAACTCTACTAATCATAGTCGCAAGAAAGAATCCCATTCCTAGTTTTTCAAAACTTGCATTAACTCTATAGTTGACTCATAATTACAATGACTGGGTAATACCTAGGATTGTTGACTTATTCGAAAATGTGGTTTTTACTAGAGCTGACGGATATTCAGACGCAAAGGTCATTAAACGTTTTTTTCAAACATAAAATTAAAACTTTGAAACTGCCTAACTTTGTTTCATAGTGATATTTTTTTGTAGGATGCTACTTGGGAACAATTTCGTCACTTAATGGGCCGAATTGGATCTCGTCTAGACGCTGGAAACGAAATTGCTCGTCAATTCATGACTTTCGCCAAAAAGGCGATGGACGAAATAAATCGCCTGCATGAAAATTCGCAGTCTAATAGGACTGACGGGGTCGTTGGCGAGGAAGTTGATGTTGAGGGCGATAGTGAGGAGTTCCTGTGGAGCGGAAAAAACTTGCTAAGTCTTCCCGGTAGTACTCCAAGAGAGCGTGCTATCAATATTGCAAATTGCTTGTGGTCCGAAGAGGAGAGACGGTTGCTCTGTATCGATCCGAGGAAAGCTCTAACCGGGAACAGAAAACCTGCAGACAAAGAGCGGACTGAGGTTTTCCATGAAGTGATGAAGAAAGTTTTCGGGGCCAACTTTACTGTCCAGAAATACCGAGATGTATTGAAATACGTAAATCAACAGGGCGTAGATTTGCAGAAAAAACAAAAAGCTGAGAAAGAAAACGTTCGCGCTGACGAAAATACCAACCAGTAGTTAAAATAAAGCCGGTGCTCTGTCAGGGACACGCGGTCTTGCGTTAAACAATGTTGAAACTACATTTAACTGCTGCTGTACTTTTTAATTGCTCGCAAGCAAAGTTTGTAGCGATTATTTTAGTCCTGAGGGCTTTTTGCGATTCTTTGTTTGAACAGTTTTTGTCTTTTAAAATTTCGTCTTTTGTCTTTTAAAGTGTCTTAAAATACGTGTCCGAAAGTAAGCTAAACAGGTAAAGGCATGAGTGCAATAACATCCCTTAGAACCTTACGGCTCATTGTTCTCTAAGTATCTAAGATACTTCTCTTAGTAACTTAAATTACTTTTAACTGTTGCTTTACTTTTTAAATGCTCGAAAGCGAAGTCTGTAGCGATTATATTATTCCTGCGGCCTTTTTTATGCATTTTTTGGTTCGATATTATTTGTCGTTTAAATTTTCCTCTTTTGTCTTTTGAAGTTTTTCAAAACTCGTTTCCAAGAGCAAGCTATACAAATAAAGGCAAAAGGACATTAACATCTCTGAACCTTGCGGCTCACTGGTCTCCAAGTATCTAAGAGTCTTCTTTAAGTAACTTTAATTAGTTTTAACTGTTGCGTTACTTTTAAAAGCTCGCAAGGAATATTTGTAGCAATTATATTAGTCCTTCGGTCTTTTTTATGCAATTTTATGGTTGAACATTTTTTGTATTTTAATATTACCTCTCTTGTCGTTCAAAGAACGTTACGGCTCACTGGTCTTTATGTTTCTATGAAAGCGACTTTTTATTTGAGAGCAATTGTTCTGACGTTATTCGGTTATGTTTAACTTATTTGGTTCTCTTCACTGTGTATTTGGAAAGAGATTTATATAATAATTAAGACAGGGGAAACGATGGTTTTTGATGAGTGTTGAGTGATATGATTAGGATTTTAAAAATACGCCTATTTGTATAACAGCTGAGAATTGATTTTCAGATATGAATCAGAAAACCATAAGTGAGAGTAAGAGTCATCGAGAGTTTTCAGTACCCCAAAGTAAATTTAAAGTGAGCAAAAAAGGAGTCGAGGGCCTAAAGATTTTGGAAGAAGCCTTGAGAAGGACTAATAAAACGGAGGTGAAAGCCCGCAACCAGATGCTCTGGATATCAAAAACGTTGCGCCAAATTGTAAGTTCACTTGGATGTTTACTATCAATAAATTGGATATTCATTTGGTTTTTAAAATGTGTCTTAGAATGCAAAAGAAGTTGAGAAAAGGAGAGATTTGCAATCGGTGCCTCTTATTTACAACGGAATCAATCTCCTCTCGTTCACTGGCGCCCGAGACGATTATGAGGGATACGGGAGGTTCCTCGCCAGGTCACTCTTTACCAAAGAGGAAAGAGTAAAATTTTGTTGGTTTTCCCAAAGGACAACAAGGGAAGGTCGATTGGCGGCTCCTGAGGAAGAAGAAAATTATTTTCGGGGTAAACTTTTTATTAAGTTTTTGATCCTCTTCTAATTTATAAAGAGAATTTTTTCAAATGACAAGTTCATGCGTGTTTGTTTCATTTCATAACTATTGAGTTTCCTTTACACTTGAATTGTGGTTCCTAGTTTCATTGACCGGACTATTTATTTCTATGGAGGGAATTATCTTGTTTCAGAAGCGGTTCGAAGATTTTGCGGTGACAGTTTGTACGCGCTCAGAAGGGTCAAAGATGCCGCCAACGTTCTAGGTCTTCGAGAGAAGAACGAGCGATTAGAGAATTGATTTTGCTGTTTCTCAAACTATCATTGTATGCAGTGAATTTGGTACTCAAGTTAATAAACATAGCTAGTGCTCTGTCAGGGACGCTGGCCAGTTCAACTAATTTTACGTTTACTGTAAGTTTTTGCAATTTCTCAATAAAGATCTCTTTGAAGACATTCATGCTTCTTTTTTGTGTTTACCTCTTTAATTTTTTTTAACTTTGGCGCTGCAAATGTTCATATCGTTCGGGCAAATTAGTTGACTTTCAGAAAAATGTCCCGAGATTTGGAAAATTTGTATCAAACCACCGGTAGAAATTTCTCGAAATTGGCTTTGACTTGGAAAATGTTAGCAAAAATTGATGCAAAACTTACAGACAGGTGGATAGATTGTGAAGATAAAAAGAGTCATAAAATTGTCGTTGATGATTTGTTGCCGGAAAATGAAGTAAACTTCGAGGTGAGTCGATTTCTTGGCAATGAGTACCGCAAGAGTCTGGAGTCAGTGAGCTACGAACCTGTTAGTTACCTTCCTAGTGATTCTGTTTTGCAGCTGGGGATGTTTGCTAAAAACGACATAACAAAGGGTAGCGTAATAGAGGGCGTTGTTGGTGTGTTGGCTGAAATTAGGGATGATGAAGTCATTGCAGGCCTTAATGATGTATCCATTCTTTGTAGTAGGTTAAGGGATATGCAATGGTTAATGCTCGGCCCCATTTCCTTCGTTAACGCGTCATGCAAATCAGACATTGAGTATCGTCAAAAGGGTAGAATTGTTTATTGTGTTGCAATAAAAGACATTTCAATGGGGCAAAAGTTAACAGCTTTCTACTATAGGCATTTTTTGGCATGTTTAACGTTGATTGTTTGTGTCCACACAAATCTGAGCACGGGGATCCGTTTCCGACAGCACCCAAGGACGCAAAAAAGCGAAAACTGATCGGTCCACAGGAAGCTGTTGGAACTCCGCCAAGAGGTAATGTAACTATACTAAACTTAGAAACCCCTCTCAGGAAAATTTTTATCGAAAGATTACCAACAAGACGTGCTTTGTATGATCTATCAAATAGTTCTAGCAATAATAAAGATGATTGTGAAGAACAATACGTTTCATATGATTCTGTATTTGGTGAAATTGATGCTGTTTTAAGTCCAATCAAAATGAGCACCCCTTTGAATTCACAGCAATTTGCTTTATCAATGTCGCCTGTTGAACCAAATGATAATCAAACCGATGAACCATTGCTTGAACCGACAGATATTGTTTGTTCTACTCTTGTTTGCTTGCAAGATTTGGAAACTGAAGAAATCGAAAACACAACTGACAATGTTGAACCTTTTGCTCTGTTTCAGGAAGACGGGACACCTCTTTTTTTGGCGCCAGCTCAACTACTGAAAGCTTTCTAAAGGAGTTTGATGGAATATGTGATAAGCATAAATTATCAAAGAATTCTCGACAAGACTTTTTAAAGTTGTTTTGCAAAGCATTACCAGTTCCAAATAATCTATTCTCTAAGCTAGCTGTTCTTTTTTTGCCGGATATTGTTACAACAGTTTTTGGGGATGCTAAGTTTTGTACAGTGGACATTAGGACTCAGATGGAAAAAATTTTGGCCAAAAATTCCGCTAAGATAGTTATGTCTTGGAGCCAAAACTGCTCTTGGGCAACCCGTTGGGATCAGATTAAACCTAATGAAGTGCAGATTGTTTCAAACGTAGATAGTGCTCCTGTATTTAAGTCTTCAAAACTTTCAGTTTGGCCTATTTGGGTTCAAATCTTTAACCTTCCACCTAAATTGAGAAGTGCGTTTTCCAATTTAATGCTGTTAGGACTCTGGCACGGCAAATCGAAGCCAGATTTCAAAAAACTACTTCCTGCTCTGGTTTTTGAACTTGAATCTCTGCGAGACGCAAACCTTGTCATTGAAGGGTTAGGGCCCATTAAGTTTAGAGTGCGATCGATTGTTGCGGATATGCCAGCCACAGCTTGCGTCCTTTGTATGATCCAGTTTAACGGATATTCATCTTGCCCTCATTGCTATATAAATGGTTTCTCCAGTAACCGAAGAATGTTATTTTCATGTAAAAAGTTATTTAAGCTCAGAGAAAATCTTGACTTTAAAGCTTGCGGCTGGTATGCTGATCGAACAAACGAAATGAAATGCGGTGTTAAGTCTTCTACCCCTCTTAACAGTTTAATGTCTTTACACTGGGACTGTCCAATTGATCCTATGCATCAGATTTTTTTTGGGTACTGGAAAAATTTCGACAAAAATGATGATTTCATTGTTAAAAGGAGAGACCTTGATGGCAGCAGAAAATTTGATCAAGAAATTAAAAGTGCCGTTTGATGTAAAACATAAACCCAAAGCCTTAAGTGAATTAAGTTTTTGGAAGGCGTTCGATTTTAAATTGTTTTTTTTTTTCATAGCGGTCCTCTAATTTTTCGACAGCTTCCCGTGCCTAAAAGATTTTTGCAGAGTTTTTGTTTGCTAAGTGTAGCGGTCAGACTTCTTTCGGACATCATTATAGATGACACAAAAATTGAATGCGCAGAAAACTTAATTCACGACTTTTTCAAAATTTCGTAGAGTTGTACGATGAAAAATCTCAATCCTTCAATTTCCACACAATGCGGCATCTCGGCGAACAAGTAAGGCGTAATGGACCGCTGTGGCTTTTTTCAGCCTTTTGTTTTGAGTCAGCGAACCACAATTTGCTTAGTGCAGTCCAGGGTACCATCAAGGAACCAGAAATTATAATTGAGCTTTTTGTAAAACATCAAGCAGCTACAAGTTCTGCAATAGTTGAGAGCACAGAAAAATGTTTAAAAGGTTTGACAGATGTTGACGCGGAAGTAAAACTATTCTGCGAAAAATTTGGTGTTAAGTTTTTTTTCTCTAGGTTTGTTAGCTCGGATGGTCAATGCTTTGCATCTCTTTCGTATTCTAGACTAGGCGATAATCTGGGAGACTGCTTGTTTCAATTAAAAGACGGGAGATTTTTTCGCGTTAGCGTTTTTTTTTCAAACTCTGATGGTAATTTTGCTGTTGGCAAATCCGCCAAAGTCGTTAAAGAACTCTTTTTTGATGAGAAAATACCAAATTGTGGTTTTTTTATGAGTTGTTTGGCCTTGGACCCTTGGAAAAAATCAGTGCTTCCGACCTTTGCTATAAGTCTGTGTTTTTGGTCAAAAAAATTTTTTGGTATTAAGTTTAATGAGGGAAGGATTTGAGCATAATTAGGAGGAAGAAACTTTGTCATTTTGTTTATTGTCTTGTTCTTGTAACATTGAAACAACTGAAAAACTTGTACTGTAAAAATTAAGAAACTCCGCTGACAGGGCCAGTCTGTAGACTCAACTTTTTATGACATACATATATTTCTCCTGTTTCAGTCAAACGTCAACATTCGTAATTGTCGGGGACTCGAATCTAGTCCGTCTCGAGGACCAAGTTTACCAAGACGAATTACTATCAAAACATAAAATAACACTACATTGCAAGCCAGGGTTTAGGGCGGCGCATCTTGAAGCAGAAGATGTGGTGATCTGCTCTCAATTTGACTGCTGCATTTTGTTCTTGGGCAATAATGACATCTCAAGGCACCCGACTAAACGCTGGATAATTCCACAACCCCCCCTCAAAACTGCTGCCAGGCTTTGTGGCTTTGCTAAGCTTCTCATGGAAAAGGGTGTAAAAGTAAAAATTGTCGGTCTACTCCCGCGGCCCGATGTTTCCTATGAGCTGGTCAAGGAAACAAATTGGTATATGCAAAACTTTTGTGGCTCCTCATATGTCGGGCCCCGAAAAATCCACCACAACCACTTCCTTGTACCCGGTCGACGTGATTTAGCTCACTTAAACTTTGATGGACGAAAGAGGGTTTTATCGTTCTTTCTACGAATCTGTGAAACCCGAATGTGAAAACACTAGCTGCTTTCCTTGTATTCCAAACACTTGAGAAAAAGTATTTATGTTGTTGATTTTTATTCAACTTTAATTGAATTTTTCTCGTGCATCCGTTACATCACGTTTAAGTTAATTATGTTAATTGTTTCAAAGAATAAAAAAAAACAAAAAGACCAAAAAGCCAAAAAAAAACGAAAAAAGATTTAAAAGGCAAAAAAAATTTGATGTTCCAGTACTCTAGACAGCCAAAAAAGTTCTGCCTTACGTTGAAAAATTTAGCAATTTCAATAAAAAAATTTCAAAAAAACAAAAAAAAAGTAACCAAAACAAAAAAGATGTGGAAATATTATAACCAGATATTTTATTTACTTTGCCCAAAAGATGTTAAAAAAGTATTTACTCTAGAAAAAAGAAAGAAAAAAGTGAGAATCAAAACTTATGTAATATTGAAAACAAAAATTTTCCGCAAACTTGGCTGTACTGTTGTCGTAAAAGCTGTCTTTTAGTATTTTAAAAAGTGAAAAATAGGATCCTTGATAAAAAAAAATTCCGTTACATCACGTTTATGTTAATTATGTTAATTGTTTCAAAAAATCAAAAAATAAACAAATAGACGAAAAAGCCAAAAAAGGAAAAAAAGGTTTAAAAGGCAAAAAAATTGATGTTCCAGTGCTCTGGACAGCCATAAAAGTTCTGCCTTACGTTGAAAAATTTAGCAATTTCAATAAAAAAAACAAAAAAGTAACCAAAACAAAAAAGATGTGGAAATATTATAACCAGATATTTTATTTACTTTGCCCAAAAGATGTTAAAAAAGTATTTACTCAAGAAAAATGAAAGAAAGAAGCGAGAATCAAAACTTATGTAATATTGAAAACAAAAATTTTCCGCAAACTTGGCTGTACTGTTGTCGTAAAAGCTGTCTTTTAGTATTTTAAAAAGTGAAAAAATAGGATCCTTGATAAAAAAAATTCCGTTACATCACGTTTAAGTTAATTATGTTAATTGTTTCAAAAAATCAAAAAATAAACAAATAGACGAAAAAGCCAAAAAAGGAAAAAAAGGTTTAAAAGGCAAAAAAATTGATGTTCCAGTGCTCTGGACAGCCATAAAAGTTCTGCCTTACGTTGAAAAATTTAGCAATTTCAATAAAAAAAACAAAAAAGTAACCAAAACAAAAAAGATGTGGAAATATTATAACCAGATATTTTATTTACTTTGCCCAAAAGATGTTAAAAAAGTATTTACTCTAGAAAAAAGAAAGAAAAAAGTGAGAATCAAAACTTATGTAATATTGAAAACAAAAATTTTCCGCAAACTTGGCTGTACTGTTGTCGTAAAAGCTGTCTTTTAGTATTTTAAAAAGTGAAAAAATAGGGTCCTTGATAAAAAAAAAATCCGTTACATCACGTTTATGTTAATTATGTTAATTGTTTCAAAAAATCAAAAAATAAACAAATAGACGAAAAAGCCAAAAAAGGAAAAAAAGGTTTAAAAGGCAAAAAAATTGATGTTCCAGTGCTCTGGACAGCCATAAAAGTTCTGCCTTACGTTGAAAAATTTAGCAATTTCAATAAAAAAAACAAAAAAGTAACCAAAACAAAAAAGATGTGGAAATATTATAACCAGATATTTTATTTACTTTGCCCAAAAGATGTTAAAAAAGTATTTACTCTAGAAAAAAGAAAGAAAAAAGTGAGAATCAAAACTTATGTAATATTGAAAACAAAAATTTTCCGCAAACTTGGCTGTACTGTTGTCGTAAAAGCTGTCTTTTAGTATTTTAAAAAGTGAAAAATAGGATCCTTGATAAAAAAAAATTCCGTTACATCACGTTTATGTTAATTATGTTAATTGTTTCAAAAAATCAAAAAAAAAACAAATAGACGAAAAAGCCAAAAAAGGAAAAAAGATTTAAAAGGCAAAAAAATTTATGTTCCAGTACTCTAGACAGCCATAAAAGTTCTGCCTTACGTTGAAAAATTTAGCAATTTCAATAAAAAAATTTCAAAAAAACAAAAAAAAGTAACCAAAACAAAAAAGATGTGGAAATATTATAACCAGATATTTTATTTACTTTGCCCAAAAGATGTTAAAAAAGTATTTACTCTAGAAAAAAGAAAGAAAGAAGCGAGAATCAATACTTATGTAATATTGAAAACAAAAGTTTTCCCCAAACTTGGCAGTACTGTTGTCGTAAAAGCTGTCTTTTAGTTTTTTAAAAAGTGAAAAAATAGGATCCTTGATAAAAAAAATTCCGTTACATCACGTTTACGTTAATTATGTTAATTGTTTCAAAAAATCAAAAAAAAAAAACAAAAAGAGGAAAAAGCCAAAAAAGGAAAAAAGATTTAAAAGGCAAAAAAACTGATGTTCCAGTGCTCTAGACAGCCATAAAAGTTCTGCCTTACGTTGAAAAACTGAGCGGAAAAATAGAAATTTTAAATTAAGATAAGAAAAAAAATGTGCTCTGTCAGGGACACACAAAAAAAAGCTTCATAAATTTGATAAAATTTTTCCTCTGCCGGGCTTTGCTGTTTGTCACAACGGTGAAGGAGTGCCGTCTTCCTGAACAGAGAAAAAATTGATTAATACTGGATAATAGAAATCACGCACTGTACAAAAGTTCTTCAGTTCTTGAAAGCTAATTTTTTTTTGTTCGGGAAAGAACGACACTCCTGTGCGTGCGTGCCTTTTCTTCAACAGCATTTCTGTGATTATGTGGGTTTGAGCATATGCCGTGCCTGTTTCATTTTTTCAAGTTCTGTCTCTCCTGTTGATTTTAGCAGACCATGTTTTGCTTGCTCGCAAAACATGTTCGGTCAAAATTAGCAGGAGATACAGCGCTCGAAACTAATTGAAGCAATAAGCACAGAATATGTCTAAACACATGTTATCACAGAAACAAAATTGAAGAAAAGACACGCGCACACCTGTTCCTTGCAATAGTTGTGTTCTTACTCACATTCTGTTCTCATTTGTCTTTCTACCGTTCGCATTTTTAATCCTATTGTTCATTTTTTCAGCCTCTGTTTCTGCTTGTTTGCGCACAGACGCAAACAAGCAGAAACAGTGGCTGACAAAATGAACAATAGGATTAAAAATGTGAACGGTAGAAAGATAAATGAGAACAGAATGTGACTTGGAACACAACTATTGCAAGGAACAGTCCCTCTCTGTGTGCTTTTTTCTAGTTTTTCCCCTTCAGCCAACTTTTTGTGATGACTTGGAGACTTGTACAAATTCAGTACTCCTTTTCCCACTGTCAGTTCAAGTTCCTTTTGTCTCATGTTGACTTTGGCAAACCATGTTTTTGCTTGCAAGCAGAAACTTGGTTTGCCAAAGTCAACATGAGACACAAGGAACTTGAATTGACAGTAGGAAAAGGAGTACTGAATTTGTACAAGTCTCCAAATCATCACAAAAAGTTGGCTGAAGGTGAAAAAACAAGAAGAAAGCACACAGAGAGGGACCCTTTTTCGCAATAGTTGTGTTCTTAGTCACATTCTGTTCTCATTTTTCTTTCTACCGTTCACATTTTTAATCCTACTGTTCATTTTTTCAGCCACTGTTTCTGCTTGTTTGCGTCTTTGCGCAAACAATCAGAATTAATGGCTGAAAAAATGAACAAAAGGATTAAAAATGTGAACGGTAGAAAGAAAAATGAGAACAGAATGTGAGTGAGAACACAACTACTGCGACACTCCGAGGACTTCTTCATCCCGGTTTGGTTGGTTCGTCTTTTCGGCCCTTTTTGCAATGGTTTGGTTTTCAGAGGCGAATCATTTTCATTTTCTTTTTTCATTTGCATCTTCAAGCCTTCTTTTAGTTTTATCAGTCAATGTTGTTGCTTGCTTGCGCCAATTTTGCGCAAGCTAGCATAAACAGTGACTGATTAAACCACAAGAAAGCTTAAAGATGCAAACAGAAAAAAGAAAATGAGAATGATTCGCCTCTGAAAACGCAACCCATGCAAAAAAGGCACTTTGCGCGCCTGTTTTTTCTTCAACCGCTTTTCTGTGATGCTTTGGGTTTGAGAATATGCCGTGCTTGTTGTTTTATTTTTTTTCAAGTTCTCTGTATCTCCCGTTTATTTTAGCAGACCATGTTTTGCCTGCTGGCAAAACATGTTCTGTTAAAATCAACAGGAGATGCAGAACACTTGAAATGAAATGAAACAACAAGCCCGGAACGTGTCCAAACTCGTTTTATCACAGAAAAGAATTTGACGAAAAGACAGGGGCGCACTCCTGTTTCTTGCAATAGTTGTCTTTTCAGTCACGCTCTGTGCTCGTTTTTCTTTAACCGTTCACATTTTTAATTCTATAGTTCAATTCTTCAATCATTCTTTTGCTTGTTTTCGTTTTTGCGCAAACAAGCCAAAAAAGTGACTGAAGAGATGAACTATTGGATTAAAAATGTGTACAGTAGAAAGAAAAATGAGAACAGATTGTGAGTGAAAACACAACTATTGCAAGAAACAGTCCCTCTCTGTGTGCTTTTTTGTGTTTTTTTTTCGGCAGCCACCTTTTTGTTGTGATTTGGGGGCTTGTACAAATTCTCTGTTCCTTTTTCACTATCAGTTCAAGTTCCGCGTGTCTCCAATTGATTTTGGCAAACCATGTTCTTGCTTCATGCAAAAACATGGCTTGTCAAAATCAAGTGGAGACACGGGGAACTTGAACTAATAGTAAAAGGGAACAGAGATTTTGTGCAAGCCCCCAAATCATCGCAAAAAGTGGCTGTCCTTTTGTGCTGTTCCCCCTCCTTTTTTCCTGTGGGTTGGGTTTCTACGGGCACACTTAGTGCCCGATGTTTTTTTCTGGTGGGCTCCTCTGCTAGGCTTGTTCTGCTTGCGCCACGTTAGGATTTAGGTATTTTCTCTTTTTCTCTCCCTTCCCCCTAGGTGTTTGGCGCAAGCATTAGGAGTTCCTCTGCTTTGGCTTCTTTGGGTTGTTTGGGAGGGGGTATCCATGCACTTTTGTGCATGGAAGTGTTTCTGCTGTTCTGTGTTGTTCGGTTTTCTTTTCTCTTCAGGAACAGGCGACACTCCGAGGACGAGGAGAGGACACACGAGGAGGAACTGGAGCGGCTCAGTTGGGGGCTGGCTGGCGGGCACGAGGATTTCTTCAACCCGGTTTGGTTGGTTTTTCTTTTCGGCCCTTTTTGCAATGGTTTGGTTTTCAGAGGCGAATGACTTTCATTTTCTCCTTTCCCATTTGCACCTTCAAGCCTACTTTTAGTTTTATCAGTCAATGTTTTTGCTTGCTTGCGCCGATGTTGCGCAAGCCAGCATAAACAGTGACTGATGAAACCAAAAGAAAGCTTAAAGATGCAAACGGAAAAGATGAAGATGAAAATGATTCGCCTCTGAAAACTCAACCAATGCAAAAAAGGCACTTTGCGCGCCTGTCTTTTCTTCAACCGCATTTCTGTGACGCTTTGGGTTTGAGCATATGCCGTGCTTGTTGCTTTATTTTTTTTTCAAGTTCTCTGTATCTCCCGTATATTTTAGCAGACCATGTTTTGCCTGCTGGCAAAACATGTTCTGTTAAAATCAACAGGAGATGCAGAACACTTGAAATGAAATAAAACAACAAGCCCGGAATGTGTCCAAACTCGTTTTATCACAGAAAAGAGGTTGACAAAAAGACAGGGGCGCACTCCTGTTTCTTGCAATAGTTGTTTTTTCAGTCACGCTCTGTGCTCGTTTTTCTTTAACCGTTCACATTTTTAATTCTATAGTTCAATTCTTCAATCATTCTTTTGCTTGTTTCCGTTTTTGCGCAAACAAGCAGAAAAAGTGACTGAAGAGATGAACTATTGGATTAAAAATGTGTACAGTAGAAAGAAAAATGAGAACAGATTGTGAGTGAAAACACAACTATTGCAAGAAACAGTCCCTCTCTGTGTGCTTTTTTGTGTTTTTTTTTTCCTGCAGCCACCTTTGTGACGGTTTGGGGGCTTGCACAAATTCTATGTTCCCTTTTTACTATCAGTTCAAGTTAACTGTGTCTCCACTTGGTTTTGGCAAACCATGTTTTTGCTTGCATGCAAGAACATGGTTTGTCAAAATCAAGTGGAGACACGGGGAACTTGAACTGATAGTAAAAAAGAGAACAGAGAATTTGTACAAGCCCCCAAATCATCGCAAAAAAGTGGCTGTCCTTTTGTGCTGTTCCCCCTCCTTTTTTCCTGTGGGTTGGGTTTCTACGGTCACACTTAGTGCCCGATGTTTCTTTCTGGTGGGCTCCTCTGCTAGGCTTGTTCTGCTTGCGCCACGTTAGGATTTAGGTATTTTCTCTTTTTTCTCTCCCTTCCCCCTAGGTGTTTGGCGCAAGCATTAGGATTTGCTCTGCTTTGGCTTCTTTGGGTTGTTTGGGAGGGGGTATCCATGCACGTTTGTGCATGGAAGTGTTTCTGCTGTTCTGTGTTGTTCAGTTTTTTTTCTCTTCAGGAACAGGCGACACTCCGAGGACGAGGAGAGGACACACGAGGAGGAACTGGAACGGCTCAGTTGGGGGCTGGCTGGCGGGCACGAGGACTTCTTCAACCCGGTTTGGTTGGTTCTTCTTTTCGGCCCTTTTTGCAATGGTTTGGTTTTCAGAGGCGAATCACTTTCATTTTCTCCTTTTCCATTTGCACCTTCAAGCGTACTTTTAGTTTTATTAGTCAATGTTTTTGCTTGCTTGCGCCGATGTTGCGCAAGCCAGTATAAACAGTGACTGGTGAAACCAAAAGAAAGATTAAAGATGCAAACGGAAAAGATGAAGATGAAAATGATTCGCCTCTGAAAACTCAACCAATGCAAAAAAGGCACTTTGCGCGCCTGTCTTTTCTTCAACCGCTTTTCTTTGATGCTTTGGGTTTGAGCATATGCCGTGCTTGTTGTTTTTTTTTCAAGTTCTCTGTATCTCCCGTTTATTTTAGCAGACCATGTTTTGCCTGCTGGCAAAACATGTTCTGTTAAAATCAACAGGAGATGCAGAACACTTGAAATGAAATAAAACAACAAGCCCGGAATGTGTCCAAACTCGTTTTATCACAGAAAAGAGGTTGACAAAAAGACAGGGGCGCACTCCTGTTTCTTGCAATAGTTGTTTTTTTCAGTCACGCTCTGTGCTCGTTTTTCTTTAACCGTTCACATTTTTAATTCTATAGTTCAATTCTTCAGTCATTTTTTTGCTTGTTTGCGTTTTTGCGCAAACAAGCAGAAAAAGTGACTGAAGAGATGAACTATTGGATTAAAATGTGTACAGTAGAAAGAAAAATGAGAACAGAATGTGAGTGAAAACACAGCTATTGCAAGAAACAGTCCCTCTCTGTGTGCTTTTTTGTGTTTTTTTTCGGCAGCCACCTTTTTGTTATGATTTGGGGGCTTGTACAAATTCTCTGTTCCCTTTTCACTATCAGTTCAAGTTAACTGTGCCTCCACTTGGTTTTGGCAAACCATGTTTTTGCTTGCATGCAAGAACATGGTTTGTCAAAATCAAGTGGAGACACGGGGAACTTGAACTGATAGTAAAAAGAGAACAGAGAATTTGTACAAGCCCCCAAATCATCGCAAAAAAGTGGCTGTCCTTTTGTGCTGTTCCCCCTCCTTTTTTCCTTTGGGTTGGGTTTCTACGGGCACACTTAGTGCCCGATGTTTCTTTCTGGTGGGCTCCTCTGATAGGCTTGTTCTGCTTGCGCCACGTTAGGATTTAGGTATTTTCTCTTTTTTCTCTCCCTTCCCCCTAGGTGTTTGGCGCAAGCATTAGGATTTGGTCTGCTTTGGCTTCTTTGGGTTGTTTGGGAGGGGGTAACCATGCACGTTTGTGCATGGAAGTGTTTCTGCTGTTCTGTGTTGTTCAGTATTCTTTTCTCTTCAGGAACAGGCGACACCCCGAGGACGAGGAGAGGACACACGAGGAGGAACTGGAGCGGCTCAGTTGGGGGCTGGCTGGCGGGCACGAGGACTTCTTCAACCCGGTTTGGTTGGTTCTTCTTTTCGGCCCTTTTTGCAATGGTTTGGTTTTCAGAGGCGAATCACTTTCATTTTCTCCTTTTCCATTTGCACCTTCAAGCCTACTTTTAGTTTTATCAGTCAATGTTTTTGCTTGCTTGCGCCGATGTTGCGCAAGCCAGCATGAACAGTGACTCGTGAAACCAAAAGAAAGCTTAAAGATGCAAACGGAAAAGATGAAGATGAAAATGATTCGCCTCTGAAAACTCAACCAATGCAAAAAAGGCACTTTGCGCGCCTGTCTTTTCTTCAACCGCTTTTCTTTGATGCTTTGGGTTTGAGCATATGCCGTGCTTGTTGTTTTATTTTTTTCAAGTTCTCTGTATCTCCCGTTTATTTTAGCAGACCATGTTTTGCCTGCTGGCAAAACATGTTCTGTTAAAATCAACAGGAGATGCAGAACACTTGAAATGAAATAAAACAACAAGCCCGGAATGTGTCCAAACTCGTTTTATCACAGAAAAGAGGTTGACGAAAAGACAGGGGCGCACTCCTGTTTCTTGCAATAGTTGTTTTTTTTCAGTCACGCTCTGTACTCGTTTTTCTTTAACCGTTCACATTTTTAATTCTATAGTTCAATTCTTCAGTCATTCTTTTGCTTGTTTGCGTTTTTGCGCAAACAAGCAGAAAAAGTGACTGAAGAGATGAACTATTGGATTAAAATGTGTACAGTAGAAAGAAAAATGAGAACAGAATGTGAGTGAAAACACAGCTATTGCAAGAAACAGTCCCTCTCTGTGTGCTTTTTTGTGTTTTTTTTCGGCAGCCACCTTTTGGTTATGATTTGGGGGCTTGTACAAATTCTCTGTTCACTTTTCACTATCAGTTCAAGTTAACTGTGTCTCCACTTGGTTTTGGCAAACCATGTTTTTGCTTGCATGCAAGAACATGGTTTGTCAAAATCAAGTGGAGACACGGGGAACTTGAACTGATAGTAAAAAGAGAACAGAGAATTTGTACAAGCCCCCAAATCATCGCAAAAAAGTGGCTGTCCTTTTGTGCTGTTCCCCCTCCTTTTTTCCTGTGGGTTGGGTTTCTACGGGCACACTTAGTGCCCGATGTTTCTTTCTGGTGGGCTCCTCTGCTAGGCTTGTTCTGCTTGTGCCACGTTAGGATTTAGGTATTTTCTCTTTTTTCTCTCCCTTCCCCCTAGGTGTTTGGCGCAAGCATTAGGATTTGCTCTGCTTTGGCTTCTTTGGGTTGTTTGGGAGAGGGTATCCATGCACGTTTCTCTTCAGGAACAGGCGACACTCCGAGGACGAGGAGAGGACACACGAGGAGGAACTGGAGCGGCTCAGTTGGGGGCTGGCTGGCGGGCACGAGGACTTATTCAACCCGGTTTGGTTGGTTCTTCTTTTCGGCCCTTTTTGCAATGGTTTGGTTTTCAGAGGCGAATCACTTTCATTTTCTCCTTTTCCATTTGCACCTTCAAGCCTACTTTTAGTTTTATCAGTCAATGTTTTTGCTTGCTTGCGCCGATGTTGCGCAAGCCAGCATAAACAGTGACTGGTGAAACCAAAAGAAAGCTTAAAGATGCAAACGGAAAAGATGAAGATGAAAATGATTCGCCTCTGAAAACTCAACCAATGCAAAAAAAGGCACTTTGCGCGCCTGTCTTTTCTTCAACCGCTTTTCTGTGATGCTTTGGGTTTGAGCATATGCCGTGCTTGTTGTTTTGTTTTTTTCAAGTTCTCTGTATCTCCCGTTTATTTTAGCAGACCATGTTTTGCCTGCTGGCAAAACATGTTCTGTTAAAATCAACAGGAGATGCAGAACACTTGAAATGAAATAAAACAACAAGCCCGGAATGTGTCCAAACTCGTTCTATCACAGAAAAGAGGTTGACGAAAAGACAGGGGCGCACTCCTGTTTCTTGCAATAGTTGTTTTTTTCAGTCACGCTCTGTGCTCGTTTTTCTTTAACCGTTCACATTTTTAATTCTATAGTTCAATTCTTCAGTCATTCTTTTGCTTGTTTGCGTTTTTGCGCAAACAAGCAGAAAAAGTGACTGAAGAGATGAACTATTGGATTAAAAATGTGTACAGTAGAAAGAAAAATGAGAACAGAATGTGAGTGAAAACACAGCTATTGCAAGAAACAGTCCCTCTCTGTGTGCTTTTTTGTGTTTTTTTTCGGCAGCCACCTTTTTGTTATGATTTGGGGGCTTGTACAAATTCTCTGTTCACTTTTCACTATCAGTTCAAGTTAACTGTGTCTCCACTTGGTTTTGGCAAACCATGTTTTTGCTTGCATGCAAGAACATGGTTTGTCAAAATCAAGTGGAGACACGGGGAACTTGAACTGATAGTAAAAAGAGAACAAAGAATTTGTACAAGCCCCCAAATCATCGCAAAAAAGTGGCTGTCCTGTTGTGCTGTTCCCCCTCCTTTTTTCCTGTGGGTTGGGTTTCTACGGGCACACTTAGTGCCCGATGTTTCTTTCTGGTGGGCTCCTCTGCTAGGCTTGTTCTGCTTGCGCCACGTTAGGATTTAGGTATTTTCTCTTTTTTCTCTCCCTTCCCCCTAGGTGTTTGGCGCAAGCATTAGGATTTGCTCTGCTTTGGCTTCTTTGGGTTGTTTGGGAGGGGGTATCCATGCACGTTTGTGCATGGAAGTGTTTCTGCTGTTCTGTGTTGTTCAATTTTTTTTCTGTTCAGGAATAGACGACACTCCGAGGACGACACCCGAGGGTGACGATACGATACCCGAAGACGACACCCGATGGTGACGATACGACACCCGAAGAACGATCAAGAAAAGAGAAATTTTAAGAAAAAGAAAAAAAATCAAAAAGAAAAAAAATCAAAAAAGGAATTGGCGCGAAGGACTCTTTCATGTGATAGATTGATAATTCGATGTCTTTGTTTCTTTTTGTGATGCTTTTTTATTTTTTAGATTCAATTGTTGACGTTTTCAAAAGGTTTTGTTGCTAAGATAGAACTTAAGATAAGGACCTAGGACGGCTCTTTCGGCTATTTTTGAGCGCTTTTTTTATGTTTTTTTAATGTTTTTTGAGCCGATTTTTTTCTTCCAAAAAAAGTTAATCTTGCAAGTTCTTGCAAGAATCTTGCAAGAAAAAGTTAATTCTTGCAAGGTTCTTGCAAGATCTTGCAAGAAAAAGTTAATCTTGCAAGATCTTGCAAGAATCTTGCAAGAATCTTGCAAGACGTAACATCGTCTTGCAAGATCTTGCAAGAATCTTGCAAGATCTTGCAAGATTAACTTTTTTTCCGACTCGGGCAGTCAATTAGTGGTAAATTATTTTGACTGCAAAACGAGTCTTTTACTGCTATAAATAAGAAAGTTATTGGGGTGTTACCAAAAAGGTGGGAATTTTAGCGGTTGGTTTAGAACAAGGGCAAAAAAATCTCCATTTTACACAAGAACAACGAACAAAGAATTTGATCATAAAAAACAAATCAAATCTTAAGCTTTACAATGACATGCACGTAAAAAAAATTAATAACTATAAGTTAATCCGAAACTGAGTAGTTGCCTGCTAAATAATCATCATGATAATATGAGTGTAGCTTGCTCACAAGTTAAATTTTTGAAACTAAACAGATAAATCGGGAATTTCTTCAAATAATGGTAAGTAGGAAATTCTCTTTTCCGGGAAGTGATCCCTAAAAACAGGAAACCTAATGAAGAAAATTCTTTTCTGTTTCTCCAGTTGTCATATCACAAAAATGTGACCCACTTTATATTTCGCTTATAACTCTAGTAAATCATTTTTATCATTTTTTACTCTCAGAGGAAAGAACCCTATATTGGAGACTCTTAAATTTTCCCAATTTTTAAAGTGTTGTAAGTAAACTTTTAGTACTCACACTCAAACCTCCTTGCAGTATATATTTTCGAGCCTCATAGCAATCATATGAAACAACACAATTAGCCCCGCAAAATGATTCAAAATGTCAATAGGTGACAAGTGTTGCCAATCACAAACAGATATGTTGTACTCTCATCGGGAAGAAAAAATTTTGGAAGATTTTGGAAAATTTTGCTGATCCTAATTTCAG